>NC_084504.1:4817137-5137608 GCF_024500385.1 Phyllopteryx taeniolatus | reverse complement strand
TTAATGTCCACTACTGTAAACACAGTAGCGTCTGGTCTTAATGAATTTAACTATGTGCGTGGGTTTGGTACGCATGCTGCTCTCTGTATTACTGCAGCTCATCACATTCTTTTTTATCTTCTATTTTTGTGATAAGCTCCAAGGCTGCAGACAACAGCCTTTCCCACGTTTAACGGTGGCTTGTCTTTTATTTTTTATATAATTTGATTCCTGCAACGCGGCTATTTTTTGTGTATTTAACCAACCATTAAAGCCGTGTTCGGTTATCCCTGTCTCTAAATATAAAATTTTATCAGGATCCTGTTTCTTTTTTTCTTTTAAATTTAATTTAATGAACCTCCAACCTTTACACTGCAGTGTATTCCTGTTTTTTATTTTACTACTTCCTTTCCCCATTTGAAAGAATTTGGTTCAGTGTAATACTACCTAGGGTAGTCTAGAACACTGTTTCTTTTCAGTAGGACGGTGATTCAAATTTACTTTCTGTGGTAATTCTCACTTCAACTCTTTCGAGTGGAGAATTCTTGCCTTTGCATCCACAAAAGTCCACCGTTTACTTTCCCACTGTTTTGGTATGGAATGAAAAACCTAGTGGTTTCCCATTTCCCATTTACACTCTCATTCAAACAGTTTTCATTCACACTGGCTCGTCAGAGGACTCCGCCGTCCCATACGGAATTTAACTACGTCTGTCAACAGCTCATTAGAGGACTCCGCCATCCTATACGGAATTTAACTACGACGCCACGAAACTTTCCTAGTTTCTTTATTCTACCCGCCATTGACTAGTATCCACAGGGTTTATTAAACACGGAATTTAAGTACGTACAGGACTCCGCCGTCCTCGCGGAATTTCTGGACTCCGCCGTCCTTTTTCCTAAAAAAAATTTAAATTTAACTCACCAGTCGTCTTCAATCCTGTGGATTGTCGTCAACCTTCAGATCCCAGTTGAGGAGAACGAAGACCAGTCCCGTAAAGGGTCTTACTTGCCGTGGCCACGGTCTCTTAACTGGAAGTCGGCTCCACAACTGGAATCCTCGGGTGTGTTGACATCCGGCTCGAAGGACCAATTTAATGTTGGATTTATCTTACCCAACATTATAAAAAATAGACACAAAAGGAATGAAGACGCTGGTTTCTTTTTCTCATGAGGAGGGCGTATGGGAGATTGTTCAGATCACAGCCTCTCAACACGCTCTAACCAATCTCTCCCGTCGCTCCTGCATTTATTTGAAAATAGGAGGGTTTTTCCCAGACATAATGTTCTAAACAATAAGACACAACACAAAACATTGGACCAACACCTGTCACGTCCCCGACCACATCCGATCACGTCCTTGGTCCAGGCGCCCTTCCATCGGATGATGCTGAGTCATCTTTTCGAAGGCGAGACATCTAAAATCGTCCATAATACTAATGCAAGCTAAGCAAATAAATGATAACTTCTAGAATATATTTAACACCATCCCACCATGTTCCTCCTACCATGCACCCAACATCACCAGAGGACAGAGTCATAAATTTCAGGAATAAAGTTTACTGGCACGGGCAATAGTGTGAACGGAGGTTTATTTTCAGACTGCGTCCCAAAAGGAGATGGGACTTATCTTCTTCGCAGGTACATGTAGCTAGAGTGGCCCTATCCTGCTTGACAAAGACATCACAAAGATCACTTTTGTTTGCATAACTGCCATTTCGGGAATTGATTATATCAAAAACTTTCTGACCACTTGCACAATGTAGAGGGATTACAAAATATTACATGTAGCTCTCATTATGTTTCAGTACAATTCTACAACATGGCAAACTATAACAATAATAAGTAAGTCAAAATGTAGCTTTTTTTTTGTATAGTATTTGATACAGCTCTTGTATTGCATATGTGAAAGTGGTCTTCATGTTGTGGCTGGTCAGCTGCAGCATAATGGAGAAGAAAAGGGAAGGAAACATTTGCCTTAAAATTACGTATGAACTCCTCTTCAGACGAGACAACTTCGTAGGTGTGAATAACCATTGTGCTGCAGGCCGACACATTCCAGAAAAGACGACAAATAGCCATTACCACCTGTGTTATCAATCACGCGTACAGTGCACTGCCACCGGCTCGTTTCATACATTCCAAATGACAGTCATGACTTCGTCTTGAGCAACTTCCTCAATCTATCAATGCTGTCAGAAGAATAGCATGGCTTTGTTCAGATTAATTACACTCTTGCTGGTAGGAGCTGTCATTCATCTAGTCAGGTGAGGTCCACACAATTGCTATCATTTTTTGAATGGGTATGAATGAGACCAATGTCATGAGTCAACTACCAAATATTCCGATAAATATTAAGACAAAGAAATGGGAAGGAAAATAGAAAATCATTTTTGCTGCTCTCAAGTGAAGCTTCATCACTGTTCAGAAGAAATGAGCAGTTTCTTTGCATTAGTGTATGACAATAAATTAATGCATCTCCTCAGAGACTAAACTAAGTTATGACACTGTTGTTCTGTGCAGAATTTCAATAAACCTGGAGGAGATCTCAGGGAACGTGTGCTTGCAGCAAAGTTACAGTAATGTGTTTAAACTGGCATAATACACATTTGACCAAGAGATTCCTGGAGGTGCATTTCAAAACTCACAAACTAAATATTCCCCCTTTTCTTCCTTCTGCCTATTGGCTTGGTCCAAAATGAACACATTACTACAATAAACATCCATCGTGTGTGTGCGTGTGTGTGCGTGTGTGTGTTGGCTTTTGTAAGTGCATAAGCCAGTGCTTGTGACCGTGCCCGTACAGCAACACTTGGCTGTGCACCAATGTAAGTGTATGTAATAGTATGCAGTGAGGGAATCCAACTTCTGTTTTTTGGCGCTCCCCATTTTTACATTTATATATTTTGCTTAGCCTTCACATGCCTGCCTAAACAAACAAATACAGCTTCAAGATCCATTGAATGGTGCTTTTGGTTGTAATAAGTAGAATGGTTTTCCTGAGTTCCAGATGTTCTTCTGCCGAGAGGCCTGAAATCAGATCATTTGAATTTCCCGAGCTTATCTATGTCACTAGTGAAGATCTTCGCCCGGAAGTCTCTTTTACCATACATAGTACCTAGTACATGTCGCATCAATTGTAACTGAATCCAACCTTAAAGTGCTATATGATGTCTCACCTTCCAGATGCTTGATTTAATACAGGAGGGGTGTCCAAACTATTTTCTCCTAGGGCCATATGTAGTCAAATCGTAGGATGCAAGGGCCACTCTGAAATCCTTCAACATCAAATTATTAAACATGCGCAAACCACACGTTTTTCACCTTACCACTATACATCACTACTGATGTATGATGTAGAACATGTGTCCCAGTTTTAATCTTCGAAATTTCTCTACAGTGCAAGTACACGCGTTATAATTCTCGGAAAACATTTTCCAAATTTATATTTAACAAACACCCCTCAAAAACATCCACATTAGTATGATCATCTTTAAAATCCATAAATAATTTTATGGATTTTGTATTATGTATTTTTCTACGCTTCTAGCAATTGTGTCGTGGACGGCGATGCCGTAAAAGCAGATCCCAAAAACAATTTTAATTCAACAAAATTTTAATTCATGTTATGGCGAGACGTACTAAGCCTAAGGGACTCACAACCAGAGAGAATAAAAAAACGGATGACGCACAGGGGGACACAACAAAAGGTCCGTGAGGTAAACGATATACTCGTAGAGTAACGAAGTTGAGACAGAGGACCAACGTCGGCGGCGACCACGGGGCGAAAACGGGTGAATATTCCGACAACCGCACACTGTCACGGTGGCCCCTAAAAAGGCTGCTGATTACAATTCATGACAGGTGCGTCACCGATGTCAACGCCCACCATCGCTCGCCCAGACACTGCAACACAAACAAAAACAATTGGAAAAAAAGGGCCATGACAAAATGTGATGCAAATTGGTCAATTCACACAGACATTTTATGGACCCTCTGCTGTCCAGGTCCCTTGTGCTATTGTTCTGACCCGCCATGATGGCTCATATTAACATTAACGTTAATTTTGTGAATTTTATGAATTTCAATTAGCTCTAAACTGTGGTATATTTATTCCTTCGTTTATATTTTAACAATTTATCGAGTGCTTCTTCATTCTCAACTGACTGCCATGTGTTTTTATGATCTCTAATCACTATATTACATATTGTACAATACAATGTAATTGAATCATAATAATGTCCTCATGTATGAATGCGTTTGGAAGGCCATCAATAAGAATGCGAGTGCGCCAGCTGTTGATCAGCGTTGCCCAGCAACCATAATTGTGCCACACACAGGTGCGCGTCACTAAAATGACAATGACATAGATCAAATATAAACAGAATTATTCCATATCTAACACACCATCATGCCATCAAGATGACTGCAGTTGTTGTAAGCTGGGCTTTCAGACAAACTCCCATCCCGCCATGCAGCATTTTTGAAACAAAAATGCGACACGAATGAAAATTAAAAAATTAAATATAGCATAGCATATAGCATGATATGTTGACATTCTGCCGTCGATCAGCGTAATACGGTCAGGACACATGACGGCCGTTAAGCAGTCAGCAATGGGCTGGGTGTCCATCAGCGTGCCGAGTCAGCCGCCGGACCGCCAGCAAGCAGCCATCGAAGGGCATGTGAGCGAATCAAAATGTGCAATATGATGTTTCACCTTCCCCGGGACGCAAGACTTACTGCAGCCTCTTCAGCACGCAAGAGGAAACCCGTTTTAGGATAAACTACACACAGGAGAGGTCGGATTTGACCCTGGGTCCTCAGAACTGTGACGCAAACACACTAACGAGTCATCCACCATGCCACCTCTATACATACAGTTATATACAGTGTGTGTATGTATATAATGTATAAAGAGCTAGATCGATTGTATGTTCTGGTTTATTCATATCTAGACTTACACATGCAGCAGTATTTTATACAGTCAAGTGATACTGGACATATACTGCTACTTTACTCTATTCAAATCCTTAGTAATCCTGAAAAAACAGATTATCTCTATATATTTCAAGACTTGCAAACCTATTTTAGTGTTTTAGTGTGGCAGCTGCTCAGAGAATGAGACGCAACCAACAACTGCATCTCCGTTGGCCATCGCACATGAACCTTTAGAGGCTAAATGTAGACCACCACGACGTGCAGTGATAAACATGTCTGGGAGCAAACCAAGACATGCCTGTCCTTCGTCCACATGTTAATGGTACAAAACTCCAAGTACAATCATACCTTCTGATCCTTATCCTTTCTTTATCGGAGCAACACGGATGTAGGACTGCTCATCAAGGCTTTCCAACACTCTGCTCCACAGGCAAACGCCTTTGAGAGTTCCTTGTGGATCACCACTGGCGGGTGTTTTGTTACAATAGTCTTCTTGACTGGCCTAGCACTTGAAAACAACTTTCCAGCTGAGCAATTCTCACATTAACATGTCATTCAGCTTTGATGAGATCCATATGCAAAAATACAATCAAGTGAAAGGGAAAAAAAAGAACCTCTGATCAGAGAAATAAAATCATATGAATGTCATGCCTCACTTAGTGTGGTGGAGTACAATATGGTGGTCTGCTTGAAGGAAAACAAATAATGTCTGAACACACCGTGTTTGTGGCTGCTCCTTTAATGGGAATCGCATGAGCAAAAGTGAGCATTGAAGCAGCTAAAAATCCAAGCTTGCGTTCAATAGGCTATTTATTTCACGATAGATTGCTGGAAGCCCTCTAGCCTGCTACCAGGACATGTTAGAAGCCAGGATCTCTCCTGATCGCAGGTTATGTCATTCCCATACTGAGTGGTCACGATTTGCAACATTCTATTTCACTGGCCATGATCACGGTCAATATGGTCGTTTTTTTACAAGTTGGACAATGTCTGTAATATCACTTCCTCTGTCTCTCAGTATTGAAACGCATTCATGTCATACTGGATCTGCAAGACGGAAACCAAGCCCCACCCACATTTTCACAGTTGACTGTCAAGTTCTGGGTCACTCAAGCTGCAGGGGGGACATCCATCTTGCTTTTTGACACGCATCACAGATGAAAAATGAGACAAGCGAGATTTCCACACAAAGAGGTACGCAGGCGACTTGCAGCTCTGCAAGCTGAGAAGCATGCCTGCACACTTTTCACTCACACAATAAAAAGCCTTTTTAATGATTTCATCGGCAGTATTTTCCGTGTTGTGCGTGACCTGGTTACACTGACGAGCCCAGGTCATGACAGTTCTGCTACTTAGCTCAGTAATAACTGAAGATCGACAGCACAAGTTTAGATTTTCGAGAAAAATAGTACGCCAGTGAAAGGGGAACCTGGAATAGAGTCATCAGGATTTTGTGATGACTCTGGTTTCATGTCTTCCCCCCCCTGCTGCTCGACCCTTTCATCAAGTATCCCAGTTGTTGGTTTAACTCAGACCCCTCACAGCAAGCCTTGGCACAGGGGAAGAACTTGGGGCCAAGCAGAATTTGGCCAGAGAATGAGGAAAATCTTTTCATCAAGCACCGCCTACATCCAGTCATGCATTCCCCCCAAATCTTCACTATGTCTGCAAAACCTGCATGGCCAGACTCAGAAAAGAGTCTGGTCTAAATATATCCTGTGTAAATATGGAGAATCCAAAAAAACCAAAAACAAAAAACAAAAAAAAAGCTTACATATTTTGCTTATATATACACCAATGTTAGAAATACCATGCATACTGACTTACAGACATATAAGAGGTTATTACAACATTGGTCTTTAAGGGTTGCATTTGCACATAACACACGGGGAGGTAATGACACGCTTTATTAAAATGCACACTTACTTTACTATGGGTGGTCTGTTTGGACTATTGTATAGGGAAGAGGCAATTACCATGCAGGTCAGACTTGCACATCTCTGGTTTATACATTTGACAGAGCCGCACTCAGCACTCAGATGTAAAGTAGCACAGAGGGGATGTATTTTTTTTGTGTTCACTTGGGCTGCATGTGCAACTGTGTGTGTGTGTGTGTGTGTGTGTGTGCGTGCGTGCGTGTCTGTGTGTGTAACTGCAAATGAGGGAGTTGAAAGCACACACATTGTGCTGTACTCACACTCTAAACACCACGTTTGTGTCTGCTGCCCATGGTATTGTCTGCCATGGATGGTATTACCACCTTTCAGCCTTATTTGGAGTTCATCGGCTAATTTCTATTGAGCTAAGTATTGGTTATCACTATAGGGCCATAAGGAGGACAAAAGTTACGATGATTCTAAGGACCCATGACTGACATTGAGCCTAGAAAATAATACTTTCGATGTTACATTGTAGTTGTGAGCCCAAAATGATATTTCTTTAACGGGGCCCTTAATCCCTGGCAGAACCAGGAGATCCCATTATTTCTCTGACACATCTTTGCTGTCTTTGCTAGTGCACGAGCTCTCGTGTAGGCTTTGACCTTGTGGATTATTTTGAGTTTTTATTGTTATTTTTATTAGGCAAGGTGGCAGTTTCACTAATGATTGATGGGAGGAACATTGCATATAATGTACATGTACATATGTGACAGGCCCAGGCCAATATCTTCCAACTATGCTATGCTTGTGGATCTGCTGTCTGTTGATTGGTCAACAGAGAATTGTCTTCTGTGTTACATTGGAAGTACTTAAATGTAAAGAAAAACAAAAAACACACAATTTAAAAAATGATGGAGACTACAGCAGAAAGTGGAGTAAAAGCAAAGTTTACTGTACTGTCAGAAAACTACGTTGTACCGTGTCATGTTTTTCTTTCCTGTCCAATTAAACTCTCATCGTTATGGTTTGATGATTTGATTTTATTTGCTGATAGCACAAAAAAAAAGAACGCATTAGCACTGCCCGACATACAGTCAAGCATCATCACCGAGGATAAAAACACAATAAAGCCAGAGGCCAATGTAGCTGATGCAGCTAACGCCATCCCGCCAGCAGTCCATGTTGTAGAAATGCATGGCTCATCAGGGCCTTCCTCATTCCAAGTGTATCATGGCGAATTGAGCCAGACTTACAATGAAGACAGTCAGAAAACAGACAACATGGCAGTACGCTAGAGGGTCAGATGACCCTATAATGTGGTTGCAACAGTCTAAGCCCTAGAAAGTCGCTTGCGTGTGTGGCCATCCTGCTGTGAGATACCACATCCTTCATCTTCGTATTATAGAGGCTTATGGGAAGGATAAAAATGCATAGATAAACTTTATAAAGAGTCATCACGATTGGAAAGCTGGTTATCAGGGTGGGATATCATACATATACACTCCTTTTCATTGGTAGACAGCTGTGGCTCTTAGTAACAGCGGCTGATCGCAAAGATTGTGCACGGTCAGGTGTAGCCGTCAATCACTGACTCCCACTCAGCAACTTGCCAAATAGCCTTGAAACAGTCACCCAAATCCACTCGAGATACCTGAATTTGTCCGACCTACAACACATTCTACATCTACGTACTCAGCGAATTACTTTTCCCACTGTGTTTGCGTTGCTTACAAAGTGGCCTAGCCCATCGACCATCAAACTCACGGCTCCAACCTTGATGTTTTAGTAGCAGTTGGCAGAGAATGGTGTCTATTGAAAAAGACATGTAATCATTCTTGGCTGTGCAGCTTCCATGCTCGTCGGTGTAAAAACAGGCAGGAAAAGCCCAGAGGCAAGTGCGTCAATTCTTTGAGTGTCTTGGAAGATGGCCAAGGTGTGATTTTTCACACCAAGCATGCCACAACACACCTTAGGCTCAGGAGATAGATGGAAAGATTGAGGCATGAATTACGGTATTATATAAATATAACCCCATTGCTATTTTTATTTCATTTGTCTACTGAGAAGGAGAATTGTTACACAAAATAAAAATAAAAATAACCTGTGGTTTGCTGCACTGAGGCTCATGAGGTTCATTAAGACTTTGTTTTATGATTTATTTCAATATTTTCTGCCCTTAATGTGTTACGGAAACATGCAAGCGAGTTGAGTTTATTTTCAATGACGCTGTCGTAGTAGGCACTGTACAGTATATTTGAATTTCAGTTGGAATAGCAAAACATATTCTTTAGCTAATAAGCATTGTTACTGACTCCTATCATGGATAGAACGTCTCTGGTGGACAAATAGCGTCTTATTTGAAACCACATTGAATACAATCTCCCTACAGGAGAAATGTGATCCGATCAGTTCTTGTCAGCATAAAGATGTTTCAAAGCATGAGATCATGGCATGCATGCATTATATTGTACTTAATCTGCAGGATCTGGTTGAGTCTGAATTTTAGGTGATGTCACTGAAGGGAAACACGAACAATTTGTCAATATGATGTACATGTCACATTTGTCATAAGACATGTAGAAGCAAAAAGTCAGACTGAGTAAGACCTTCTTTTCAGCAGTTTTTAGACAATAAAACTCCATAGCCACATCATACACCCTCTCTAATAAAACAAGAGCTGAATCAAAACAAAGATTCTCTATTTTCAGTTCACGTATTACAGTCATTTTAATTTGCACTTGTGAGAGGATAACATATAAGTATAACGCAGCATTAAAACTCAGCCAGCCACATGTACAAGAACACAATTCATATTTTTATAGCCGATCTCTGAAAGTGTTGATCAAGACTGTGCATTATTGCACTGGTTGACATTAGAAGATGGAGGTGTACTCCTGTTAGTTTTTAAGACATGCTGGATACGTCACTTATTATGATTTAAGGTTTTTGGTGGGCCTTTTTTCAATTTTCAAGTTGAGTCTCGGCACTCGTGATTTGTGAATGACTGGGTTAGCAATTTTATTTGAAACATGTCAGAAAACGGACAAAAATATTGATTGGTTGGTTGTCAAAATCAGAGATCGTTACTGAAGGTTTATTGACTTTGTTGCATATTTGAAGTTCACACTGTTTCGTTCAATTTTGCAAGGCGACGGTTATTGTTTAGTCAAGTTGCACGCAAAAAAAAAAGATTATTATTTACAGCCACAGCAGGAGGAAAGGGATCAATTATATACTATGAGCATGGTACAGAACATACACTCGTCAAACAAACCATCTGTTCTGATCTCTTTCCAGGCGCCGATACTCTTGTTGTCACAGCTGCAGCTAACAACGATACTAAATCAACTTTATTAGCAATAGGAGTAGCAATATTACAAATAAATCCACTGGTAGAGTATTTATATCACTATTGGGTATAATTTCATGATTTCATTTGTTAATACTATTGCTTTGTTTCTGGTTTTGTTCTGGGAGTGTGATACGAACCCTGCTTCATTTAAAGAGTGCCAGCCAAGGTTTATATTAAATTGCACTTTAAAAATGTTTTACCACTTAAAGGTTGAGTTTGCAGTTTTCAAAAAAAAAAGACCTGATAGTAGAATATTATTCAAATTATCTTTTGCAAACTCATCCTTCTCTGGCCCCATCTAATACCTCTAATTTAATCTTAATTAATATTTTAAAACTCGACACCAGAGACTATCGAGAGAGGAGGTGTGACTTAATAGTCGGTAAATCATTTGCACACCCCCGCTGTGCACGTGGAGTACTGCAGCCTCACACAGAGTAGACTATTTCAGTTTCTTGGCCGGATTATATGACTCCAGTTAGCAACAAAAGTTAAAAAGGAAGGAAGTGGCCAACTCTACTTCAAATCAAGGGTAAAGATATACAACGATGGTTGCTTTCCTATACACGGACGGCTCTATGGCTGAGCTTGTAGAACCATCATGCACATAACATCATGCACTGCTCTCACCGAGTCGTCAGGTAAATTGATCACCTCTTTTATATTTTCAATTCACTGCACATTCAAAAAAAAAAAAAAAAACAGTAACATTTCATGTAACGGTGCGCGCTCGGGGGCGACCATAGTGCATTCTGAGACGGCCAGGCGAGCGCAACGAAGCGGTCTCTTCCTGGTTCTTTTTTGCTGTCCAGGTTTATTGAGCTGCAGGCGTTTCTTTGGGCAGAGACACGAGTGGCTGGGAGCAGGGGCAGGTGCTGAAACGCTACATTGCAATATCTTGCTAACAGTTTGAAAACTGTATACAGTCCCTTTAACTAGACCTCAGCCAAGGCAGTGGTACATTAAAATGATGGTATTGTTCAACAGCGACTGTCTATCCATGCTAACACAAGTTATTGGTCATGCACAAAAGCAAGTTCTCCCTTCAGCGTGTTTATATAGTAAGCATATGCAAGGATGCAAGGATTTTCTCCCCTTTACAGCCAACTGAATATGGTCATACAGAGGCATGGCAGCATGGCATTTATGTTCCTATTATCTGAGTGTATGATCAATCATCTTATCTAGTTGTCAAATTTTGGTTTGCCCATTGCCTTTACTGACCTGTTTGTGACCAGATGAACTTTTTCCATCCACTTTTTCCAGTCCCCATCCACTCAAAGACATTGCAGCTGTCCAAGCTTCCTACCAGGTCAAAGGGAAAGTCCTAATGAACATCTCACTACAGACTACCACCTGTCTGCCCCGTCTTACCCCGAGCCTCATAAAGAAAACAGAGAATTCAATAAAGCAAGCTTAGAGCCACGAGGGCCGACGCTGTCTCGGTTCAGCCTACCCATGTCACTATTCATCCCTACTTAATTAATTAATGTCATGTATGAATGTATGTACGAATATTTCTATCGTCAAAAAAGTCCTCCCCACAGTGTTCATCCAGTGACTCTTCTACTGTGTTTGACCTGACGACTCGGTTTTAGGTGAACATGCATTGTTCAAACGATTAATTCAGAATTCCATAACTGACACGCACTGTCATGCTGACACTTTTGCTTTGCCAGAGGAAAATTAACCGACAATGCTTGAAGTCTCTGAACTTCTACTGTATTAACAAAAATCCCTGACACAAAGCCCAACAAAGAGGAGATTTACCGTTGTGTGGGAGGTCCACATGAATGAATGTGTGTGTATTATCCATGATGTAAGCTGTCCTACTGACACGTCAAGCCCGGCTATCCCGCTGGGTTCCTGTATCACACTCACCTCTGCTTGACTTACAATTAACTGCAGTTGTTAATGGGCTCAAGTAGAATTTATCTTGTAAGCTGATCCTACAATTAGGAATTGACTTTGCATAAATGGGGTCCTTGATTCCCGAGGGAGGTGAAGCATAAGAAGGGCGTCTTTGACGGACTGCCAGGCCTAGACGGATCTCCTGAGATGTTGAGGGCCAGATGGAGGGGGAGTTGGAAGTAGAACACATCGAGGGGAGCCCCTGCCAACAGGCTTCCCCTGAACCCTCTGGGGTTGTACAGGATACCAGTTTAACCTACAGGAAACCAGATGAGACCCAGTGGACCAGTAAATCTCAAATGCAGATACTCAAGAAGATTCCATTGCAGGAAAATTGGACACTTTCTAAGCAGAACACACTGTAGAATTCCTTTCCCATCCACATATTGTGATTTGGATTTGATTCTTTTCCCCGATGTTTCTGTGTGGGATTTTATGTAATTCAAGACTCTAAATTGTCCATACGTGTGAATGTGAGTGTGAATGGTTGTTTGCTATATGTGCCCTGCAATAAGCTGGCAACCAGTCCAGGGTGTACGCGGCCTCTCGCTCAAAGTCATTTGAAATAGGCTGCCGCTCACCCGGGATCGTAATGATAGAAAATTGATGCATTGATAATAATAGCAATGATTATCATTATCATAAGATTGACTTTGTATTTTACTCACTAGGATCTGATGAGTTCGCGACCCTAGTGAGGAGAAGCGGCTCAGACAATGGATGGATGGATGATCTGATGATTTTACAGTTCCAGAGGGCCAGTAGTAGAGAGAGCCGATTCATGTCTTTCACACCTTATGTACATAAAAAATTACTGTTGCTCAAACACAGTAGGTACATGTTGCATTGACAAATTCAGGCTCTAGTTTTTACACCTTCACAGTGCATATGATTAAAGGTATAAGAAGCTCTCCTGCTTTTACCACAAAACAGTGAACACATCCATCCATCCAATTAATAGTGCAGTGGGCAGCTTTCCAGCACCCACTAGAATTGGGTGCCTTGCTTAAGGGCACTTCAATCATAAAACTTCAGCGGTAGGGGTGGCACTCAGGCTCATGTGTTCCCCTCGCCCTTATATATCTATATATACTGGCAAGGGGAGTGTAACGATTCATTTTAAGAATGATTCGATTCGTATCACGATTTGTGGTTGCCTATTGGATTCAAAGACGATATTGGTTCATCAACAACGATAGGATCCAAGAAGGATTCAGTGGCTTGTAATCGATTCAGTAACTTTTTTGCCAAAAATGTAACCAGTGTGACTGTGAAATAATTATCTGGATACTGGACAGTGAAGGTGAAATATCCTGAATTTCTTTTGTTTCTTGAAAGGATATGAGGTAGATTGAATTATTGATATAATAAACAAACAATAAACAGCTACTAATGGCAAAAGCATTCACGATTTATTTGAACAAAGTGGAACTCTCTTCATGTTGGCTGAAGAGCTGGTTCACCTGTTACTTCTGATGTTGTTATTCAACATAGAAATAATTATTAAAAAATGAATAAACACACTTACTGTAATTGAACACAAAATATGCGATGCTCTAATGTTCTAATCATATTTATTACTACCCACTCACCTGTCACAATATGTGCTGTAGTGGTTACGCAACTCTGAGTAGCTCGTGATGTACGTCTATCTGTCGTGAGTGAAACACTATGCCTGCTCGATGTTCTCTTCCACTTTGGTCTTTGTCTCTTGGTAAAGTTCTGGTGTGGGCGTTTTCCTGAAGTATGTCTGTGATGCAATTTTGTAGCTTGGCTCAAGCGTGTTCACCAATCTTTTGGCTCTCGTGCTTTCATGAGGAAAACCTGGTGGGAATAAATCTCAAATGGATGAATTGATGTTTGGCCTCGCTTACTTCTTGCTTCCGCAAGTGGCTTTTCATATTACTTGTATTCCCCGACTTGTAGACGACCGCGGTCAGCATACAGTTTTTTTGCGTGATTTCTCCTCAACCATTTTGGATTAAATGGTTGCTACCACGCAAGGCGCTGCCAGGCCCGCTGGGAGCAAATTAGGGTTCAGTGTCTTGGCCAACGACACTTGGACATGCAGACAGTTGGAGCCAGCTACCCTTCAGTCACTGGACGACCCGCTCTACCTACTGAGCCACAGCCGCCTTACTGTACAACAGCCAACCATATAACATATATGCCCTGCAAAACCAAACTGCATCCACATTTCTGAATTGAGCTTTGCGGGACGTTCCACAAGTTTGTTTTGCACTCTGCTGTGATTCTTTCCTGCACTGGACACGGTGCAGAGGGGGTCATGGGAGATGTGGTTTTCTTCTCAGACTGGCCGACCCAATAGCACCAGAAAAATGATCCCCTGCAACGTCACAGACAGGAAAACTTAATCGAGTAACACTTCACTCCTTTATGATTAAAAGTGGTAAAAACACACACGTCAAAAAGTGTGTCAAAAAGTCAGCTGTGCTGAAATCCAATGTGTTATTCCCTCGTATGAACACATTCGATTGATTGCCTTTTAAATACATTTTGAATCGCTTTATGTCATCCAGGAGGCCAACCAGCCGAGCAGACATCGATCGAGTTGGATCGTAGGAATATAAATCAACACATCGATGTTGTGAATGAATCGTTACACCCCTGTATGCTGTATATACCTTTATTGTTATGGAATTGCCCCTTGAGATTAATCATCTCATTTTAGAGGGGGTCCAACACACAAATACAATAAACACAACATGTTAAGAAACGTAATTCCCGAAGGAGGAATAAGACCTGTAATCCTTGGGTCACAGACTGTCTTGGGTCACAGACTGTATAGTGTTCAGAATTGTTCTTATTCAATTAAAATGTCTCGTGTTGCTCATGGTACATGGAACACTTCCTTTCTGTTTTTGTCATTTTTCTCTTTTTTTCCAAGAGGAAATTAAATGATCAGCCCATCTCCAATGTTGCATTGTCACTTCATTGTGTAAGTACTGTATGCTTATCAATAGTGTTTGTACTGATAGGGAAGCTGGTTTTACTCATATTTTGCCTCTATAGCTAAATTAAAGAACCAAAATACTGTATGCATCTTTGGAAAGGCATAATATGTTGTACAGTTCTTGTATTGTATCTCATTAGATTGCTCAAGTGTACTTAATGTTGACCTTGACAACAGCTTAGAAACTGAAACATTTGGAGTGGACATATTTCCAACTTCTCTTCTTTTCTCATGCTTGGAGCCATCTAAGAATGAGCGTCTAAAATGTAGCTCACTTACTATAAATCACAGGCACGTGTCAGGTAGTTGCAGATAACAAGAATATTACTGCAGGGTGATTCATGGGCCTCGCTTTGACTTCAAACTACCTAGAGGATCTATTAGTTGAAGATTTTTTAACACTGGAGAAAAAAACGTCCCTTACAAGAAGCTCGTATCTCAAGAACCTCGTAAGTCGGGTCACTCGTATCTCGAGACACCACTGTATTTGTGTCTACATAAAAATTAGGGTATGTCAGAAGGCCAGGATAAGGTTTTTGGGGTGTTGGGAATGACCATGAGGAAAATAGACTGAGGTCACACATTCTGACAGTTGCATCCCACTATCATAAATTGTGCGTGTGAAAAGTGGATAAAATTCTACTTGCCAAAGTGACAGGTGGGAGTGGCTGTACTATCCGCCATGGTGGAAATTGACCTGCTAATGGCAAGTTGGTGGGTGTTAATGTCAAGCACTGGTGTTATGACAACTCAATTAATAGAAAACCTAGAGTATATACAGGGTTTCCATACATATGATTTTTTTTTAAATAAAAATCATTTTTATTTAATATGATCTTAATGATTACCATTGTTTTGAATACACAATTTAATGCATGTTCTCCACTTACTGAAGAACACATATTAGCACAGCTGGAGTTATGTTTGTAATGATCCAGTCCCTGAGGTAATTGATGTTTTGTATCATTTCCTAAAACACTATGGCCTTCAAATGCCCCCAAAAATAACAATCAAGCGGAGTGCGGTCTGGGAGGCCACTCCACAGGACCACATTGACCAATCCAAGCATCTGGAAACTGCTGCTCTGCCCATTGATGCACATGAATACTAGAATCAGATGGAACTCCATTTTGCTGAACTGGGAAGTTACCAAACTCCTTTAGGAGGGGATGGAAAAATCTCTTTTTGCACCATTGTTAAAAAGTAAGATTAATCACTCACATATGTGTTAACACTTTATTCATCAATTAAAGCCTGAAGCCCAGAGGTGTAACAAAATTGTTCTCTTTCTTTCAGACTGAACTTGTTAAAACAGGACTTAGTCATGTCAGAAGTGAAACTACAATTACTTTAAACAGAAAGGGGCAGGGGTAGTGATTCTCGGCTGTCAAACTTCAGACTCAAGTTACAGCTGGTGATGTTCCACCTCGGTTACACCGCAAAAGCCAACAAACTCGCAGGTCGACTGCAAACCACCTATCCCACCTCAGTTCCTTACACACAGGACTGCGAGCCCCAAAAAAGTTTTTTTTTCTACACTAATTTCAGTGAGAAAGTGGATTGTGAGTATTAGCAGTAATTAATTTCTTTTTACTATTGTATGACTAGTACGCTTTTAGAAGTTATGTTCCTAACAGGAAAACACCTCTGTAAAACTCACAATATAACTATTTCTCCCTTATTACCAGTGCATCTCCTTTTAACAGTGATAGCTGATCACAACAGTGATCAGTTTTTATTAACAGTATTTATGTCACGATTAGGTTATTTGAAGGTGAGGGAGGCAAGACAAAAACGTGTAGGACCCAAATGCAGGGAATCAGGGAAGAAAGGCAGGAGCGCAGAAGTCTCAAAAAATTATATTTAATTTACAAAAAAAAAGGCAAACAAGGAATATGGATAAAGCAAACTAAACAAAGTCCCACAACAGATAACCAAAGTAACAAAGAAACACTTGAATAAACCTAAAACTGGAA
Source organism: Phyllopteryx taeniolatus (assembly GCF_024500385.1). Classification (NCBI taxonomy): domain Eukaryota; kingdom Metazoa; phylum Chordata; class Actinopteri; order Syngnathiformes; family Syngnathidae; genus Phyllopteryx; species Phyllopteryx taeniolatus. The sequence continues at coordinate 5,120,596 of NC_084504.1, read as the reverse complement.
ACAAACTATGACTGTTGAGTAAGACGTGGAACCGACAGGGACAATGACACCTGACAATGACATACCACAATGACAATGAACCGAAAAGAAGTGAAAGAAACCAGGGAACTAAATACAAACAGATTGACGAGACAACGAGGAACACCTGGACAAGACACGAGTGGCTGGAAGGAGCTGATTGGTCGACACAAGGTAGAAGGCTGACGAGAACAGGTGCACACAATAACTAAATGAGCACACAACAAACAAGGAACACAGGAAAACATGGAACAAAACGAAACAGAACCCAAACCACAACACAGACCATGACAATTTTACTTATTTTTACACTTTCATGACCTTATTTCCCGTATTTCCCCAAACCAACGTTTTCTAGTATTTGGGATGTACTACACTGGGATGTGCCTCTATGGTGACTCAGTAACCATGTGAAATATGACTAAAATTGTCAACGCATTCCAGAGTTCCAGACATTTTCTGCCGAGAGGCCTGAAATCAGGTCATTCGAATTTCTCGAGCTTATCTACGTCATTAGCAAAGAGCTCCGCCTACCTCTCCACCCCTGAGCCAGCGCTGTCAACATAATAAACACGTGTGCTCTCTCAAGTGGGTATTCTACACAGAGGCCACCAATCAGAGGAAAGGGGGCGGTCTTAGCCAAATATGAACAAAGCGGATACAAAACTGGGTCAAACAGAGGTAACTGTCGGAGGGGCTTTTTCTGGACACTAGTATGACAAAACCAACTTCCAGCCATCCATTTTCAACACCGCTTGTCCTGGTTAGGGTCGCGGGCAAAACCAACTTTTTTTTTTTTTAACTAAATTGACAATACGATGATCGACTTTGTGGTCATGTCATCGGACTTGCGGCCGCATGTCTTGGACACTCGGGTGAAGAGAGGGGCGAAGCTGTCAACTGATCACCACCTGGTGGTGAGTTGGCTCCGATAGTGGGGGAAGATGCCGGTCCGTCGTGGCAGGCCCAAATGTATTGTGAGGGTCTGCTGGGAACATCTGGCAGAATCCCCTGTCAGAAGGAGTTACAACTCCCACCTCCGACAGAACTTTGCTCATGTTCCCGGGGAGGCAGGGGACATCAAGTCCGAGTGGACCAAGTTCCGCGCCTCCATTGCTGAGGCGGCTGACCGGAGCTTTGGCTGTAAGGTGGTCAGTGCCTGTCGTGGCGGCAATTCCCGAACCCGTTGGTGGACACCAACGGTGAGGGATGCGGTCAAGCTGAAGAAGGAGTCCTATCGGTCCTTCTTGGCCAGTGGGACTCCTGAGGCATCTGATGAGTACCGGCTGGCAAAGCGGAATGCAGCTTTGGTGGTTGCTGAAGCAAAAACTCGGGTATGGAAGGAGTTCAGTGAGGCCATGGAGAAAGACTTCCGAACGGCTTCGAGGAAATTCTGGTCCACCATTCGGCGTCTCAGGAGGGGGAAGCAGTGCACCATCAACACTGTGTATAGTGGGGATGGGCCACTGCTGACCTCGACTTGGGACGTTCGAGTCGGTGGGGAGAATACTTCGAAGACCTCCTCAATTCCACCGACACCCCTTCCCATGAGGAAACAGAGTCTGGGTTCTCTGAGGCGGGCTCTCCTATCTCTGGGGTTGAAGTCACCGAGGTGGTCAAAAAGCTCCTCGGTGGCAAGGCCCCGGGGGTGGATGTGGCCCAAACTCTGACTCCGGTCGTACAGGGACCAAACAGGGGCTTCGGTACCCCATCCAGAGTAGAGCCGCTGCTCCTCCATATCGAGAGGAGCTAGATGATGTGGCTGGGGCATCTGATTCTTGACGCCTCCCAGACGCCTCCTCGGTGAGGTGTTCCGAGCACAACCCACCGGGAGGAGACCCCAGGGATGACCCAGGATACGCTGGAGAGACTACGTCTCTCGGCTGGCCTGGGAACGCCTCGGGATCCCCTCGGAAGATCTGGATGAAGTGGCTGGGGAGAGGAAAGTCTCGGCGTCCCTGCTAAAGCTACTGCCCACGCGATCCGACCTCAGATAAGCGGTAGAAAATGGATGGATGGAGGGATGGATGGATGGACAATTTTATACTAAGTCCATGTTAGAGAGCCACTCTATGGAGGTCTAACTAGCCAAAATATGGGACTACTAATGTTAAAATATTACATTAAAATTGCCGCTACAGTTAATAAAGGTTTAATGATGGTGTCAATTTTATCCTAGAACTATTTTTTTGCTTATGTAAAGTGTCACAGCGGTATGTACCAATATTTGTTTTTCTTTGTTGTTTTTTTACAATGTACTGTACTGTACAGGTTTCAGCTCACACTGAAACCAGATATAAGTGTACCAATAGTAAAATCCTGCTGCGGATCGTTTTAATGCACCGTCAGCTGTAGCAGTGAGGGAGAGGTCATTGTGACTCACAAAAATAAATGTAGCCCGTTTTACAATGACTGCTCAGGTTGGAATCTTTCCACATATTTTCTGGGCCACTGTTCTGTTTACACTGCACTGACAATGCAAAGGGGGACAAATTCATCCCAACGATATTCTACCTTCAAAAGCATTGTCTGTGTCGTAACTGAAACTCCTGTGTAAAAGCGAATTCCAGAACAGCGAGACAAGGGTGTGGCACTGACCTCACGCATCTATGAGATGGTATAAAAGTGCAGGCAATTGCTAGATTCTGTGTAAAAGCAAAGCCGGCCTAATGCCATAGCTTCTTCTACGACTCTGATGCAGTTATTTTGTGAGATCCTCAGTATGTGTGCAGAAAAAACGGTTTTAAACACATCAGCACAAATAGCTGCAGTTGTTCCTAAGGAGGGAGTTTGGGCAAGATATGGGAATGCATTTTTAGTACGATGCTTCATCTTTGATCTCACCTACAGACTTGTAAAGTTTCCATGACTCAAAAGTGAATGTGGACGTGTCAAGCATTCAAGCATTGAAGGGATTTAACTTGGATATGAAATGGACTAAAAGCCTATACATTCACGAAGCCCCATCATGAGCTCACCTCACCTTGATGAATAGCCTTAGTTGCAGGTGAACACACACTACCAGACAGGGACACACACATGCAACAAATGAAAGCAAATATGGGCTTAGTTTTGCCTTTACACACATGCAGTAACACACTCAGAGTCAGACATTGTATTAGCACTTCATTTTGACTTCATGTTATTGTGACTCTGACAAAGGCAGCTAAAATAAGCAGCCAATGTAAAACCAAAAGTTTTGCTGACCAGTAGCACATACTAAACTCTCAAAACCACACCTTACTTTAGCGGCAACTTCCCCATTAGGTTCTTCTGTCTGATTTTATGACCATTTCGCAGTCAGGAAATGTAAAAAAAATGCTTTTCTTTGCACCATTCTTGGGCTGCCATGCCTTGGGCCCAGGCCCACCGTGTCATGTCTTTGAGTGACTGTCATGCCCTCCCCCAATATAATGAACTGTCTAGTAGCCAGTTCATTATACCTAAACGTCACATTCCAGCACTCTTCTTCATTCCACTAAATCTCGTAAGCCTTGACCCCAATCGTTTTTTGAACTTGTCACAACTTTGATATGGTTACCTTCGCTGACTAACTATCTGTGTACCGAACCAAACCTGTATGTTGAACAATGTCTTATTTAAATTCCGATTTGCCTTTGAGTCTTACATTTGTTTGGTCCCCCTCATACTGTTCATGACAGAATTAACTGGCCATAACATGGACCCAGCACAGTAATTTAATAATTTTTAAAAGTTAATGGATACGCTACAGAGGAAGACACCGGCAGCCACGGAGGCTGCCACTTTCAGCTTCACCAGTTGTCACAACATCTCCAGGCACTACCATGGCAACTTGCTCACAGTTCTCCCATCAGGAAGAGTTCTCAGGGGATTCCGGTCATTTCGAGCATGCAGCTTTTTCCACTGAATGAGCAAAGGTTGCTCTCATCATTGCTCATCTGACTGGTCGTGCGGAAGACTTGGCAACTTGGAGCCGAAAATTAGCAACTTTTTTTTTCTTTGACTACTTTTGTCAGGACAACGGAACACCATTTCAGCACACTACCACTGGTCGTGATGCGGCTCGGACGAGCGTCATGCTTCGACGAGGCAGACGCAGTGTCTGATTATGCCATTGAGTTCTGTAGTTTCGCAGCAGAGAGTCAGTGGAACTCCAGGGCAGTGCTCGACACATCTTTAAAGGTCCATCAGTCAGTGTTAAGGAACTTTTGGTTCCTTAAATATTCCGTCTAATCTGGACACACAAACTGGTCTTACCATCAAAGACTAATGAGAGACTATTGTAACAACAGAGGGAGAGATGTTGCAGAGGATGGCAGAGTAGCTCACCACACTCAGTCCCTCACATCATTATTTCGTGACTAACATTCTGAGCAAATTAGGTTTCACAATTTTGATTCCGATTTTAGGGCACCCTTGGCTGGAGTTACATAACCCTGATATTGACTGGTCTTCGGGAAAGGTAACTTCTTGGGAAAAAAATCTGCATCAGCAACTGCATCAAGGCCCCGTGTGACCTTAGGACTCCTGTGCCAACCAGTTGCAGCTGGTCAATAAAGGGCACCAGGGCGCCAACCCCAACATTCTCGTTCAAAGTTTGACATGCTCAGTAACTCCTCTTCAGTGCAATAGATAGGACTAAGGTGGGCCACTCCAGTCCAGTGTACTAAATAGTGAGGTGAGGGAAGGTGAAGTGATATCTCAGAAGTCAAAAATCTGCAAGGCTCGTCGACCTATGATTTGCTCTGATTTAAAATGTTTTGTAATAGGAAATAGTGGAAATTGAAATAATTAGTTCCGAGGACAAACTGTTGGCATAATTGAACAGATAGATAACTGTACAGTATCAATGTACAAAATAAAATTAAGCAACTTAGCCTTTGATGACAGGTGACAGATGAATCGTGTGTATGAAAGTGGCAAGAAAGTGTTGCTGAAGGGTTGCTCAGCTAATCCTTCAGGTTCTCACTGAGCTGAAGTTTATATACTCATACCGCGTAAAGATATGGCAGGTTGATGAAAATGGTTCAAAATATTTTTGTCACACTCCTGAAGCACAAAAAGTATATATTTTTAACAGCACCATAATAGTCGATCTAAGGATTGGTTTGTCAACATATTCCATATACAAGTATGAAGAAAAAAAATAAACTATCATCAACTAATTGACTCCAAGCTCATGTGCAACAGGTCAATCACCTTCAACTTAAAGGCTGCATTATATGTATTACGTCATGTTTTTGGCATGATAATGCTTGAGCAGAGCAACACCAATCCAAATGGTTGCGTGTGTACAGATTTGGTTTAAAAATGTGAACAGTTAACACTTCAACATGGAGCTCATTGAAATATTCATGAACAGTAGACACAATTTTGTTGAGTCAAAGACAAGCTAACAATAGATGAGAACCTGACGCTCCGAGGATGGGGAAATCCCCATATAAACCGCATCATTGTTTGAGCCTTAGTGTTTAAAGCTGAGGGGAAAAAGTAATGGTTTATAGTCTGAACATTACAGTAAGTCATTAAGTACCGAGAAATGATTTTGCATGAAGAAAAGGTAGAAAAAGTTTGTTCGGGCCTGTAAAGTCATCTTGAGTTGTTGATTTCAAACAACAACTCAAGATGACTGGTTGAAATCAAGCATGCAGTCTGCTAACTGTTGGTGGCTTTTGCATTTCTATGATAAATCTGCATTGTACTAACGTGCTCTATAAACATATTGCGTCTATTGATAATTTTTGTGAACGCATCATCACATAGAAACATAAAGGATTATTATTACATGAGATTGGGACAACAGACAAAGTAGAGATAAGAAACGTTTAGAATTGTTGTATTAGGAAAAAGAAAATCACTAATGGCTTCTGAAAATCCCGCAGGATGAGGCTGTGAATGAGCCGCTATGTGTGTGAGGGATAGTGAAGCGGCACATAATGCCTGGGAATAAGCCTGTAATCTAAGGTATCGAATTCAGTACGATGGTTAAAGGCCACGCTCGCATTGAATGGGCTCTTTGTCGAGGTTGTGGCGTACAGCCTCATTTGCATGCAGTGATAAACGTTGTTTACCCTTGACATACAGCTCTGTGAAGTGGTAGGTAAACGCTCTATGAATGATAGATTTACTGCCTCACAGGCGAGCAGGCAGTCCTCGCGTGAGGGCACACACAAATAGACCAATTCATGCTTCAGGTATGCAAACATAAGCTTCACAGTTACAGATATGCAAACACACATGTTCACAGGAACTATTTCATCCAACAGGACTGTGACATAACACATATAGAAACAAGATCCAGTCTCCTAGTTACAAATTCACAATTACTGTATATACCCTTACGTCCCACGGTCATATTTACAGACCGTCTGTCACCATAACACTCAAACAATGTTTATGTTTGCCATGTAGATTTGATACACTCATAGATATACTAAGTCTTGGGTGTCATAAATTGAAGGGGTTAAGGCAGTAGGGGACGTTAACAGATGAGGCTGAACTGGTCCACTGTATCATTCCAAAATGAGAAATCCTTTCTCTAAGCAGGCAGGGCAGGCTAAAGGAAGGCGACCATGGCCGCGAGGGAACAGGGGCCCCGTTCACGGAACAGCAGGTGATTTGTCATCCTTTTAACCAGTAACCACCATGAGTTTTGGTGATGTGGCGAGGGATGATATGGCAGACGGGGTGCAGCGATTTAAGGAAGTAAATGGGTTCCGGGTCACTAGTATCACATACTGGTCGAGTCGGTCGGCTCTGAAACTGGACAGGCTCGAAGGAATGGGATTAAGATAGAGGGTGGGAGTCACACATTTTCCAGCATTGCACAGTCACAACATTGCTTCAGAACCTCTATGTCTGTGGAAATTCCATCTTGTTCCTTTTCTAAACAATACCTACTCGAGGCCAGTGTCGATATTTTTGTTTTATATTAAACTGGGCTGTAAGTGCCAGGGTGAATTGAAGAGGGTCGTTTACAAAGTCAAGAACAATAACAAGGCTTGTTCACACCAAGACCAGGGTTAGGCTTGGAGGATCATGTTTGTCAAAATTTACAAAATGTGAAGAAAATGGTTTGAAAAATAAACAAATTACTTCTAGGAGGTAAATTGCTCCTCTGGGAATAGTTTAAAAAATGATGATGTACGTGAGGTATGAGCTAAACTGCAGAAGAAAACCTCACTCTTTAAATGTGAGTTCACCACCAAATCAAAAATCAATGTAAACATGAATGTGTAGATGCTAAACAACAGCAAAACTTTGGCTCAATACCAATAGAATTGTGTGACCTGAATCCAGAGGGGGGTAGAATTGACCAAAAAAAAAAAAATGACTCAAGTAAAAGTAAAAAGCTCTCTCCTAAATTATTACTTGGAAAAGTATTCATTGAAAAATAAAACTAGTCAATTACTGAGTAAAAAGGTGAGTAACTTCTGATTTATTTATCTTTTTAAACAGCGAATGCATGTCAAAAAGACAAAAAATATATATAAAATAGGAATAGGCTCATTCAAATATTGCCCAACAATACCACTTTAAATTTTATTACATAAAATAGGGAAACACCAGCCACAATAAATGGTCTTGAATTAATTTCATTCTCTTGCTGGTGTTGACCTGCTGGTTTTACTCCACGGAGCATTATATTTTGCAAACGCAGACAAACACAACCTCTTGTATGTTTCTCAAGTTCAAAGTGGAGTCCTTGTAGGCTGAAATGGTAAAATTTTTAGGGATGATAAAAATGACACTGTATGACAAATGATGGCTGTTCTTTTACCTAGTCCTTCCATCCATTTTCTATCTGGAGGCCTATCTGTAAGGTAAATATACATTTCTACCATGTTTTATGTAAATAAATCACTTTGAAAACTTCGCTTCTTTGTGGGCCCATGCGGAGACTGTGTGCAGTCATGTGACTGCCTGGTTCCATTGGATTGGTCAAATGGAGTCAAACATCACTAGTACTTAAACTGGAATTGTTACAAAAAATAAAGGAATCAGGTGACACAAGCCTCTCTGACTATCAAAAAAAAAATCACTCAAGCAATAATAAATACCAGTAAAAAAAATGTAGTGAGCACCATGTAGTTCAGTCTAACAGAGTAAAAGTAGTTTCTTAACAAAAATACTCAAGTAAAAATAGAAAGTAAATTGCATTAAAACTAATCTGACAAGTACAATTTCTTCAAAAAGTTCCTGAGTAAATATAACCAAGTAAATGTAGCTTGTTTACTACCAACCCTTCGCCAGTAATGAGGAGGAGGAAATCACTGACAACACTTTTGGAGCAAAATTGCGGAAATTTCTCGTTTTTTGGTCTGAGTGTCATCGATGATATCAAAGTATTTAAAGCTTTATCTGTGCGACAATACTGGTTGTATCCAATTACAGCCGTATGGCAGTATATGGGTGACTTCAGCACAATCTGATTGGAGGATGACGTGACAGAATTGCTGTATCTGTATCTTTTCTGTCCATTAGCTCACCCTCCCATTCCCAATGGCCCATGTTTCGCTACCTTTTTATCCTATTTAAAATCATATCTGGTCACATACTGGCACAAACCCTCACTGTCTACTTGTGAAGGCAGAAGCACAAATTACCTCATTTAACCACTGACAAGTATAAGCATGGTTAATAAAAAGCTTATATAGTGGCCCACATCTTTTTTCTCGGGTTTTGCTGCCTAAACCCTCTCTTTGGAAACTGCATGCAGTGATACAGACATGGATGCAACATACTTGACATGATTTAGCGGACTGTGACAGAAGCTTGATTGGTGTCTCTGCCTCTGGGTGGGCTGACCTAAAGTGTCCCCAAGGTCTCATTCCAGGTAAAGAGACAGACAGCAGCCTGGAATCCAACTCCTCTGCATCCCTCTCGATGACAGCTCCACCCCCACTCACGACACCCTTCAAGCAGACACACGTGGACTCAACCTTGTTCTTCCACTCAGGAGTCACACATTCTCCCACTAGCCACAGTCGTCCGCATCTTAAGGTTTGCATGGATTTTCCCTGCCCTTGCCCATAGGATGATTTAGCGCACGTTCCCGCCTTCAGGCTTATTATTGGAGTGAAATTGCAGAGTCTTTTTTAGCTGGATCTGAATGACATCAGCTCTGGGTGACTGAAACTAGGGCAAAGTGCCGAGCAGTGTGGGCCAGGGAAAACAGAACAAGGGATAAATCAACTAAGTGGGGAACAAGGAGAAAAAAAATGCAAAGGAGCCCAAAAGTGAGCATTCTTTTTTTTTTTTTTAAATAAAAAAAATTAGGAGTCGACTGACTATTAACACAGCAGCTCCTCAAAAATGTATAGCTCCATCAAAAAAAAAAATCTGCTTTAAAAAGATGAGGTCAAATGGTATTAGTTTAAGGATTAATATCATAGATATAGATTTCAGTGATGTCAAGCCTAAACTGCATAATTTGCATCATACAAAGAGTGTAATTGCAAATTGCCTAATAATGAAAGATAATCAATGTGTCCTTACTTTTTTGTGATTCAATTACAGCACGCCCGCGACCCTAGTGAGGATAAGCGGTACAGAAAATGGATAGATGATTTATATGTAAAGATTTTTTACTAGAACCTAGATCTTTTTTCTTTCATTTTGCTTTTAACTCTGCCCAATGTTTTGAATGTTTAAGGCAACTTCACCAGGGCAGCAAGTGACAGATCTTGATAGGTTAATGTACCTTTTCAAATGTTTATGAAAGCATAACAAGTTTTTTTTAAATAGCTGCTTAACCTATATTACACTTACTGAATACAAAATGATATAAATTGCTTAGTTTGAATAATTTTCCAAAAAAAAATCATTATTAATCATAACATTTAATCTGCTTTTTTTTCTCCCTTTTGTACACTGCAAGAAATCATGTGATACAACTGCTCATAGGGAATCACATGGGGTCCATTTTAAGCACACAACTATTTCAGTTCCCCAATGTGCCAGGGTTCCTTGCCTGAGAAATGGCGACATACATGAAATGCTTATGCACCATTCTGAGCATTATCATGTAACGAAATATGAGTTGACCCCTCACTGTACATGAAAACTAACCATTCCGGTGCTGCCAAATATTTGTCATCCATATGGCATTTTTCCACTTTTAAATTGAAATGAATATCATGGATAAGCCTTAAGAAGTAACCTGAACCCTGTTTACTCACTCTAATGCAAACAGTCACAAACGCACATGCGCACACACACACACACATGCACACACACGCTCACACTTTTCTAAGTGAGTGACACTCACGGCTGTTACAAGGAAATGGGGGCATACAGTGTCCGGTGATGGTGGATAACTTTGGTGTGGTAATCACAAATAATCCACGTCCACAGTTATGCCGTAATGAGCTGCCTTCAAAGCTTAAAAGTAAACTCAACCACTATGGACACATATATTCAAAATGTAAACTTAATGGTATGAGCTGACCTAAGTGGGACAATACATGTTTTGAACTCTACCAAGGAGTTTATGTGTTCATACCCTCCTCGGTACAGGGAAGTATTACCAAAGACCCTCTAAGATAAAAAATAAATGTAAAATGTAAACAAACACAAGAACGATGGAGCGCAGTCACCCGTGGTGGAGCGTCATAGTTTTACTTTGATTGGCCTAAAACATAAAAACATCCAATTGGCGCTTGACAGTAAACACGGTTAGCTACAAAGTCACTAAATGTATGTGAAAAGGAAAAAAAGTCGAAGGCAGAAAAAAATAAGACTTATTTTTGGTTGCTAAGAAATTCCACCAGGACCTCCAAGTTACAGTCTGTTTTCTGACAAAAGTGTGCTTTTTTTTTTTTTTTTTTGTGAAGCAGTTGCTTCAAATGTATCTTATTGAATTGTGAACCATGTTTAATGGCAAGCACTGATTTGATGTCTTTGTGTTTTAGGCCATTGTCAATGTAAAATTCTTTAGAATTTTACCTGCCTCACAGATCAGTGGGCTCCATTGTTCGTGTGTGCTTCCGTCTGTTCAGTGCAACTGAGATCTCGCACACAGATTTTCACACAAAAGAATATGCTTTTTTTCTTCCATGTCCCCTTAGTGGCTCCGTAGATTACACAAAACTGTTTAGCCACTTTCCACACAACTTCAGGAAGGAACCCGTTCAAGTTTATTACGTATCCAGATAAAACGAATTACTATTATTAATGTCATTTTACATTGTTAGTTCACATCACATGTAACTACTTACCACAATGAACAATACTTTTGTTGGAGAGAAATTTCAACGCACGATGTCGTGCAGATGTGTTTGTTAACCACAGCAGCTTGCTACCACATAGCAAACATGCACTGAACCCTGAGGTGCTCCCCACAAGGTCCAACAACCTTGCATGGCAGCTCCAACACAGGGCATTTGTCTCACACAACTGAATGTGGCAGGCCATTTTGTTTGGGTCAGTAAGAGGGAAATGATGGTGTAGCAGCCTCACTAGCCAAATCCTGTAAATGTAAAATGCTGCTCATATGTTCAATTTGTTCTTTTGAAAGAAATGATCAAACAATAACTTTGCTAATTTTGTTGTTTGAGTCTGACAAGCTGGTGGTGGAGATTAGAATTTGTTGGAGGACATTGCTGTTGGGGATTCTTTCTGCTTGGGGACTTCAATGCTCACATGGGCAATGACAGTGAGACCTGGAAGGCTGTAATTTGGAGGAGTGTCATGCCGACCAGAACCTAAGCCGTGTTCTGCTAGTGGACTTCTGTGCTCGTCACGGATGGTCCATAACACACACCATGTTCAAACGTATGGGTGTCCGTCCCTGCACTCGCCACAGTTCGCAGAGCGACTTTGTGGTCATGTCATCGGACTTGCGGCTGAATGTCTTGGGCACTCGAGTGGTGAGAGGGGCAAAGCTGGCAGACCTAAACACATTTTGAGGGTCAGCTGGGTACGTCTGGCAGAGTCCCCTGTCAGAAGGAGTAACAACTCACATCTCTGACATAACTGTGACCACGTCCTGGGGAAGGCCAGGACCGTCCGAGTGGGCCATGTTTCATACCTCCAATCTTGAGGTGGCTGAGTGTAGCTGTGGCCGTAAGATGGTCTGTGCCTGTCATGGCGTAAATCCTCGAATCTGTTGGTGGACAGTGAGGGATGCCGTCAAACTGAAAAAGGAGACCTATCAGGCCTTTTTGGCCTGTGGGAATATAGAGACAGCTGATAGGTACAAGCAAGCCAAGTGGAATGCAGTATTGCCAGTCACTGTGGCAAAACCTCGAGCATTGGAGGAGTTCAGTGAGGCCATGAAGAACTACACCAGTCGGCTTCGATGAAATTCTTGTCCACCATCCGGCAGCTCAGAAGGGAGAAACGGTGCACCATAAACATTGTGTATAGTGGGGATGAGGTGCTGCTGACCTCAGGATATTGTGAATTAGTGGGGAGAATACTTAGACATCGGAGACAGTGCCTCTTGAACGGTAGACCGGGGTGGTGGGCCCCCTTTTTAAGAAGGGGGCTGGTGGGTGTGAGGTCTCTTCAAGGGTTTTGGATCAGAGGTTCCATCTGGAAGTCAAATCTAAGATTCAGGAGAAGTAGTGTGGTTTTTGTCCTAGCCATGAAAAAATGGACCAGCCCTACACCTTGAGCAGGGTCCAGGAGGATGCATGGAAGTTCGCCCAACCAGGCTACATGTGTTTGTGGACTTGAAGAAGGCATTTGACTATGTCCCTCAGAAAGACCCGAGGGTGCTCCAGGAGTATGGGATACCAGTCCCCCTAATATGGGATGTTCGGTCCGAGTAGGACCGGTGTCAGATTTTGCGTTACACTGCCGGCAGTAAGTCAGATTCCTTTCCTGTGACAGCTAGTCTCCACCATGGCTGCCCTTTGTCAGCATCTTTTCCTAACCTTTATGGACAGACTTTGAAGGTGCAGCCAAGGCACTGAAGAGGTCGGGTTTGGTTTCCTCAGTATTATGTCTCTGCTTTTTACAAATGATGTGGTTCTATTGGCTTCATCGAGCTGCAGTCTTCAACTCTCACTGGAGAAATTCACAGACCAAGTGTGAAGCAATTGGAACAGCACCTTCAAATCTGAGGCCATGGTCCTCTCTCACATGGCGAGAGGAGTTACATGAGGTAGCTCGGTCATCTGGTTAGGATGCCTCTTGGTGCCTCCCTGGTGAGGTGATCCACCCACACACTGGAGATGCTATGTTAGTTATTTAGTTTGTCCATCAGTTTGTTAGTTAGCAGCGTACGAGCAGACAGGAGGTGACGTTATGAATCAGGGGTTGAGCCCCTCTGGTACCCACGATGTATTGTAATAAATTCCTTTTTTAAGACCCTCACCAAAATTGAATACCGGTAGGTTTTTCCTTGGCCCATGCGGAACCCATCTAACAAAGTTTAGAGTAAATCAGTTGTGTATTTTTGGTATTATCTGTTCTGCTCATTTTACACGTTACATTTTTATGTCAATGTCACAAATTATTGTTTAAAACAAGGTCATTCAAACAGCAAAGCTAGTGCAGGCATGAGGTTTTTTTTTCATTAATGACTAAATATATTTCTAAAAATCCAAACTGACACTGCCAGTTATGTCAGGTAAACTACATAAATCTTAAATCATACAAAAATGTGAGAAGAAGAAGAAGACATGGACAGGAAGTGGTTACCTAATATGCTGATCCTAATTAGGATTGAAGATTGATCCTCGGTGGAAGTGTGCGCACTACTGTGCCATTCTACTAATTACTGGCAGAATTTTGGATGGATGTACTGTATTGTACTGAATCTCGTTAGATTCTTAAGGTTTCTAATGAAGTGGTCAGTTGTGCTTGTGGTCATAAATAAATGCATGAAAAATCCTGCATTTTCCCACCCAGATGCCTTGGGCCAGTCAGTGTATTTTAAGTAGTCCACGTCTGACTGGTGATCTTGAGTGAAAGCACTCTTTCTTTGTGTCTGAATGCATAGAAGTAGGGAGGAAGAGAAATAAGTTAAGAACTCTTTCAAAGACTGCTTCGCTCTCTGCTCATCTACAGGTTGCCTACCGCTAATTTGCATCAGTAAACAAGCGGCGACAGCTTCAAAGAGTCAACACCAAAAATCTCTGATCTGCAAATGGTTGCCTGTGTATGTGACGTTATGCTTTTTATCATGCCAAAAATTTTCTCATTTCAAATGAGACAATTTATTATGTATTACACTATATATTGTTAACGTTATTTCAGTCATATATTATGTGTCACCTTAATATACTCAATGACTAAATAATGGTAAAGTATTACCAACATTTGTATGGTGTAATCCAACACCAATGAAAACTGTAACCACAATAAATACATATGCTATGCCTTCACCCCAAAGATGAGCCCACAATATACAGAACAGCTTGGTGTCATTATTTTAAAAAGTGTTAGGTATTTTGTGTTAATTGGGCTACCATAATATGCTGAAACGCAATGCATTGTGAGGTTTATAACTAGCAGAAAGTAGGTGTTTAAATTAGTGCTGTCAAGCAATTGAAAAAATTTGCAATTAATTATGATCTGTAATTAATTGATCTAATTAATCTCTTTCTTAATCTCACCTAAACAATGCTGACAACAGCCCTCAACTTGAGATATTTTCATTTAAAATGATGATATTATTGTGGCAGATCAAATATAATATATATAACCTTTGTACATATAGCTTTATAAAGTAATTTCTTGTTTTTAACAGACTTAAGACATTCCACTGCATCTGAGAGTGAGAGTAGTCTTAGAGTGCTGAGTACAAACTTTAGTTTCAACCACCAGGAGAAATACTACTGTGTTCTTTTGTCAGTCTCCATATAAGTAGAAGATGAGAAAACATAGGGTCCTGAAGTGCTGAACTTAACATATTCAAAACTTTACTAAGCAATAAACAAGTGTCGAAGACCGAAGTTGCTTTTCATCTGTTTGAGATTAAAAATAATTAAAATATTAATTATATTGCTGTAAATTAGAACATAAAAAATAACATTGTTCATCATCAAAAAGTACATTAGTTAGCCTGTCGGTCTCAGACTTACTCATACGCGAGGTGTTCTCAAGTTTGGTGAAGAATTCTGCGATGGCTCGCTACGTCTTTGCTGCTAACGTTAGCTGTGCAGGTGTTGATGTGGTAGGCTAAACCTGCATCGTATGGTAGCAAATCTTCCATCACAGCACGGGTTTGAACTTAACAAGAAAATAATTACCAAAAATGCCAAGAGAGGGAGGCAAAGCAACACAAATACAAACCAGCTCTCACAGGACAATTTATTTCCGTACAGGAAACAGGAAATAGATTAAAAAGTAGATTAACGTGATTCAAAAACATAACACACTATATATGACTCTAATTAATTAATCGCAACTAACGCAAGAAATTTGACACCCATCCCAAGCTCAAATGTCTGTAGTATGAGCCACAGGCTGAATAATATGTGCCGCTGTGTTATAAATAAATAAACGGTCAACTTTCCCAGAAGTGTCTCTGTTTTGTGGACCCACACATGAAACAACACCAAGCGAGGTGGTGACACATTAGACGACCCCACCGCCGGTCCACAACGTCCAGAAGCCTGTTAGCCTGCAAGCTAGCACCAGCCACGGGCCCTTTCCATGCCACGACCACAGGTCCTCACTGAGATACAGTATAGTCGAATGCTTTATGTGGATATACAGTATTTTCACGAATGGATGTGTAGGCATATGCTACATGTACAAACTAATTGACAGATGAAAGTTTAGCTCGACGTGCTTTCATCGTATTCAGCAGACACACCCACAGCCTGTGATACCTGAAAGAACATCTCTTTTTTTTACCATTTTGAATCCTGAGTTTATGTACTTGGATTTTTTTTTATTCATTCAACTTTGGCAGGCTTGTTAACTACATTATTCTTTGTGGTGTGTCAAATGTATAAAACATTTTTATTTTTTACTTTGCAGGGACTTAATCACCATCCATCAATCCATTTTCTGTACCGCTTCTCCTCACTGGGGTCATGGGCGTGCTGGAGCCTATCCCAGCTATCTTCGGGCGAGAGGCGGGGTACACCCCGAACTGGTTGCCAGCCAATCGCATGGCACATATAAACAGACAACCATTCGCACTCACATTCACACATACGGGCAATTTAGTCTTCAATCAACCTACCACGCATGTTTTTGCGATGTGGGAGGAAACCGGAGTGCCCGGAGAAAACCCACGTAAGCACGGGGAGAACATGCAAACTCCACACAGGCGGGGCCGGGATTTGAACCCCGGCCCTCGGAACTGTGAGGCAGATGTGATAACCAATCTTTCACTGTGCCACGGACTTAATCTCATTAATCTCTAATTAATCTTTATCTGATAATGACAGCACTGAGTGTTCTTATCTTTAATCATTTAGTGTCGACATTTGATGCATCACGGATGCAACACACACACGAATCTCATTAGGGAAAGTGTGCTCAATATTGTGGCCAGTATGCTATAAATCCATCAATGTGATTGCATGTGTTCATGTTTCCGTGCTACCACCCACTGAGAAATGTCATTTAAATATTTCAAGGGAGAAGGCCGATGAAGTGGCCAGAGGGGGGCACTTGCCATCTGAAGCTCCTTATGCACTCCAACCAAGCATTTGTTATGGACGCAGACACATGATCCTGCATTAGGCTGCCTCTGAAGCGACGCACCACCACAGTTCACCCAAAACAGAAGCTTGCACCAAAGAGCCTACAGCCAAATGACCTCCATGATTAGATAGATTCACCTGCCATTTCTCACTGTTGCTGTTTTATTGTTTCACTAGTCAGGTTAGTCTCGTGTTCTCCTCCTCTGTCCTCCTCCTCTGTCATGGTTCTGTAGATGCAGTAAGCAGGGAAGAATTGGGTCTGATGTTGAAGCATTCTGTAATGCAGGCAATAGTAGCACTTTGAGAAGTTAGTCCCTCCTATTCAAGGGCCAAAGGGTATGTATGGTTCTTGTGCCCAGATGCCCACCATCTCCCCCTGCTCTTACACCGGCAAACCACAAAGGGGAGCTACAGCTTTTTACAAGACCTGCGTTTTACACACACACACACACACACACACACACACATGCACACACACGCACACACACCTATATAATCATATGCACACTGTTTTCAGTCATCCTGGTCTAGCACAGGTACATGAAGCAAGAAATCTAGTGAATGTTTTCATACAATAAAATTTAGTCCTGTTACATACATTGGTGTTTTCGCTGTACTTTAATCTGGATTGACTCGTCCCATCAGTACATTCACCATTTTTTAATTAGTTTTTCTCAATGTTACTTTTCCAGGTAGGTAATCATAGAGCATCATTACATTAACTTTCATCCATGTGTAAATAATAATGAATGTAATTCAAACCCTTGTTCCTTCATACACATTTGGTATTTGGGACTACAATACAGTCACAGATAATTCAGCAAGTGAGGATGTGTGTGATTATTTTGGACCTTGTTGAAAAATGACAGCAGTGAGAGACTCACATTTAGGACGACGGTCAAGATTAATAATGAGCTGAGAAATTACACTTAAACACAAGTTTCACTTGCATTTTGTCCTTTTCGGCGCAAGCCTCACAGGAGGTTGCTGCAGGTACGAGAGTGAGAGTTCCGTTTGCCTGCATTGCTTGCTTCATTTCCCATAGAATCTACAGGAACATAGGGGCCTGTGGAATACCTTTGTGAAAGGGTGACAGAAGAAGAGAAAATTCAATTTGGAGAATCACTGAAGCATCCTTCATTGTGAGTTCTATGCTTGAAATTGTACATCTACAAGATCATGTTGTACAAATATTTTTAATGATAGAAGTGTTAAACGTTGGCAAGAAATATCAAATATTGTGTGTGATTTGAAAAAGGATCAGGGCTGTACATCCGGTTCACTTCATTCAGTTCAATTCATTTTCCATCGCACATTTTGTTTGCAGTAAATGGTCTGTCCCTATAAATACGTTTCAAAAATAATGTCTACAAATATATATTTTTTAAATGTTTAATTATCTGGCCTTGGGTTGCGTTAAATGCCTCCACACCATTTTCACAGACTGTATCCATTAAATACATTCATTCAACTGAAAAATATGCAGAACACCAAATACTGTGGCGAAATTACAACAAAAGATAAAAATGATACAATTTAACCATTTTAATGTTTTTTTCTAATAATTATCAATATTACTCTTAATGTAAAAACATATTCAATATGCCCTAATGGAGCCCTTCATTATTATTTTTTTAGGCAAGAGAGTGATAGGCGAGGGAACATTTTCATTATGCAAAAGCCACATAATCTCCAGATCCTTTGTTTTCCTTCGTTTTCCTCAAATGTTCCTCGCCACCTCGAGAACAGGCTAATGGATGCCGATGGAGGAAGTGTTTGACATTGCGGACACAGCAGTGCTTGTTTTAGAGGAGCTGGTCATGTGGTCTGGCCTCCGAATGTGACCCGGACCCCCCAGCCAACTCCAGGAGGTTTCAGGAACTGTCCGCTCTGGGGGAACCGAGTGTCAGTTTAGTCCCCCAGTGAACACAAGTCAACATGCCTAAATCCCCGCATCACCTAGAGTTACACTTTCGGGTCTGCAATTAGCTAACTCAAGTCCCCCCCCTCCTCCCACACCCCCCACCCTCTTTCGCCCTCTTAAGTTCGTTCTTTCTCAGCCCTGACATGGAGCTCCGAGCTGGACCAGACCCATTGTGCTTACATCCATGCTAGGACTTCCAAATGCTCCTCGGAGTGCGGCTTTCCGTGGCGGAGTGCCTTCTTGGCCACATGCTCCCTCATCTTTCACTGTCACTGAGCTGGACATGAAGAGATCAAAACAAACACGCGGTGGCACGGAGCAACTAACATGATGAATCGCAGTAATCAGCATCAGGCAGCTCAGAATGCATTCTGATTGGTTGAGGACAAGACATACCGTAGAATAACACTTGCGTGAGCTAAAGCAGGCCTTCAACCCCGTCTAAACAAAACCAAGGTTTTCGAGTTTTGCACAGTTTAGATGAATATAAATACTTTCAAAGACCTTTTATGAAAAAGAAAAGATGTCAATCCATAATTAAAAACCTCCAATTATTAAACACCTTCTAAGGATTGTGAATGCACACTTGGAAACATGTATGTGCGTATGCATATGTGTATTTTGATTTATTTATTTTTATTTATCCAGATAAAGCAATTGAGAACACATTCTAATTTGCAATGCCAACCTGGCTGCAGACAGCAGAGTAAAACAAAGCAAAATAAAAGCAAATACTAATACACACCCAACAAAATACAATGTGACATAGATACATATTTACATAATACATGACGTTACACCATACATGCATTACGTCATAGAGGTAAATTCAACTGCTGGAACAGAGAGTGTGGGTGGTGGTATGCTTGGTGATCAGAGAGCAAAGATAGGAAATATGTATGTAAATATGTGTGTGTGTGTGTGTGTGTGTGTGTGTGTGTGTGGCCATTTCTTTTTGGTCTTTATCATATTTTTCCACCATATTTCTCCCAAATTTCACAAGAAAATCCAAGAAAGTGCAAAACACTTTCGAAAGTGCGCCGTTGCAGCTTTTTGCAGAATCGCATTCGGAAACAAGAACAGTGAAATGACCCAGTGCTGGAAAGCATATCATCATCACTGCTTCAAAAGCATTTTTGAGACCTCCAAGATGTTCTCGTCCATCAAACAATGCAGTGTATCGTTTCTTCCAAAGGAAAGAGTGTCCTTGTACGTTATCATCAAGGGCTGAGCTCCATGTGATTATGAGGGTGTACATTCCAAGGTTTGGTACCGACTCCATCCTGCACATTGTTTGCCTCCTCTGGGACTTCCTGCTAAGAAGACGAGCCAAGAAAGGACCAACACCGCCACCCCAACCCCCTCGCGACTGAAGTCTTCTGTACGCCCAAACAAAAAGTTGCCTTATAGCTCACTTTCCTGTCCCCTCTGCATTTCCACACGGGGGTTTGGAGTTGGCATTCTTCAAGGTCAAATCTCTACACGCTACTGATCCCTTAATTTCACTGTCTGGGTTTGGGGCCCCACTGTAATGGACATGTTAGCCACTTCCTGCTGCTCGGAGCAGACTGATGATGTCAGTAAGAAAATTGGCATGTTAGAACATCTTCAGTGTTTAAAGAAGTGGAGTTTTACTGCAGGGGGAATCCTAAGTCTCTATTCGATCGGGCCAAAGGAATCCACTGAGCAGGCAAATATGGTTTGTTCTTGAAAGGAACGTTTAGAGACAGCAGTGGTTTTAAAGGAAATATTCACTCACTCGCTCAAGTATTTGGAAGGAAACGTGCACGCTCTAACCACCTTTCTGGTTTGGCTGCATCTAACACGGTTATTAACTTCAGCCGGGCATGGCCAGAGCTTACTAGGATATGTACCCATACATATGCAGAGTCCGCCAGCCTGTGCTGGCGTCTGACCAGAGGTCTGCAGTTCAAGTTCACGAAGGGAGAGGCTGGTGAGGAGTGAACAAGCCAGGATGGCCCAGGAAGGATAGATGGAGCGAGTGATTCAGGAATGGCGGGATGGAAGAACTTGGCGGGGGTTGAGAGACATGAGGGGGGGGGAGGTGGAGAATGGGAGGTTTCTCAGCCCCGAGCCCCCTCGGCCAGAAACAACAAGCGGGCCTTCTCATATTCAAATAAATACCAGGCCAGTGGGGAGCAGATAAGGAGCGAGGGCAAGACTGGAGGTCCGCTTCTTTCCTCCACTCGAGTCTATTTAGGATCACAGGCACGAGCAAGCAAGAGCAAAGCAGGCAGTAACATATTTATAATATATATTTCTAGACTCTGCCCTCGCATTGAATACCAGGCTTAAGACGTATTCGAGAGACAAAGGCCTCCGGACCTTGCTTAGGCACAAGAAAGGCCCTAATTAATTTGGGGCGATCACAGAGACCCCAGGCCCACAGGCCCACATCATCGGCCCTTTGTGGCAGGAATGCCAGCTATTTACCGGCGTTCCAATCGGGCTGCGGAAAGACGCCAGGTGATGACGTCTGGGGCCGCTGTGCAGCAGATAGGAAAAGGATACTTTTTCAAAAGCTAAGAGCTTCCCAGTTTTAAAACAAAGACACCTTCGCTCCCCACCGCACGCACGCACATAAACACACACACACACACACACAACCGACTGCAAAATAGGTGCTGTATTCTTTTGAAAAAGTGCAATTCTCCGTCCTGATTAAAAACACGAAAGAAAATGTCTTAGTCTAAATCAGTCATTTACATGATCCTGACTTTAGCCTCCTGCTAGATGGATATAAACAGAGTTTTGGTCCAAGTGTGGAGTATGGCAGCAGGAGGGGCCCAGCTTGAAGCCTGTTGAAGGGCACACTTGGCAGCTGGCAGGCACGATACGTGTGGAAAGAGGACCCGCCCACGCCCTCCAAAAAACAAAAAACAAAAAAAAAACCATACATCCCCGGGGCCAGGTATCTGCAAAGCGCAATGTTAACTTTTTGCACATTTCCTTATTCATTTTTCTGTTTGATTGAATGAGACCGATGGGGAGGTTAGATTGCGTAGACGCTATATGAAATATTTCTTGTGTTGGAATAGCCTATTATTTTGGTGTGTTAGTCAATATGCACGACTAGCTATCAGTAGTCTTAAAACTATTCAGATGTATAGGGCATTTTCAAATCATTTCAAATTTCCTTTTGAAAATCAATTAATTTGGCTGATATGAATATTTGAATTATTGCCAGTTGTTCTCCATCAGCAAAATTGTCAGAATTGTTTATAGGGGAGAAAACACATTTGAAAGTAATATTTTTTTTATAGTTTGATGATAATTCCATTTTTGGACGTATAAGGAGTTTTCTCATTATGCTTAATATGCCTTTTCCATGACAACTCACACAAATGCACCTTTGTGTCTTCAGAGTTCTTTTTTTTGGGGGGGGGGGGGTTCATGAACATGTCAGAACTATTGCAAGTCTTTAGCGTTATTACAATTGTGTAAAGACAAGAGCGTAACGGGTTTACTGAGTAGTGAGGCTCATTTAGCCACTTGTATCCGCAGAATTTGAAGGGCGACGCATGTAAATTGTGCAACTCACGCGATTTTTATCAAGCTGTTAATGTCTTTACCATTATGTATTTTAGTCTTTACCGTTATATTAAAAAAAAAAAAAAAAAAAAAAAAAAAAGGGTGTATCACAACGAGCCACCACATTTTCTTTGTCAATAAAGGATTGCCTTTACTATGAATGCCTAATATTTCAAATCATCAATAACGTTTTGAAAATAGGACGTCAAGTGTGGTTGTTTCAGCACTGGAGACATTTACACATTTAAAACCAAGGTGGCATAAAAAAAAAAACTTGCACAATTAGATATGTATTTTTTTTTTTACAAGTGTATTTACTGTATCGTTATTTATCAAATGATGTGAAAATGACCCATATAGTATCCACATCATATCGATGTGTGGGAATATATGATGGAATTTGCCTGGAACGGGCACCAGGGGATGATGATCTTCACCTTTGTTCAGCCATTGTTTTCATTTCCATTGTGGGTTTTTTTTTTTTATGCACATGTCCTTTTATGATGAACCCCCCAAAAATACAAAGAGAACTAGCTGAACAGGAAAGCCACCTTTATATGCCAACAAGGAAATGTGTTTCAGGCCATTTTCCCCGTTTCATTTCTGTCCTCTTTTTCCACAGAAATGACGAGAAATTGTTCTTCCAAACAGGACGGGCGTGGCCTACAGTTTTCCCGGAACATCTCAAACTAAAATATGTTCAGTGATTTATTTTTATTTTTTCGTGCGTGGGGTTTAGTACCTGCAATATCATCACATATTTCTATACAGTCGTCTGATTCAAGCTTGCATGTCGTTTTTAACACTGCAATAACAATCATTTGAGTTTGTGTACGAATGTTGTCTACAATCATATAATTTAATAATTTACAGAAGAGCAAAGTTCAAGCAATATTAGCATGAACATTGAAAAACAAAAAACAAAAAATGCAAAGAAGGGAAAAATAAACAGGCTCAATGTAAAACCAGTATTCATCCGAAGTCGTGTTGATTTTCTCTATGGACATTTATTTTTCCATTTTTCTTTACTTTCATGGTGAATTAAAATGTTCTTAATGCAGTTCATTTGAGAAGCAAACAACAGGAAAGTCAAAGTTTTTGTTTTGGGTTTTTCTGAGGTGAAAACAAAATTTTTTTTTAATGCCTTTAATGAAACTTTACGAATCCGATTATTTTCCTCCAAAGAGAGTCAGTCGACTGAAACGAACTGGTCTTTCATTGGACTTGATTGCTGCTCATTGAGTTCTTTTCCAAGCTGATCACCCAATGGGGGGCGGCAGATATTTCCACGCATGCAGCATACCTGCGTGTATTTCATCCATCCCCGCGGAGAGTGGGGACACCCCAGGACCTCTTCTGTCAGCGGTCAACTGTTCACTTCCTCTCCTGCTAATTCTGGGATGTGGACTAATATTTGGATAGGCTCGGGTTATATCTGTGGAGCACGTCGCCTCGCTTTATGTTAGTGGGACATGCGAAAATTGCAACCTTTATTATCTGACAGGCGTCAGATGGACACGCGTTCATTTAAAGAGGTGAAAATGACAAAATGGATATTATAAATTGTGAGAGAGGAGTCAACGACCGACGGAGTTTAGGCCCTCCCAGTCGGTGTCTTTCATGAGACATTTCTGGTTTCATAAAAATACACCCAAAGAAAACTAGCAGCCAACGAGCCTTGACGTTTATGAGATTTGTGCCATTTAATGAGGCATGAATGGTATCTGTCATGTTACCACAACAAGACGCACACGGGAGAACCAAGTCTGCCGGCCTCTCTTATAAAAGACAACGCGAGGGAAGGCGACAGCTTGTCACAGTAGGAAAGAAACGGGGGAAAAAAATATTCAAAACGGAGTTTCCCGTTGAAATATGCTTCGTCCATTGTCGTGCGTAATTGCGCACTTCCAAAAAAAAAAAAAAAAAAAAAAGATTAGTCCTCTGCATCCAAGTTGTTTTCTAGCAGGATTGTGCTGAGCAAATTTTGTAATGTATTAGTAAATCACCAGTTTAACGCCCATGTTTCACTGAATTATGAGGAATTTAAATGCTTTAAAAGGACATTGTCATACTTTGAAATAGATGACGATCATGGGCTTTTCTTTTTTTTTTCTTTTTTTTACTTTTTTATTTGTATTTTCGGTTTTGGTATGATTTTGCTAAATTTTCAACACTGCAGAGATACAAACGACGACAAAGATCGAGTGGAATCATAGAAAACTCTCATGTTTCCCTTTCAAACTGAATTGTTAGCCATAACCCGACGTGCATTAACAACGCCTAAATGTCATCAAAGAGAAACAGAAAAAAAACAAGAGGGTAAAATAAAAATAAAACAGGTAATGATTCTAATGGAAATATTTCATAATTGAAAGTATCATGTCACTCTCTAATACAAATGTCCTATTATTGTTTTAAGCGAAAAAAATGGGGTGTAAACTTTACTCATCAGTGTTTAGAATAACCAGGCGCGGTTGTTATTACTACTGTTATTGTTGTTGTTTATTAGACTAATGAGCGCAATAAAGTATGTTCAATACAAACAATTAAAAAGGACCTTTTTCTTTTAATACACTCTTCCAATATCTAACTATCTAACAGAGTGTGCTGGTTTGTTGACGCTCTCTGCAGCCTCCTACGGAGAAGCATCCAAAATAAATAGAGCTAATCCTCTAACTGCTTTATCCCATTAGACCCCCGCTGTCGCGTCAATTCGGTGACCTCGTGTAAATCGGACTCGATCCGGTTAATATCCAACAAAACACATCGCGCGGTGGACACCGAAGATGAACACAGACGCGCTGAGAAGCCGCCAGGCGACGCGAGGGGTGCAAGAGGTCAAGTCCAGCTCCCTCCGAGGTGCCACGCGTGTTTTAAGGAAGAAAAAAAAAAAAAAAAAGGGTTAACGGACTGCCACGCGTTGGACATCCCACCGCAGTGGCTTTAAGCAGATAAATCTTTAATAAATATGAAATAGTCGAGCATTATCATTATGAGCAGTGCAGGAATAAAGCGTCTCAGCATGTTATTTTGTTTGTTAAATCAAACTATATATTACAGTCTATTTGAGCCACCTGAGAATTGTTCTTATTTGAATGTGTTTATTAGTTAGCTATAGTTAGTTTTAATGTTCAGCGAACGGTGCATGCAAATGCGCCAAATGAGAGCAAATTCAGTTGCTCATTTGAAAGTCGAGGTTCATAAAGGATGCGCAGTTCAAATTGAGAAAAGAAAATAGTCATCGTGAGAAATTCAGCAACTTCTGAAAGTGTCTTGAAATGAGGATGTGAGATAACATATGGACTATGACAAGAGGACACAAGTCGATATTTAAAAAGGAAAAAAATATATATTTGACAACAGTATGTACAAATTTGGTGCCACGCACTACTCTATACCCCCCCCCACCCCCCTCCAAAAAAAAGAAAAAGAATAAATGTACTTCATTTTCGGTTGCACGTGATTAAAATGTGTCAAACGGACATCATTGTCCCCTCTTTTCATCGAAAATAATAACATCATTTAGCGTGTGCAGCTGCTGTAAATTCCGAGGAATATTTTCGTTCTGTGAACGGAGCGATATTACGGCAATGAAAAAGTCAATGCAAATTGACAAAAGTCCGCTGTGATGAAAACAAGGGCAAAGTATATGCAATGTATAAAACAGCTTGTACATGATGTGATAAATACGTTGATATTTCGGAGCTTTTTTTTTATTTTTATGATTTAGTTTTTTTTGTTCCTTTCAGCAGGAAGAGTTCCCTGTTTGAAAATGTCGTTTGTTTGTACTGTGTCGCACGCATTCAGCTGGACATTGCAGTGACGTGGACGCCGGCCAAATGAGTGACAAGCTCTTATTCAAATCAAACTCCGCGCGCGCGCAGGGGGAGGCGCGGATGTGGATGTGGCTCCCGCAGTGGCTGCCTTCTGACATTCTCGTGCAGGCGTGCAGGCGGGCGGGCGGGCAGCCCTCGCGTGACAACACACGCCACCGCGCGCACCGAGCACAAACGCGGAACGCGGATCAGCGATGGTTTGACACCGGGACCCTTTCCTTCCCTCTCCAGGGTCTTTAAATGAAGCTCCCGATCTGCGCAGAAGTTCGGGCGCGTTCACCGTAGCACCGGGAATACTTTCCAAGCAGACTTTGGGCATGTGAGAACCTTTTTTTTTTCTTTTTTTTTTTTTTTTTTTTGCGCATGTTCTTCGCCTTTTTGCGCAGCCTTCTGGAGAACGGGGGACGCGTCGGCGGCGTCGGCGGCGGCGGAGGTGGAGTAGGCACGACTTTCCCCCAACTCGAGCCCCCTGCCTATGGACGACGGTGGTCCCCTGTCTCCCAGGGCAAATGCTTTCAGTATTGCCTCTCTGATTTGCGCTGCAGAACGAGCAGGAAACGCGGCGTTCGACAAGCGGAGCGCCGGCCCGGACAAACCAGACGCGAACAAGCGCAGCTGCTGCACGATGCATTACAGCACCGTGACCCGGGAAATGGAAGGTAAACGAGTTTTGGTGATGATATCATCGCGCACGACGAAACGTCACATTCATAGTCACCGTTTGAGCCAAAACTTGTTTGGATTCCACAGTCACAACTGTTGGAGGCCCATTGTTAAAATGGGATTACGTGTACAGTCATGGCACGCAGAAGATGGTTCGCACGAACTGCTTTCAACATGCTGACTTAAAAAAAAAAAATAAAATAAAAAATTTTAAATAAAGATAATCATCATCGATCACTACAATTTAGGAACATGCAAAAAAAAAAAAAAAACATCTGGTACATTGCGCTAATATGTTGTTTTTCCCCCCCTTGGGACATATGTCCCCTCTCTATTGAGTTTAGTGAAAATCGATTTAACAAATACATACCTCGCAGTACATAACCTAATATATTATTTAATGTATTTTTTTAACGGACCAATCGATCCATTAAAAAAATTATAATAATAATAATCCGCTAAAATGTTGCTTCACTTTCCCCATCAAGTACATTTTCAATGGAGGCACAATGAAACATGCGTGAGAAAATACAAAGAAAGCAAGAGAAAAGAATGTTTCAATGATTTGCCCTCGAAGCAACATTCAACTGCTGTCTGTTTGTTTATTCAAGTAAATCAGTGTGTGTTCACCCAGTCGCTCGTTTGCACCGCTCACCTCCTATTGAGTTTTGTTTTTGTTTTTCCTCAACGGGGGGGGGGGGGGGGTGATGCGGGCCTTATCCAAAAGCAGACTGGGTGCCGGAAAGCGCGTGAAAAAGAACGGGCGCACTTCTGTGTCAATCAGTCTCTTCACGAGGCGAGGAAAAGGCACATTACCTGCGGTTCCTTATCTAAATAGAAATAAGAACCGGTTTTATCGCGAAGGGGAGGCCCTCCTGGCCAGATAAGAGAGAGCAGGCGGCCTTGCATTGGGACGCACACACACACGCACGCACGCACGCACGCACGCTCAGCGGCACCGAAGCGCACGATCGACACAAAGAAGAAAAGATTGCAGGATCGACTTTGGACGCACGTTTGCATGCGTGCACATTTTGGCTGGCAGCGGAGGCTAACCTCGGGGATTTCGGACAAGCCGAAAGGGAAACATTGAAAGACATCCTCATTTGGAACTCATTTGTCCTGTATTTTGATTTCTCTCTGTGTGTGCGCGTGTGTGTGTGTTTGTGTGTGCGCGCGTGTGTTATGTCTTGTTGGCAAGACATATGAAGTAAATCCAATCTTTCTGGGATGATTTCAGCCATTTCCAGCCCGTGGCTGACGCAGCTGTCCCATTTTTGCGATGTTGCAGCCTTCACCACCAGCAGTCTGAGCAGCCTCAACACCCCGGGGGGCTACCACCTCTCCCCCTCCCCCGGGGACCCTTACAGCCAACACGAAGTGGCCCACTTTGAGCCGTGCCCGGCCGCTCAGCCCAACTACGGCTACCCGGGCCCGGCCCCGCCACCGAGCGACCCCGCCGGGACCCCTTGCTCGTCGTCCTCGTCCGGCTCCACCCCGAACAGCAAAAGCATGGTCAAGAAGAACCCCAAAGTGGCCAACATTAACGTGCAGCTGGAGATGAAGGCCTTGTGGGACGAGTTTAATCAGCTGGGCACCGAGATGATCGTCACCAAAGCCGGGAGGTGAGACGCGTGATGCGCAAAGTCAACCCGCGCGCACGACTCGTTGCTATTACTTGGGATCGTTTTGGTTTGCACTTTCATGCTTGAAGTAAAAAAAAAAACGGAGGCATTCTACAAGTGCTTTCCCATTCATTTAAAGAAATAATAATAATACAAAAAAATCACGAGTCAAAAGTTTAGTGTTTTTTTTTCCTTCCCTGCTCTTTATTTAAACGACTCTTCGTTTTCACGAGCGAAGTCATTATTTAAGGAGCACCGCACTCCTAATCTGTGACTGTGGCGTTTAATTGTTGATTTCAATCTATGCACAAATGCGTGTGATCTATTGGGAGGCTTGAGCCGTGCAAGCAAGCCCGCGTGCGCGTGCGTGTTGTGTTCCTTCTCATTTTTGTAGCTGATTAATTTACTAAAATGTATCGTCAATTACAGTTTTGATTTTTTTGTGCAGTATGCACTTCTTTTTAAAAAACACAAAAAACACTTTTGACACTTCAAAACATTTTTTCCCCTTTCTTTGATTGACCTCACAGTTTCCTTTTTAATTTGTTTGGATCTTCCAAAAATAATTACATTTCATAGAGTGTTGATATTCCTTTTTTCTTTTGCACACGAATGCCATCTAGGGGAAAAAAAAGGGTTTATCCCAGCGCAAAGCGAAAGTGCGTCTGCGCCGCTGGCGCTGTGTGACGAGCGGCACTTTGCGAGCTCAACAAGTGACGTTCATTGAGCGTCGATTTCGGGATCCCTTGCACCGACGCGGACTTTGGTCCGCTCGTTCGACTGGTCAAGCGCGGAGAGACGTCGAGGAGGCGCAGGGAAGAATTCCATTGCAAGTTCACGAGCAGCTCCGCGCACTTTTAAGGGTGCAATGGTTTTGTCATAAAACGACATGTGTGGTCATGTAGTTACAGTTGGTCGTGCGTGGAAAGAACAAAATGGAAATGCGGAGAAGTGAACAGTTGGCCCAATTTTTCGAGGGCTAGACGTGTCTGGAAAATATCACAAGTTGGGGGGCAGGGGGGAGGGGGGGGGGTACAGGACACCACAGCAACAACTTCATTTCAAGCTCATTGCACAAGAGCAAATTGAAAAACAACAAACTCCATCATGAACGTCATTCCCTCCACAGCTCGAAAGTCTCGGATTTTTTTCTTGCGACTTTTCTTCTATAAATGCAAACACGAAGAAATTTATGTGTTGGACACATTTGTTGGCTTCTTGTTTTATTTCTTAATTTTTTTTTTGACTCTGTGCAAACGTGCTGTGTTTGTTTTTTTGTTAGTTTATTTTGTTTGTTTACTTTCAAGCAAGCGTAAACAGCAACTTGAGAATTTAATGTACACTTTCTGGGATCCTTCCAGGAGAATGTTTCCAACTTTCCAAGTGAAAATATTCGGGATGGACCCAATGGCGGACTACATGCTCCTAATGGACTTCTTGCCAGTAGACGACAAACGTTACAGGTAAACCTCCTGACTTCACTCCAACATCATTTGCAAAAAGTTGCGCACACGAATTGCATTCGGTTTATTGTGTCAGAAAATATCACTAATATGCATGCATGCAAAAAAAAACAATAGTGCACGATATTGATATGAATATATTTGCCACTGAGTGCTAAATGAGCCCGTCATCCCCGCGTGCAGGTACGCGTTCCACAGCTCTTCGTGGCTGGTGGCGGGCAAAGCTGACCCGGCGACCCCCGGCAGGGTCCACTACCACCCGGACTCTCCGGCCAAAGGCGCCCAGTGGATGAAGCAGATCGTTTCTTTTGACAAACTCAAACTCACTAACAACCTCCTGGACGATAACGGACACGTGAGTCATGTGAATACATGTGCTAAATACATTTATTTTATTTTATTTTATTTTTTTGAAGGGGCGGGGGGCGGTCATCTTACCGTGCTGGGCGACAGCAGCAGAATAAAATTAAATTTAATTTACAATTTATCCGGGGTGGATTTTATTCATGTTTTTTTTAAAGATTCGAATAACACACTTGCGTGAGACAGAAAAGCGATGTAATTACATTTTCGAAAAACTTTCCGTCCGCCATAAATGATTATATATCAAAATATGAGTTCATCCCTGTTCGTTTATCCTCATTTAACCGAGATTCGAACCCAGAACATCTCGGCTGTGAGACGGGCGTGCTAACCACTATATCCCCGTTACTGCAGTGAAAAATAGGAACATACGTAAATGTATGTCTAAAAAATAAAGTTTTATTTCAGCATTTCAATTTGTCATTTACAAATGTCTAACATATACAACTATGTCACGCGTAATACAATTGATTAAACATCTTTGTTTATTGTTTTTTTTAATTGATTATCAGAGCCTTCTTATTGGTCAGGGGGCTAATGCTTCTTTGTTTTTTTTCTCCCCCCAGATCATCCTCAACTCAATGCACCGCTACCAGCCCAGGTTCCACGTGGTCTACGTGGATCCTCGCAAGGACAGCGAGAAATACGCGGAGGAGAATTACAAAACGTTTGTGTTCGAGGAAACTCGCTTCACGGCGGTCACGGCGTACCAGAACCATCGGGTAAGAAAGTCCTTACAAATAATGCGCGTCTGTAACTGATTGTCAACTTCAAACAAACTTTTTTTTTTTTTTACCCTTTGGCTTCCAAGAAGCTGTATTAATATGAATCGGAGAACACTGCTTTGTTTGACTTACAAATAATAATCAAATTGAAAAGAGAAATAATAATTGAACTCTTCCATTTACAAAATCGAACGGTCCAATTGAATTCATTAACTGTGTAAGTGGACTTAGGAGTGTTCAGTTGTGCTCATAAGTGAACATATTCTTTAAAAAAAAAAAAAAAAAGTTTGAGTGATTAGACAAAACACATTAGTTAGATTTTTAATGGGTTTTAAATATAAGACATTTCTGAGTGGCACAATTGCGAAACAAACCGTAGCAATAAAGGAAATAATGAGATGGTCCCAGTTCAGTCAACAGTTATATTTAAAAAAAAAAAAAAAAAAAAAAAAAAAAAGGCTGACTGTTCACAAATTCTGCATGGAAACTTATGAGCTCAACTAACTATGGCTTAAAAGGCCGTTTTCATATACACATGATCTTCTTAAATTTGTTTTCACAAATAACTGTTATCAGGAGGACAGATTAAACAAAAATATTTAAGGACGGAGATTGTGTCCTAATAAAGTAATTCAATCCAGATGCAACATGAAATACAAAGGAACAGTTTATGGTCTCTGAAAAAAAAAAAAAAGTCCTTTGAATGTACTCAATTTGAACAAGTACATTGGTTGCACATGATCCAAACGTGCTCAATTAATGTATACTTTCGAGGAAAAGAAGGGAATTAAAAAAAAATCATGTGCAACCCATCTGCATGTTTAAATGATGTAAATTAAAAAGGACTGCCCCCCACCCCCCCCACAGTGTTTACAAAGTTAAGCATGTGTGGAAACTTACAAATGAATGAAATACTTCTCAAGTGTCAGCCTAAACAATCTTATAAAGCTCGTGCTAATTATGTAAGCGTGGTAACTGTTATGTTTACTTAAAGATATGATCAAATACATTGCTCCGCTTACCCTCAGTAGGTGTCCGGGGCGTGCTGGAGCCTGTCCCAGCTGACTTTGAGCGAGAGGCGGGGCACACCCTGAACCGGTCGCCAGCCCATCGCAGGGGCGCATACAAACAAACAACTGTTCAAACTCACATTCACACCTACGGACAATTTTAGAGTCTCCAATTAACTTACCGGGCATGTTTTGGGAATGTGGGAAGAAAGTGGAGCACCTGGAGAAAACCCACGCACGCACGAGGATAACACGCAAAGTCCACACTGGAGGGCCGGGTTTGAACACAGGACCTAAGAACTGTCGGGCAAATGTGGTAACCGGTTTCCCACCGTGCCACAAATACTGCAAATAAAGTAGACCTACTTCATTTGATCATGTACATCGGTTGTGGTAAACTGCCGTAATTTGAAAATAATAGAAAAAAAGTATGTTATAATGCGCAGCCAATGTATGTGTGGAAATGAAGTAAATTCAAACGACGTTTTTAAAAAAAAAAATTTTTTTTTAGTGTCATTCCAAATTGTTTGCAAATGCATTAAGGAGCTTGTTTTGATTTTCTTGTGATTTCAGATCACCCAGCTGAAAATAGCCAGCAACCCTTTTGCAAAGGGCTTCCGGGACTGTGACCCAGAAGATTGGTACATTTTTGTTTACACTTTTACAAAAAGTCCTTTTGACATGTTATGAGGTGCAGCAAAGGAAAGGGAACATTTGCAAGCATCAGGAAAATAATTTAGTAGTTTGTTTTAGCCTACGTGGGTGCCAGATTAGTGTAACTTGCATGTTAAAAGTACACAACGAAGGCTGTGAGCTTTGGAAAACGCTGGATATTGTTTCAAAGATTATCGGCTGCTTTTCAGTCAATGATAGATTAGCAAAATTTCTCCACACATCTGGGACGGAAACAAGTGACTCAATTTCTTCCAAATGCTGTTCATTTTTCCCCTTTCAAGTTTTAACTAAACAGATTACTCTGAAGTGTAGCCTTATTAATCACTGACCATCTGAGTGACTCACTTGACTTTTATTAATGAAAATGGAAGATGGGCTGTTGTAGAAACACTCAAAAGTGCACACGTTGCTGTTAGAACACACTTCCATACCGTTTGAATAAAACATGCTGAAGAAAATGGGGCCTCGCCGTTCATTAAATGGCTGTCGTCTTCCTTCCCGCAGGCCCAGGAATCACAGGCCAGGCTCCCTGCCAATAATGAGTGCGTTTGCCAGAACAAGAAACCCAATGTCATCTCCTCCTCAGCAGAACGGCACGGAGAAAGGTCTGCAGCTCGCTCTTTGTTCCAATCCAGCTCAACCAGTCCTCTGGCCAACATGACGCCAAGGCGGCTTCTGTCATCCCGACAACTGGCTTTCTGTCAATGTGGGCCGTCCAATTTACAGCTTAGGAAAGGCGTGCATTTGGAAGATTCAACTTTAATTCAAGAAATAATAGCCAGTTGCTGTGACTGAAAATTCATAATAGGTCCATTGTATTCGTTATTAATACCGTTTACACAGTGGTGGCTGGAGAGGGCGGTGGCCCCGGGCATCCAAATGTGTTGGTGGGCATTAAAACTGTTCCCCCACTTCAAAACTCTGTCGGTAAAAATTCCCGTCAAGACCCCAACTGGAACATGATTCTGACATGTGCAACATTCAACTCAAATGTAAACAGGCCGTGACTGAACTATACTGAACCCCGGCAACAGTCATTATCGAGGAAAATGACAATTGTACAGTACAGTAAACCCTCGTTCATCGTGGTTTAGGTGACCACCAGACCACCCACGCAATAGGTGAAATCCACAAAGTAGCGGCCACGTATTTAAAAAAAAAATATTTATACATATTTTAAGGCTGCATGAACCTCCCCAGACTCTTATTAAAATCTTCCCCCCACTCCTATTAACCTCGACCATACTCTTTCAAACCCTTTTTATTCGCTTAAATACCTTTAAAACTCTAAAACATACAGTCATGCATAGTAGTACTGGACACTGTACATTTTATTTTGTGTGATGTGTTTTATTGAATCCTTCTTTGGTTCTACAGTTTTTATTTTACCACAAAAAATACAGCATACACTCAAAATCCCACGATACGGTGAACTTTGTGCGATATATGTGAAACCAAATCCGAATTGCACTGAATCCACAATTGCGAATGCGAAACATAACGAGGGAACATATATGTGAATAGTGTATGATTGCATCTCATGTAACAAGCTGTTCTTCTCCTTCAGATGACAGCAGGCGGGAATACGAGCGAGAGCCCGGCGGCACGCCCATGCACGCTGACCCGGCTCACCAGCTGATGTCCCGAGTCCTCAGTCCCGCCCTCCCCGTCCCGGGAGGCCTCCACGCCGTGCCGCTCACCGGTGGCCGCCCCAGTCCTCCACATGACCTCAGGCCTGACCCTCACACGCTACCCGCGGACACCCTGCACCACCACCCCTACAAGTACCCCACCACCTATGAACACTACTTGGGAGCCAAGACCAGGCCGTCCCCTTATCCTTTACCCAGCATCAGAGGACACACGTACCACCACCACATGAACCCAGCCACAGCTAACATGTACTCGGCCACCAGTGGGCCCGCAAACTACGACTATGGGCCCAGATAATGACTGCTAACGGTGCACTGCATTGTGGGAATGGAGCCAAGCAGCCTTGAAACCTTGGATGCCGCGTGCAACCTGCAGGGTGCGTTCACAGACTAAAACTCCTTTCTGCTAAATAAACCCTGCTGTATTTATTTAAAGAATCTCTGCAGGAAGCATGGACACCTGAGTTAAGCCCTGAAAGAGGTCTCCTGTGACCTTTGAACTCAACGGTCATTGCTTCGCATCGGCCAATCTGAGCAGTACAGTCACTGAGCCGGCAGGCTGAGGAGAACACATTTGATCACAGACTGGAATTGAATCTTTTTTTTCTTGTGTTGAATGCACTTTTTGATTTGCCTTGTTTCTAATGCTTTCCAAAAAGCCATACGTTATATATAATCCCTCACCGTTGTAGGTAGGTGACACGTTTGCATGCTGAGCTCATCGCAAAGGCTGTGGAAACACATCAAAATGTTTTGGTTTGAGGAGGAGAAAAAAAAACAAAAAAACCCAAAAAACAGATTTGATCATCAAACGTGAACATTTTGAGCCCCTCTGACAAGCTTGTACCATGGCACTGACTTGCAGCAATTCAAAGAAAACTAAATGAAGCAGAATGACTGTTCTGTGTCTGTAAAATGAATATTAAATTCCAATTATTCCAACCGCCGTTTTTGTCTGGAGCTTCCATTGAAAAGATACATAGATAGATAGATAGATAGAAAATACAGTAGTTCATAAATAAATACAAACATGACATAATTCAATTCCAAAGTGTATGTAACTGCAATCCATTACATTACTGATAAAAAAACAAACAAATCTAAATTGTGTAAATTAGGTCAACATGATATGATATGGCGGTTTTCCATATGATGTCATATATAATGCAACAAACAAATTTCTTTATAATGTATTTACACCTCATCATGTTTTGTTATCAGTTTGTGTAAAGAACAAAAATGGTGTTAATTCCAAAAATAATGATGTATGGTTTGAATGCACTTTTTTTGGAAGAAATATCCAAGGGTCCTGTTGATGCATCCTTTCAAAATTAAGACAAATGTACTCAAAGGTAATTAGTTATATTACTCTGAGAAAGTAATTGAAATAGTTATACAACTGTGACATTTTCAACAGGGTAATTGTAACCAACTACATTTCCAAAGTAATCTTCCCTACACTCTAAATACAATATAAAGAGTGGCTGCAATTGTACTGTATATTGGTGCTTCCACCAAAGGAAACATGTTGTTGTGTTGTACATTCCCCCATGTGTGCCCTAAAAGGACACCATTGTTCATGTTTAATGGGACAGATTTGGTAACATTTCCAGAGTAAGACTGCCGCCTATCTATAGAGCCATTTCCTCATATACGTATGAGGAACGATTTGTCGTCAAGGTTAATCTTACTTGGGGGTTGGGGGGGGGGGGGGGGGGGGGGGGGTGGGGGGGGGGCTTGCTTCAGGATTTGTGTCTGTCATGATACAAAGGGAAACTCATCCTAATGTTTCATTTTAAATAATGTATTTTTTTTTGCCTTGAAAACAGCTGCCATTGAAGGGGAAGGAGGGGAAAAGGATGCCTGAGGGAGCCTGACCTCTGACTGTTTAATGGCTTGTAAAGGTGTCAAAGGTTAAATAATGTTTCCACTCATTTAAATTCAGACTAATTGATTGTATACTTTTCTGATTTGCTTGGGATTGCTCCCAAGCACTTTCATGCTATTTTATTTTAATTAATGCAACTTTTAACGTTGAGTTATAAGTTTTGCCTTTTAACATTCACCTTAAAATATAACATTTTGAAACATTTGAATTGAAATGTATTTTTTTTTAAGTTAATTTAAAAAAAAGATTCCTTTTATTGACTTTTGAAAGCTTTCATCGAGCAACCAATTGTATTATTTGGAATCCGATTCAAACACCAGTTAGAGCGTCACCATGCAGCCCGCATGCACGCTATTGACTGCAGCTTGTGTAACGCGTTTGGTGTGATCAGGACGCGGAGGTCTGGAGAAGCGTCATGCGCCTGGTGCGCACTGCCGCCGGCCCGCAGCTGATGCTGAGCCGACCGCAGCGGGATGGTGCAGGAGGGCGGCGGGTAATGAAGTTCAACGGCAACAAATGATGCCTTTCAGGAGACACACTTATCAACGAAGCTACTAATGTGTCGAAATCGGTGCCAATTCGATATCATTTGTAAATTTACTTCTTTTTTTTTTTTTTTTTTTCCCTAGCGGCGAACTGACCCATGATGTGTGTTTCTTTGACATTATCGTCAAATATTGAATTCAAATCATCTTGCAATCATGAGTTACAATAAATAAATGGTACATTTGTGTTCTCTAGTTTACACGTTATAGGATGTGGAAGCCAAATTAGAACAGTGCCTTTTCTTGAATAATCCGACCTTGACATTGTTTAATTCTTCCCTTGACCAAGCGCTTAACTCAATTTACTCGTACAATATCAAATACATTTCCCTCATTGAAATGCTTTTCAATCAGTTCCAGTCCCCTACAACAACCACAATGTTTGTTGCATGTTTGTTTGCATGCAAATAAAACAGCACGGTACCGTAAAATATAAAAACTTCATAAAAGAGGATGCAAAGAAATAAACAGGGTGTAATTTAGCTGAATGTCACACCATGACACCCATCAGTGTGTTTGACTGTTTGTACTGTAAAATGTGGTAAACTGATGTAATCTCCCCTTTTTCCTAAAAGATAATCAAAACAATATGCTATCTTAAAACATTTGACTCATGTTTGAATTAAGTAAACTCAAAGGACTTTTTTTTCAGTGTACAAATTAGCCAAGCCATTTTGTTTTGCCTAGACTGTACAAATATAAATAAAGCCAGAAAAAAATCATTTGGAATTTCTGAAGAAAATGCAAACTAGCTAAAATAATAATAATGTATCTAAAATGCACTTTACATTTAAAAAAAAAAGTTTTTCAAAAAGATTAAAAACAAACATAAGAGTTTGATAAGGTAAAGGCTTTTGAGAAAATCCAAGGATAAGAACCGAGATTATATACTCACAAATTCAAAATTAAATTTGCACATAAGTCTATCACTAACCGACACTAACACATTTTTAAATTCATGATTTCAGAATAGTTGCATGAAAAACACGAAGTCATAAATAACAAGCAAATGAAAAACAGTTGGCTTTCACTCATTGCACGCCGTTTGTAACCTTGAACTATCATAATTACAGTAAATAATCAATTCTAATAATACTAATCAAATTAAAAACAGTAGGGTGCAACTGAGCATGACGACGTACGCGGCTTAAGACTACATCGTTCGTAATCTTGAAATGTTGTATGTTGCCCCCCCCCCCCTCCCCTTTTTATAACTGAATGTAAAACAAAAAGAAATTACCGGTACATTACACTGTACAAGAAATACTTTTTCACTCCCATGTTTTGAACTTACAGTACATACAGTACTGTATGTATGCGTTCATAGTTTCATTATTTTAAGTATTAAATATTATTAATCAGTGAAGTAAATGTTGACGACAAAAGAGAGCTGGGATTTCTGGAGTTCCCGGTGACATGATGCCAAAGATGTGCCATTGAAATATGAGGAGATTGATGATGGATGACAACGCAACCTGAAGCATCATGTCACACTTATCTGCATGTGGAACATCTGCTGTATGCGGCCTCTATCAGGGACCGCGCTATCTGGGGACTGTTATTTAAAAACCAGTCAGGTAAGTCCTCCTTTTATACGGTATTATATTATTTTGTGGGACCCTGAAATGGAGTGGAAGCATTGATTATCTTTTTTGTTTTTCCAAAATAAAAAGACACACTGAAAGGTGGTTTGGTGAACATATCTTTTTTTCAACATTAATGACATCTAAATAAACAGAGGGTTTGGCATAAACACCAAAACCACCCACATGACTATACGTCCTACTCCAAAGTCAAGCTGAACTTTGACCTTCAAAGCCAAAGAAGACACACGTTGGGTGATAAGTGAAGCACAGGCTCTATTGTAGTGGGGGGTGTCCCTGTCCATTTATTGACTTCCTAAAAGATCCATTATAAAGTGATTTACGAGGTCCACCACCAGCACTTGGACCAGCAGGTCGCTGTCTGCTTCCATTCACAGGACATCTGCACCAATGGACCTGGCATCTGATTTATCAGACCAAAGACGGAAGCTGGCCCACGTCGCCACTGGTGTTTGTTCAAAGACAACATGAGACTTAGGAAGCTATTATGAATGGGAGATGTCAGCATAGAGGTCAGGGACAAAAGGCATCCACGAACCTCTGCGGGGTACAAGGAAAACATGTCCTGAAAAGGGGGGAGAAGTTCACATATCCTTTATAATATTTAAAGATGTACATGTACACACACTGAATGCAATCCCCCCCCCCCCCCCCCCAAAAGAAAACGTTTGGTTACCTTATTTTGTTAAATAAAAGGTGAAAAATATTAGAAACAGCTATCAGTTATACCACCGCAAACTACAGTCCAACTCCAATCATAAACAAAGTTTATCAACATCCATCTGACAGTTGAAAGTTTGCAAAAAAATAAAATAAATCAGTTGACCGGTCAAAGTGATCTCAACATAAAAATATAATACATTAAAAAGGTTAAACATTAAAATGTAATTTTACAGTTAAAGTACTGTAATGCTATGGAATGAGGCAGCTTGTCTATCAAGCTTGTATTTCCTCCCCTCGCATATGACCTGTGGTCATTATGCTGGTCTGGCTCTTAAGAGTTTACAGGCCTTTTCCTGTAGACTGTGATGAGACTCTCAACTCCCGGCCAAACCAGGAGACAAATCTTTTATGAGGCGGAATGTCCAGCGTTTGAAGCCACGGCCATTGCCTTGAACGTGTGGTGCTCGACACACATCAAGGAGCTCATTTACTCACGAGATATTATTCGACTTTGGAGAGAAAAACAACACTTCCCGATATTTGGCTCAGTCTTGACTTGATTTAATGTCCTTTAAATGTCTTTAGTATTCCATTTGAAATAGTTGTTCATTGAATATGTGCAAACCTGGTCAAGGGAAAAACAACCAATCGTGAACAGGTAATGATTACAGATTACAGAGTTCCATCTGAAACCAACAGCTCTTTGCTCTCCAGGCCTGCTGTGATTAACCTTGTTTGACAAATATGGCTTACGTCAGGCCACGGCAACTGTGTGACGCAGTCCTGCTAAAATAACAACGCAGGATTACATATCTGCTCAGGTGCATTGTACACCTCATACGCAAGTGTTTACTTACCTCACATCAGGTAAGTAAACACAATCACATAGTTTTAATCTGTTTTGGCAAACTACCACAGACAGGTGAGGCAGAGAGAGAAAATAACGTAATGATTAAATCAAATTTGTGTTTTTAGACACTTTTAATATGCATTTAATCACATTCACATTGTGAGGCGAATGTATTTAATAGGTGTGCTACATATTTAGTTTTCCTCTTTGCGTAAAACATAAAAGAACATTGACCTTTGAACAGTTTATCATCTTTATAATTCTGGAGGTTTGATTTTATGGTACATTCAGTTATGTAGGTTGTCATATGAGGTGAAATGGTCTACATTTGTCATGAGGTCAATATGGTATGGTCTGGGGCGTTTCCACATACAGTCCCCTCCAAAAGTATTGGAATCGCAACGTCAATTCCTTTGTTATTGTTGTATACTGAAGACATTTGGGTTTCAGATCAAAAAACGGATATGAGACAAGAGTTCGGAATGCCAGCTTTTATTTCATGGTATTTACATCGAGATGTGTTAAACAACTCAGGACAGAACTTTGGTTTGAAGCCACCGACTTTTCAAGTGAGCAAAAATATTGGGACATTGGCCAGCGACCAGTTCAGGGTGTACCTTGTCTCTCGTCAGAAGATAGCTGGGATAGGCTCCAGCACGGCCGCGACCCGCATGAGGAGAAGCGGTACAGAAAATGAATAACATTTAATATTTGGTGGCATAACGCTTAATTGCAATAACTGCATAAAGCCTGACCTTCACCAGACTGCTGCATTCTTCATTTGAAATGCTCTTCTAGGCCTTTACTGCAGTCTCTTTCAGTTCTTGTTTGTTTCTGGGGGTTTCTCCCTTCAGTCTCCTCACATTGATTTACTTTGTGTATTAAATGCGCAATATAAATAAATTTGACTTGCCCTGCCAAACACATTTCCTAAGTAATCTTCCCAACACTGGCTGTACAATAGATCAATACATATCATAGTGCAATATAAATGTCTACTGTACAATATAACGCCCTATTATGTATATTGTTATTTACAGTGGGTACAGAAACTATTCAGACCCCCTAAAAATTTTCACTCATTTGCTAAAATCATTTAAGTTCATTTTTTCCCCTCATTAATGTACACACAGAACCCCATATTGACAGAAAAAACGGAATTGTTGAAATTTCTGCAGAATAATTAAAAAAGAAAAACTGAAACCTCACACAACCATAACTGTTCAGACCCTTTGCTGTGACACACATTTAACTCAGGTGCTGTCCCTTTCTTCTGATCATCCTTGAGATGGTTCTAAACCTTCATTGGAGTCCAGCTGTGTTTGTTTATACCGATTGGACTTGATTAGGAAAGCCACACACTTGTCTATATCAGACCTTACAGCTCACAGTGCATGTCAGCGCAAAAGAGAAACATGAGGTCAAAGGAACTGTCTCAAGAACTCAGAGACAGAATTGGGGCAAGGCACAGATCTGGCCAAGGTTACAAACAAAATTCTGCTGCACTTAAGGTTCCTCCATAATCCTTACATGGAAGACGTTTGGGATGACCAGAAACCTTTGTAGAGCTGGCCGTCTGGCCAAACTGAGCAATCGGGAGAGAAGAGCCTTGGTGAGAGAAGAACCCAAAGATCACTGTGGCTGAGCTCCAGAGATGCAGTCAGGAGATGGGAGTAAGTTCTTGAAAGTCAACCATCACTGCTGCCCGCCACCAGTCAGGGCTTTATGGCAGAGTGGCACGACGGAAGCCTCTTCTGAATGCAAGACAGCCCGCATGGAGTTTGCTAAAAAACACCTGAAGGACTCCAAGATGGTGAGAAATAAAATTCTCTGGTCTGATGAGACCAAGATAGAACTTTTTGGCCTTAATTCTAAGCGGCATGTGTGGAGAAAACCAGGCACTGCTCATCACCTGTCCAATACAGTCCCAACAGTGAAGCATGGTGTCGGCAGCATTATGCTGTGGGGGTGTTTTTCAGCTGCAGGGACAGGACGACTGGTTGCAATCAAAGGAAAGATGGATGCGGCCAAATACAGGGATATCCTGGACGAAAACCTTCTCCAGAGTGCTCAGGACCTCAGACCGAAGGTTCACCTTCCAACAAGACAATGACCCTAAGCACAGAGCTAAAATAACGAAGGAGTGGCTTCAGAACAACTCCGTGACTGTTCTTGAATGGCCCAGCCCGAGCCCTGACTTAAACCCAATTGAGCATCTCTGGAAAGACCTGAACATGGCTGTCCACCAACGTTCACCATCCAACCTGACAGAACTGGAGAGGATCTGCAAGGAGGAATGGCAGAGGATCCCCAAATCCAGGTGTGAAAAAGTTGTTGCATCATTCCAACAAAGACTCATGGCTGTATTAGCTCAAAAGTGTGCTTCTACTAAATTCTGAGCAAAGGGTCTGAATACTTATGGCTGTGTGATATTTAAGTTTTACTTTTTTAATAATTCTGCAAAAATTTCAACAAACCTGTTTTTCTCTGTCAATATGCGGTGCTGTGTGTACATTAATGAGGGAAAAAAATAACTTAAATTATTTATATATATATATATATATATATATATATATATAAATCGGCGGCACGGTGGCCGACTGGTTACAGCGTCAGCCTCACAGTTCTGAGGACCCGGGTACAATCCCCGGCCCCGCCTGTGTGGAGTTTGCATGTTCTCCCCGTGCCTGCGTGGGTTTTCTCCGGGTACTCCGGTTTCCTCCCACATCCTAAAAACATGCATTAATTGGAGACTCTAAATTGCCCGTAGGCATGACTGTGAGTGCGAATGGTTGTTTGTTTCTATGTGCCCTGCGATTGGCTGGCAACCAGTTCAGGGTGTACCCCGCCTCCTGCCCGATGACAGCTGGGATAGGCTCCAGCACGCCCGCGACCCTAGCGAGGAAAAGCGGCTCAGAAAATGGATGGATGGATATATATAAATCCCCTCAGGGGTCTAAACTGAGAGCTACTTCTTGGGTAGTGATTAATGCAAAGGGCTGCCAGTTCGAAACACACTTCAGAAATGACTAATTTGTTCAAATTACCTTTAATTATATGTTGGAATTAAGATTCATTTTTTTGGAAGACAATGTTCATGTAAATTATTTCTCACAATAATTATCAACAATGATTTTACAAGGTAGGAAACAGATAAATATCAATATGTAACACTATGTCTATACATTTCTCCAAGTGTTTAGATTTTCAA
Organism: Phyllopteryx taeniolatus; assembly: GCF_024500385.1. Lineage (NCBI taxonomy): Eukaryota > Metazoa > Chordata > Actinopteri > Syngnathiformes > Syngnathidae > Phyllopteryx > Phyllopteryx taeniolatus. The sequence goes on along the minus strand of NC_084504.1, from coordinate 5,077,734 downwards.
ATGATAATTTCTACAATATTTGATTTCCTAGGAAATCACAACATCCCATCACTGGTGAGCTATTTTTAGAACAGGCCCAGGGGCTACTCATGTGGTCCTTGGGGGCGACCTGGTGTCAGCGGTCACCATGTTGGTGACCCCTTTCCTACATTCACCACTGCCACTGAGTATTAATTATTTTCAGAGGGTCCCTCATTGTAGATTGACCACAGACTGATACGTTGGTCTTTGGATCCAGCAGCCAGAAATCTTTGCCCGGGGTCCTTGTGGTCGGAGAATGCAACGCTGAGCACCATGTCACTGTGGTACTGCAGGACTGCCAGAGGTCGCAGCTTCTTCCAGCCAAATATCCGTACCCGGTGGTCCCAGCCTGCTGATGCTAACAGTTTACCATCTCCTCTAATACTCAGCTGGGAAATGCCAGGGTTGGTTAGAGTCACGCAGTTTTGGAGCTACCAAGAACATAGAAAGGAAAGAAATCAATCTCAGTGCTTTTCATTCAAATATTCAAATATGAAAAAAAAATGAAAATTAAATTCATCCATTACTACTTCTTTCCCTCTATTAGTATTTTGAGAACATTTGGAGCGTGTTCATTTCTTCCCATAGCACTTCATTCTCTTCTCTAGTCCATTAAAAACAAATATATTGAAGGACTGCAATGTCATAGAGCAGTGTTCCCCAAACTTCTATGCACCGCGGACCGGTTAGGAGTCCGCATTTTCTGTGTGTGTGTGTGTGTGTATATATATATATATATATATATATATATATATATATATATATATATATGACATTAAATATCTTGTCTTTGTAGTGTATTCAATTAAATATAGGTTGAACATGATTTGCAAATCATTGTATTCTGTTTTTATTTATGTTTAACACAGCGTCCCAACTTCATTGGAATTGGGGTTGTATATAAATTGGTCACTCTTTCTCTGTGGCCCGGTAACAAATGCCTCACGGCCCGGTACCGGTCCGCGGACCGGTGGTTGGGGACCACTGTCATAGAGGACGGGATAAATTCTACAACATTAAATAAGGACTGTTTTCAGACTTCTGTGAAAAAGCTGTATTAAGTTGAAATTGTTGGTTTTCTCAAATTGTGTCACCCAACTCATTTTCCTGTAAAAATAATAAAAAATATGAAATATATTATAATATACATTGCAAAAACTCTAGAAGCCAATTGGGCTTGCCATGCAAATAAGAAAAAAAATGCTGCATTATAAATTGAATTTTCCCTTCGGGGATTAAGAATGAATTCAATGAAAAACATTAAAATTGAATCTACTAAATAGGTGAGTAAATCAATTAATTACTTATTTCCAGCCAAACATAAACAACACAAACAATGACAGAGAGATTATCAGGTGCTCTGTTGACAGAGGTCCAAGAGTGACGTTAGATTTCTACTGAATTTGTATTTATTTTTTTAAATTTAAAATTTTATTTTTTTTAAAATGTAATTGAATTGAATTTAAATGTATTTAGAATTGCAGGCCGGGGCCCCGTAAACTCCCAAGTCTCAATCATCAAGTATAAAATATTATGGCATGAGGGCCATGACCAAATCTCTCCACGTCCCTTTATTTGCTTTGGAGTTAAAAGGGGGCTCCATTGGAAGCACGATGGGGCTTGAGTTACACTTGTAACAGTTTGCAAGCAAGAGAGACGCCATCTTGGTGAAATGCTTGTTTGCCGACGAGTTGTTGCTCTAAGCGCCTCTGATGAATTTCATTTGCACTGAAAGGTCTGGTCAGCAAAAGCAGAGAACTGATTAATTCGCATTTTGTAATGTCTGCCTGCTAAAGATTAGCCACAGCTCCTTTCCTCCGTGAACTTCACTGTTTCAAGAAGTCTCGCTAAGGAGCACCATTTTGACATCCTATAATAAATGATCCCAATCTGAAGGACCTTTTGGAGGTGGGCATTCCTTGGAAGAGAAACGTGCTCTTCCTGCTAGCTGGGGATCTCAGCTGGATCACTCCATGAAGCGCACACATCTGGATTTGGGGGGATGAAATTAAACTGGACAGCGTAAAATTGACTTCATGGCTTGTGTCTAAGGAGACTAATGGCCTGGCATAGAAAGATATGTTGCCGATTTTATCTGCTCCTGTTCCGGGCTGGAACTATACACAAGCTGCATGTGGAAGATATAAGCCAGGTACTCACTGCCAAAGTGGATAAAGAGGAATGCTAGTGAAAGAGAGCAGAGAGGAATGCCACTGATCAGAAAAAGAAAGCTTTGGTCAGAAATACGATTTCACTTTTTTTTTTTTTTTTTTTTGGGGCGGGGGGTAATATTAATCAAGCCATCATCACTGGTACCAACAGTGTCGGTGTGTGGCTGCTTTGACCAAACAAGCCAAGGCGCACTGATGCAGAGAAAACTTCGGGGTGACAGATTGTTTGGAGGTTTGTTATTACCTCAAGAAGTTGGTATGCCACGACCTCTCGCCATCTGGTTTGAATTAGAGGCCTGATAATGATGGGTTAAAGTGTCTGTTTGTGTTTGTTTTTCATCCCAAAATTTGAGTCAGGAAAGGTCATTTGTTTTATTAAAGGGTTAATTTTAAACTAACTCCTAATGATACACTAATGGACATTGAGTTAATATCATTTCTCGCTGCGAATGGAAGACATTGTAATTTACAACTGGGTTCAGTGTTTTGTTTTGTGTTTTCTAATATATTTTTAACCTATTTAACAGCAGATCAAATGTAAGACTACCATAAAAGGGAGGAATCTAACACTATCTTGCGCATTTGGCAGAGACGATAGGGCCCCAAAATGATCTGAAATTACTGCTTCTCTGACAGAAGAGTCAAAAAAGTTGACTTTTTTTTTTTCTAAGGTTCACTGCAATTCAAATGCGATTTGAGTTGTAATCATTGTTGCAAACTAATGTTTCCTTGAATTAGCGTATCATTGTCAAGATATAATTTGGCATTTGTGCTGTCGAGTTAACCATGTTGCTCTCAAAAAGCAACAAGAAATTGCATTCTATTTTGAATAAGTATTATTTAATCCAGACATAAATCCACAATCTACCCACTTTTATTACTTACTGTTGTATTTAATGTATCAAAGTGTGACGTTTTATAATAAAAATGACAATACCTTTGCCATCAATTGTTTTATTAGTCCAAGTATTCTTCTTTTTACTGTCTTACAGTGTTATTGCTGATAAAAACATTTGACTTCATCATTGTTTTAAAGACTCAAAAGCTGAAATGTTTGCTTCCTCATTTTTCTTGAGGCTACCAGTTCTGCTCAGAGACATTCCTTAGGCCCGAACACATCAAACATAAACTCACCCTTTATGATCTCTTTGTAGCATTTTATGGACATAAGACACGTTCAGAAGCGTCCAGTTGGCAACCATCACTCGAACCTTGCTCTACTCCCCCCCCCCACCTCATCTTTACTTCAGTCTTGTCGTTCATGCTGATCCACTGAAACATCCCATCATCGCTCACTCACTTGAGCCTATCGACTGGAAGGCTTTTCACAGGCATATCTGACACACCCTGGCCCTGAATCACATTCGCGAAGCACATTACAGCCTTTTGTCGCCTTGCCTGTCAGAGCTCGGCTCTGGCTGACAAGAGGCGGTTGTGTCAAACAGGTGAGCACTTCCATTCAGAAAACGACAGAATGGTTCTCAATAAGAAGACCTGTAATTTTTATGACAGGCCTCGCCTTGATCCATTGTCAGCTGAATGAACTTCAATTTCACAGAAGACACGAAACCGAGATTCCCAACTGCACTGTGCCGCAAGAGATCAACAGGAGTGCCGTGGGAAATTACCCGGTTTCACTCAATTGGTCCAAAAATTATTATTTAAGATCTGTGACGTGTGTCTTTCTTTAATTTCTGCAAGTATATCAGGGTTGTGTTCAATGAAACAGGCCCACATTTTGTAAATAAGTACATCTGTAAGTAAACTGAGATATCATTACTGAAGTACCTTTTGTGACATTTTTGTTTGGGCGCTGTGCGATTTTGTAATGTAAAATATGTCTTGGCTCAATCAAGGTTGGGAAACTGCTAGAGAAACTGAATACTTTGTCATTGAAGTGACAAAAAGGGTGTGGGGTTGCACCTGTAGAGAACTGTCAAGTGTCTCAGAGAAGGATTGCTGTCAGCCATGCTTGATTTATACTGCTAATCTTCCCCTGTTGATTCCTGTTTTCTCTGTCCACTCGGCAGCCCTTTTTCTTTTTCTCCCACCTAGAGGAACCTATCACTGCTCTGTCAGAACATTTGAGTGACCGCCTCAATATATGTCTATCCAACTTAACAGCTTGTAAATCCTGACATCCACACCTGTATAGTCTAGTCCAACAAAACATAAACTCACAGGAAATCAGTGGGAGAAAAAAAAGCTGAAGATGATGCTTCATTACTACAAGCATATATTAGGGCGGTCAGGTCATGCAGCAGATAAAGACAGCTGAGAGCCATGTGTATCACATTAACCTCAATTCCTGAACATATCTGTCTTTATCTGGCCTTGATAAGGTTACTTTCAAAAAACATTCAGCTTCACTAAATCACCACTGCGCTGTGTTTTGTCTCATTTAGTTTTTCCTTCATTTCACAACTCGGAACATCTATCTGCCCTGCCAGCCAATAGGGGCCATGTTGAAGCAGTAATTCATGGGGAGTGGGATACTGTGGCACTTACAGCCTCCTCAACCTTTATTGCAGCTTCCCACTGTGTCTACTGTTCCCTTTACTGCAGATGTGTTTTTTGTTTGGTTAAGGGGCCTCCAAGGTTTTGATATTTTTATTACCTCTCAGGGGTCATCCGTCAGGACCTGAGGCCCGGGTGCGCCACCCAGCAGTTCCCTCACTGCCCACCCTCCAACGACTGCCACACAAAAATACTTCTGTGGGGGGAACTGAGCATTGCTGTCTGGACTTCACACTGAGCTGCACTTAGGGGTAATTTAAAAGCCCCTGATGGTTTCTTTTGCTCTCCATGTGCTTTTTTCCTGTTATCTTCATCCTGGATTACATACTGAATCAATATTTTGTTGCTTAAGCAAAATAAACAAAATGATCATTTTCTCATTTGGTATAGCAAATAAAAGCCACAATAGTACAGTTGCAGACACATTTTAAATGTGAAACAAAAGCAAGGGTTCATAAAATATTTGTAATTCAAGCATTCATTTCTGAGAAGCCCTGGACAACACCCTTCAGTGTACCGATCAGCTCCAGGTTCCTCACCAGCTCTGATTCATAGGGGTTGGCTCAAAAATGGAAGCCTTCCCTTTTGCTCATGAAATCCAGAGAATATATGGCTTCTAGTGAGGCGCTAGGTCTCTCAGGTGTTGACTGTTACGTAAAATGAATTGTACATTCTAAACTCAAGTGATCTTTTTGATGCATTTGCCTCGATATTGTATTCGTGAAAAGTGTGGGCATCTGTGTGAGAGTAGATGTATGTACTGCTGGAATGCATTTTAAGTTTACTTTAAATGCTAAATCAGCAAACATGCAAACACCAAAGGCATGAAAAAGGAGACCAAAAAAAGACATTGTTTCTGGGGGGATTCCCCGGGCCCCCGCAGAGAATGTTTTTTAAATTTTAACATAAATTAAGCAATCTGGAAGACTCTGGAGAGTACAATAAGGGAAAAAAGTATATAATTCTTCACGCAGAAAACCATTTATTTCATCCATCCACCCATCCATGTTGATGCCCACATTTAAGATTAAAAATAAATTTGCCTCATTTCTTTGCTTTTTTGTTTTGGCCTCCAACTTGAGCCAGGCACATCTCCACCTGCACCTAATTCTTGCTTCAAGCTGTGCCACATGACTAGCATCCTGCTCTTTAAGCACTCTCACTCTGGAAAAGAATTGACGAAAATCATTGTCTGTTTCACTTCATTTTTCACTATTACCAACTTCAAAGGCTAATCCCAAATGCATCCTCCAGGAAAATATTAAGTACAATATTTTTCTGTTTTTATTGTCCATTCTGAATTTGAAGTTAGTTCATTCTGTGTTGTGACATAATCCCTAACATCGCTCCGTCGCTCAATACATTTAACATTAACATCCGTAAACTAATTGGATAATTGTAGGCGTCGTTTCCTAATTAATACAAGATGTACTTGCGGATCAACTCTCGTTGCCGGTGTTACGTGTGCTTCGCGGTTCCGCTGGGACCACAACTAGGGCCACGACCCGCAGCGCCTCAACGTGAAAATACAAAAGACCAGTGCAACAAATACAACACGGGCTGATCTGATGAGCAAAAATGTTGCTTAAACGTAAGAGTAGCAATAGAGGACGTCCGCTCCAGAGGTGGGCAGAGTAGCCAAATATTGTACTCAACTAAGAGAAACTGTTACTTGAGTAAATAGTGAGTAACTTCAGATTTTTTTAACCACAGCATGAACATCAGTAAAAAAAAAAATATATATATATATAATGTGAACATGCAAATTCTGACTTTGCTCTGTGTGTGTGTGTGTGCGTGTGTATGTATGCACAGTCAAAACTACAACAACACATCTGCAATTTACTGCACGGTGTTTTCTAAAGGTATAAGTGAGCTGAAACATCCACATTTGGGCAGACAGTGCCAGTAAAATACTACAATACATGAAAGCTGTTGTTTTTGTTCGTCTAAATGTAAACACGAGTAGCACGCCGTTGCCTTCATGGTAACGACGACCTTCCCAACATGGTGGTCACTTGGGACGACGATTAGCCGGGGTGGCTTATGTAGTGTTAATACCTATGCCCGGGAAGCCCAATAGAAGACTTTGTGTGAGGTCATGTGACTTTCTTGTGTCGTTTGATTGGTGAACTAGACTTAAACGTCACTAGTGCTTAAATTGGACTGAAGCAAGCGCCCAATGCGGAAGTTGAAGTCTTAGTCTCGCGCACGAAATACTTGATAAATGAGCAATAATTGATAAAGAAAAGTAGCGAGCGACGTTTAGATCGTTGTAACGGAGTAACAGTACCGTTACTTCTTCTGTTTTTAGATTGGGTGGCACTCTAATAATATTATCCATGCCTAATGAATGACTATGTGAGGTTATGTGGATTGTTGCAGTCCTGAATGACATCCATAGTGCACTTGGCCCCTGGCCCCAGATAAACTGTGTATAACCAACAACTAATTTATAGTTCAGGGCCTTCCATGCATTCCAAGTTCCACTTTTTAATTTTTTTTATTTCACCAGCTTTGTTAACCATCCATCCATCCATCCTCTGTACCGCTTATCCTCACTAGGATCGCAGGCATGCTGGAGCATATCCCAGCTATCTTCGGGCGAGAGGCAGGTACATCCTGAACTGGTTGCCATCCAATCGCAGGGCACATATAAACAAACAACCATTCTCACTCACATACACACCTACGGGCAATTTAGAGTCTTCAATCAACCTACCACGCGTTTATTTGGGATGTGGGAGGAAAACGGAGTGCCTGGAGAAAACCCACACAGGCACAGGGAGAACATGCAAACTCCACACAGGCGAGGCCGGGATTTGAACCCCGGTCCTCAGAACTGTGAGGCAGATGCGGCCACCATGACGCCCTTTGTTAACCAATCAATGGATTCAGTATCATCTGCGATCCAGGGTTTACCCTGCCTCTCGCCTGAAGTCTGCTGGGAGAGGTTCCAACTCACCCGCGACCTTGAGGATAAGCGGTATAGAAGAGAGATGGCTTCAATATTGTTAACATTGGCATCGTGATGCATCAAGGAACCTCTAAAATTAGGCAATGCTCTTCATCTTCCATCGCAATAATCTCATAATGCCTTTTATATAACTAATCCCTGTTATGGAAACAATAACTAAAAATATAACGACTGCCTGTAATTTTAGTATCCACAAACCTTCAGGTTATTCTGCCCGTCCAGGATCCATGAGGAGAGTTTATTGTCCGAAGAAGCCGATATGCCCCTCAGACTTTCTGTGTCAAAGGTCAGACACATGACAGGCTCAAGGTGGACTTTGGTTTGACTCAGAATGGACCTCTGGGTTATGTCCCATAACAACAGTGACCCATCCTCATACCCGGCCAGCAAGAGGGGTCCAGGACCTGATTGTGGCTAAAGGTGAAAGAGGATGATAACAGAAAGAGGGAAAGCCAGTGAGCATTAAGAGAACTTTATTGCCAAAATGGACTTAACTGCTGTGTTATACTGGAAGCTGAGCAGAGCAGAGGTTATCTTTCTGGAAGCTCTTGCTGACACCCGCAGAGTCGCTGTGGGCTTCATTCATCAGCCTGCTGTTCTCTCTTAACAGCACTCCATTACCCCAGTACTCACTTTACTCCTCGTCTATATTACTGAGACATGGGGGCTTGGTACGGACTAATACTGTATTCAGAAGTACTGTTTTTTCTGAAGCATCTTGTTTAGTTGCCAAATATTTGGAAATAGTTAATTTTAATCAAAAACAAGCATTCAGCTAGCTACAATTTTAAACACAAAAACATTTCCTTTGAAATTATATGGTAGTGTAGATACTGTGGCTCAAACTATCAATTTGTATTCCTGCAGTGCAATAAATTGTAGTCTTTATTTAGAAACATAGCCAAATTTGAACAACAACAAAATATTATCTAATTAGCTGCAATTATTTTTGGTCACTATTCCATTACAGACGATCCACATGTAAAACGCAAATTGTGAATTAATCTCTATGACATTTGGAAGACAACAAATATTACATCCATCCATCCATCCATTTTCTTTACCGCTTCTCCTCACTAGGGTCGCGGGCTGCCGGGGCCTATCCCAGCTATCTTCGGGCAGGAGGCGGGGTACACCCCAAACCGGTCGCCAGCCAATTGCAGGGCACATAGAAACAAACAACCAGTCGCACTCACATTCACACCTATGGGCAATTTAGAGCCCTCAATCAACCTACCACGCATGTTTTTTGGGATGTGGGAGGAAACCGGAGTACCTGGAGAAAACCCACGCAGGCACGGGGAGAACATGCAAACTCCACACAGGCGGGGCCGGGATTTGAACCCCGGTCCCTAGAACTGTGAGGCAGATGTGCTAACCAGTCGATCACCGTGCCGGCACAAATATTACAAAATGAGCAGAAATGTAAGAGACACATATTAAGCAAAGCTTGAAAGGATGATGAAGCTATGTTCTTATGTAGTTGGCAGTCAGTGATAACCTCTCAGTGCCTCCTGCCTTCTAATAAATAGTGTTTAGGATTAGACAGGCACAAGGGTGGTGCAAAGTTTCCAATGCACAGAGCTTGTAAATTACTTAAATGAAAGAGAATAAACAGGTGAGCTGATAAAAAAGCTGGGATTCCTATCTCTTCCAGTGGGAGGAAAGGACACGAAAGAGTGGAAGTAGAGAATTAATGGCGATAGAGAAGGAGAGAGCTACAACTTGTGCGTTTCACCATTAACATTTTCTTGAAATACCACAAAAAACGTTACAAAGAATACATTTACATATCACTACATATTTGACATATGACGACTTCACAGCACAAATGTGTGCCTTTAAATTACCAGAAATAAGGAGAGAAGCAAATCTTTTCCATATGTGCCAGAAGGGGAAGATATTTTCATCCATCTTCGAGTCCTCCTCTCACTTAACACAATATATTTATCTTCTTCAACTTTTAAACAAATTACAGACAGAGTCATGTATTCCCTCCAAACACATTATCCAGGATTAACACTAAGGGATTCAGAAAACAAATAAAAACAAGTGAAAATCAGTGGCCTCTACTTGCCACCAGGGTCTGGGCTAAGCGTTCCAGGCTTGGGGCCCACCATTTCACTTAAATGTAGGACCTCCTTGATTGACGATGTTATGGGTCAGAGGTCAGGGAACCCTGGGTAGACACCTAATTCATTATATCCTACACAGGCTTTTCTACACAAGGGCTCTCTGCTGGAATGGGGCTGAGGCTATGGGAGAAGATTCATCATGCACAACAGCTGGAAAGATGGATTGATGGTGACTGGTGAGAGATGCATAAAGTTACACTGGACTTCTCTAAAATGGCATTTCGAGAATATTGTAAATTTTTGGAGCAAACGCTGAATGCATTTGAGATCCATTTACTCACTCTTCCTAGTGCCAATCACTGTAAAAAGTTATGTTTCAAATGATGATTGTTGGTTGGTTTGTTCATTAGTTATTTATTTAACAGTATTAGGTAAAAGCTACTTCTGTATTAATCTTTGAGAGTAGCAGGTATCTTTTGGCTTCTTCCATCCTGTGTGCAGATTAAAGCTAGGGGACATGCAAAAGTGTGCGTTCTAAAAATGTGTCTGTGAGGGAGACATTCTGCACTTCCACCTCAAAGTTACCTAACAGTGAGGGGCTAATTAACATAATTACCACCCCCACACAGAGTTCCTCAGTCAATGGCATGATCATGTAGGCTGGCATAAATTCCAGAGCAAAAGAGGAACTTTGACACGGCTGCCGAAGCGCTAGGCATGGAACGGTTTCAGATTGCGACGGTACGATAACCTTGAGAAAAAATATCACGGTAACACAGTCTCACAGTATTTAAATTGCAGCTCTAAAATCTATTATTTGGAAAAATTTGGGTAAATAAAAATAACTTTCCCCCTCCCTGAGCCGTCACCTTATCCTGGTGGAGGTGTTTCTGTGTCCCAGTGATCCTAGGAGCTAGGTTTTCAGGGGCTTCACCCCCCTTGTAGGGTCACCCATGGCAAACAGGGCCTACGTGAAGGACCAGACAAAGTACAGCTCAGAGACCCCTTATGACAAATAAAATTAATGGATCTACAGTAGGTTTCCCTCTGGAGCCAGGCCTGGAGGTGGGGCTCGAATGCCAATGCCTGGTGGCCGGGCCTACAACTATGGGGCCCGGCCGAACACATCCCGAAGAGGCAACGTGGGACCCCCTTCCCATGGGCTCACCACCTGTGGAAGGGGGAAAGAGGGTCAGGTGTGCAGTGAGCTTGGTGGCGGTCGAAGGCAGGGAACTTTGCAGTCTGACCCCCAGCTACAGAAACTCGTGCTAGGGACGTGGACCTCTCTGGCAGTAAAGGAGCCCAAGCTGGTGTGCGAGGTTGAGAAGATCCGACTAGATATAGACGGGCTCACTTCCACACACAAGTTGGGCTTTGGTACCAGTCCTCTTGAGAGGGGTTGGAATCTCTTCCACTCTGGAGTTCCCCACGGTCAGAGGCGATGAGCAGGTGTGGGCATAGTTATTGTCCCTCGGCTCGGTGTCTGTACGTTGGGTCATCCTGGTGGACGAGAGGGTATACTCTCTCCGCCTTCGCACCAAAAGGGGACAGTTCATGACTGTTGTTTGTGCCTATGCACCAAACAGTAGTTCAGAGTACCCATCCTTTTTGGAGTCTTTGTAAGGGGTGCTGGAGAGTGGTCCTGCTGGGGACTCCCTCGTTCTGCTGGGAGATTTCAATGCTCGCGTGGGCAATGACCCTAAGACCTGGAGGGGCATGATTGGGAGGAACGGCCACCCCACCACCACCAGAACCCGACTGGCGTTCTGTTATTGGACTTCTGTGCTCGTCAGGGATTGTCCATAATGAACACTATGTTCAGACATAAGGGTGCCCGCATGTGAACTTGGCACCAGGACACCCTAGGCCGCAGTCTGATGATCGACTTTGTGGTCATGTCATCAGACTTGCGGTCGCATGTATTTAACACTCGGATGAAGAGAGTGGCGGAACTGTCAATCCATCACCACCTAGTGGTGTGTTGGCTCCGATGGTGAGGGAAGATGCTGGTCTGAACTGGCAGACCCAAAGGTATTGTGAGGGTCTCTTGGGAATGTCTGGCAGAGTCCCCTGTCAGAAGGAGCTTCAACTCCCACCGAGGAACATTGAGTCCGAGTGGACCATGTTCTGCGCCTCCATTGTTGAGGCAGCTGACCGGAGCTGTGGCAGTAAGGTGGTAGGTGCCTGTCATGGCGGCAATCCCCGAACCCACCCACCGTTCCCCGATGTGCCGGCACAGCAACGCAGTACACCAGCTGCATGTGATATAGTGTTCATTCACTAATAGATTCCATAGACATGTTATAGGATTTAATTGCTTGTGCTGGGTCCACTAATGATAACACAGGTTGTATTAAGATATAATGTCACAGGTTCTTTTAGGTGTTTAGACACTTCTGGCTAATTCTGGCTTTTTTAACCATGTGTATTTCATGTGTTTTATGAAATTGCATTGTCCCCTTTCAAATAAACTGATTAATAATAATAGCATCCCACCGCAGCACTCAGCAGTCGCACTGCCTTGCTCATTTCCCACATCCTGTCATGCCCTGCCATTTTTTGTCCTCTCTCATCTTGTCCCATTGGTTCATTGTTGCTTGTCCTCACCGGGTGTGTGTGTGTGTCCCCCGTTTACAAATAAGAACACGATTTGACTTTGTAACGTTAGTTGTAGTCAAATATCTAGATTGTCCAACTATTGTTCTGCAGTGGTTCGCACCCCTATTCCCCTTGTCATTTCTGTCCATTTGAAAATAACTTGTATTAATTAACTTTCCTAACTATTTCAATTATTTATAATTATCACATACCTAGATCAATTCATATTCTAAAATTACTTCTCCCCTTCCATTATAATCTATATTTCTAAACTCTCACAATCCTAACATCCCCTATACCAATATTACATATATCAATATATTTCACCCCCCACACAAAATTTAATTCCCCCACATATACAAAACAAACAACTCCTAACCTATCCCACTACCAACCTACTTATCAAAATAAAAAACAAAAACACCCACACACCCAAAATACACCCCAACCATCAATTATTCCACCCACACCCACCCTCCAAATCGCAAAAACACCAAACCCATATCAACAATTCAAATCAATACCTTTCAATCCACCAAATCAATTCAAACATAAACCAACCCACCCCCCCCATCATCCCCACTAAAACAACAACCAATCAACCACAACCCCCCCCCCCACACATCCATTATCATCATCCCCACCTCCCATTCAAAATAATCCAAACCTTCATTAACCATACCCATCAACCCATATACTCCCTAACTCCCTCAACCTCAACAAAAAACCTCCATTACCCACATATATTAAACTACCACACCATCCCAATCACAAACACAATAATCATTTCCAAATAACAACAAACCCACCTCTAACCACTACAACAAACACTCACACACCCAAACAATTTGTCACTCATCTAACCCCACCTATAAATCCATAATAACACAATTCACACCGTTCCCAGTTTATTAATACACCCTATAACACATTACCATTCCCCTCTATTTTTTTAATAGTTCTCAGCATAAAACTATACCAACTTAACCTTAAAAATAATAATAAACACACACTAACATCGCTTTCAAACCCATATCATAACTTAAAATAAATTATCTTTTTATATTCATAAATTACTACAACGGCTGCACACCATTGCTTTTTGCCAAACATTAATTCTATTCTGTTTTTATTTATGTTTAACACAATGACCCAACTTCTTTGGAATTTGGGTTGTATTATTTCTAGATATGTATGAGTAATTAGGTACTACACCTGTGCACAATGATTGTTTGAACTACATGTTTGTCTTTTGAGGTGTTTGACTTTGAAGTTCCGCTGTAAACAATTAAAGAGAAGAGGCTTAAAGCAGTATTAGTAGTAGCAGTATCTGCGCCCATCAATCTGGTTAATGATAGAGGTGCAACGATTATTCGACAACTAATTGTTATCAAATTAATCGATAATTGTTTAGATAAACGATAAATTATTTTGAGACATTGTTTAACTTAAAATTGTCCAAATTCATGGAATTTCAGCCTCTCAACAGTAAATATTCTCAGATTTCTGTCGTCTTCCATGAAAGCACACTGATTCATTCTTCTTTTACTTTGGAAAACAATGGTCAATATTTTTTGCCTATTTTTTAACGGACCAAACCAGTAACTGAATCATTATCAATTTATGTTTGTGCATTTTCTCCACCGTCAATTTAAAATAATGTCTTGTTTTTGAATAAAATGAAGGAAATTAAAAAAATTATTTTTTAATCTGATTCATCTATTGATTGAAAGAATAATCGATTATTAAAATAATCTGTCTTCCTCCGCAACGCTAGGTGGCAACAGTGATTCTTTTAGGTCATTGGGTGGGGACACGGAAGATGGGGTTACTACTTGCAAAGTTAAATGATAGCTGCGAGAGACCGCTGTCTCGTATGTGTGGTAACAATTTTTAAAACATTTTTTTGCACAAAGGACATCTGCTTTGGCTTTCAGACTGGGCCAAAGGTTCACCTTCCAACAAGACAATGAGCCTAAGCACACAGCTAAAATAACGAAGGAGTGGCTTCAGAATAACTCCGTGACTGTTCTTGAATGGCCCAGCCAGACCCCTGACTTAAACTCAATTGAGCATGTCTGGAGAGACCTGAAAATGGCTGCCCACCAACGTTCACCAGCCAACCTGACAGAACTGGAGAAGATCTACAAGGAGGAATGGCAGAGGATCCCCAAATCCAGGTGTGAAAAATTTGTTACATCATTCCCATAAAGACTCATGGCTGTATTAGCTCAAAAGGGTGCTTCTACTCAATACTGAGCAAAGGGTCTGAATACTTCCTTTTTTCTTTTTTAATAAATATGCGAAAAAGTTCAACAATTAAATTTTTTTCTGTCAAAATGGGGTGCTGTGTGTACATTAATGAGGGAAAAAATTAACTTAAATGGTTTTAGCAAATGGCTGCAATATAACAAAGAGTGAACAATTTAAGGGGGTCTGAATACTTTCCGTACCCACTGTATTTAAAAAAAACAATATTTCACAAATTCTGCCAGGGTTTGTAAACTTATGAGCACAACTGTACATATATGCAGTCACATGTACCCCTGTCATATTAGAACAAAAGTCTAGACTACACCTTTCTCATAACCTCTAGGTGCCGGTGGCATATTGGAATGAGAGTATAAACCTTTCTCACAACCTCCAGATGGCGGCATACATTTATAAAATTTTTCCATTCCCCCCTATACCTATGTATAATGCGCACGATTGACTTTTGACAATTTGGGAGGGGGGGTCCGAGGGGGGAATGGGCATTATACACAAGACATTACGGTGGATGCTAATCAAAATTAATCACAAGTGGGATGACATAATATGCAGTTTCGTGAAGTAAAAACGTCTTTGACAGTTATGGCAAAAATACTCCATCGTAGAAAATTGGTGCGGTGGTGTATGTAAATTAGCTGCATTATTGCATCAAAGTGGGGGAGAAATTCAGAGAAACAAATACACTCGTATACTTCTTAAGCGTGGTCTTAAATGGAATCAATTTCTAAACTTTTATTAGGGTAGTTCGAGGCACAGTTGAAGACTACCGGTGTATTACATTGTGTTTGTTTATTGTTATTGTAGGTGTTTTATTGTCCTGGAGTAACAAAATACAGATCCATCAAACTATCTTTTTCATTCAAATGTTAATTGGTTGGATGCATGATACGCAGATTTGCTGAGTCATCATGTCAAAGTCTACAACGTGATATTTCATAGATGTTATGGCGCTTTTTAAGCAGATGTTTTCTTTCTATCTATTCAATTTTTGAATTATTGAATTTATTTATATTCACTTTTCCAGCCTCCCTCCAGCTATAATGTGTTTAGACTTTACACCGATCTGATCGGCCTGATCCGTATCGGCCGACATTTAGCATTTTATGCTGATCGACTGATTGGGTTTTAATGTCATAATTCGCCGATCCGATCAATGACGTCATTGATTGGCTCCGCAAAAGACATTTACGGATACAGCCCTGTCTCAATTGTCCAATAAGTGTAAATTAATGTTTGATACAAAACATTTACACTTCAGTCAGGTAACACCTCTGCATCATTTCATTGTGCTGCTGCTGTTGCTATCAAAAATCAACAGCCACATAACCAGCAGCCTGTTTACTATTGTGGCTAGTTGAGGCCCTGTATGGCACTGTTCCAACATAAGGAACTAATCATTTCCTTGGGTTTGTGTCCACGATGTTGTCATGGCTACGAAGCATCAAGGTGATGAGCTGAGAGTGATGGATATCTGTATAGGAACATTTCCTTTTCCTCACCAGCCTCTGTTCACTACAAAAGCCTTGCAGATCATACATCACCACTGTTCCCCAGGCTGAGCCCTACATCACAAGTGAAGTCAAACCCACATGTGGGGGCACTTTCTTCCCACACTTTTCAAAGCTCTTGCTTTCGTAGCAAATCGGACATACAGTAAATTCTGTCGGGTTTAATACGTGGGCGGGAGTTTCTAATTAAGGCTGGGAGGGATGCAGAAGTCAGAACATAGTTGTATTTTTTAATGTTACCTTAAAATAGTGGGAAAAAAACCATATTTCATTGTCACAGCATAATCAATCATTTAATGCAGGGGTCTATAATAGGAATTTCCCGGTCCTACTTTTTCACTTCAGAGCCGATATTGATATTGCAGCCTTGAATTATGGCCGATACTGATATTGGTCCGATCCGATATCAGCAATAATGATTCGTACTTTACTTATTTTGTAGTACGGAATGTTAGAAAATGCTTGATGATTAGTCAAACAACAATAATCAGCAACAGTAGGTATGAGGAAAAACTGACTAAATTATTATTAACCAATGAGTTAAATAAAGTAAATAAAAAAAAAAGTGCTACAATTGAATAAAATAAAAATTATTAGGAAATCCTGAAAATTAACTTCAATAAAACCAATAACAAAAACACATATTTAAATTGCAACATAACCACTGCTTAACTTAAACATAAGCATAGTCTACATTTGAATAGATTAAATAAAAAATAAATTAGAAAACCATGAAAAATAATCGGAAGAAATATCAAATACAAATGGTACTTTTAAAGTGCAAAATAAAGTTCAATTCAGTTACGGTTATGACTGGACAGCTGTCAACTTCCAGAACAACTGGTCTAAATTTCCATATTTTTAAAATTCTGACAAAACATTACCCCGAGACAGTTTTTGCAGCATATTATGTAATAGGATAAAACTAATTCTGCATATTGTTCAACAGCAGAACATAATCATTACTCTATAATCATAATTGTTAATAAATTATGGCTTCAATATTTGTTATTTAAATGTATTTATTGCATCAACTTTGTAATGGCAGATGGAGTTGCACCCAAATGTGTAGTCCTGCATGCTATTTTTGTATTTCCTGTATCCACTATTGCTGCCGAAACGATGCAAATTTCCTCATTGTGTGGAGTTTGCATGTTCTCCCCGTGCCTGCGTGGGTTTTCTCCGGGTACTCCGGTTTCTTCCCACATCCCAAAAACATGCATGGTAGGTCAATTGGCGACTCTAAATTGCCCGTAGGTGTGAATGTGAGTTTGAATGGTTGTTTGTTTATATGTAGCCTGCGATTGGGTGGCGACCAGTTCAGGGTGTACCACGCCTCTCGCCCGAGGATAGCTGGGATAGGCTCCAGCACACCTGTGACCCTAGTGAGGATAAGCAGTACAGAACATGGATGGATGGGACTAATAAAGGTTACCTTATATTATAAATATTTATTATATTAATGTACTTTTAAAGTAATAGGCCCCGATTCGCAGGTGACGCAACGGTGACATACTAATTACTGTAATTTCCGGTTTCAGGTTCTGTATGCCTATGTAGCATTATTGTGTGTTTATTTTCTCTCCAGACCTGGTTCCAGCCAGACCTATGTGACAAGTGTACTGTATCACCTGATCGCTTATTTCGGTGTTTTTCGACTACATGTCACAATAGATTAGCAATTGGCATGGCTTCTCCGTCTTTCTCCTGTTAAGTACTCCTCATCCTGCCTTCGTGATAATGATACTTGTCAGATGTGTATCTTATTCGCTACCATGGAGGCGAGGATTAGTGACTTATGCTGCGTTGAGATGGGACGCGACGCAAACTTTTGCCTCTGCGGCTTGGCATCGTATTTAGCCAAGTCAGCCGTAGCTCATCGGTAACTGGGGCGGCGCAAAATAGCGTGCACCAAGCATTGGCCGATACGAACAGCACAAAGCAGGAAGGTTGGGTGACTGTTCAATGTGGACACGGCGTTTTTTTTTTTTTTTTTAACAATACAGTGCACAGAACCACGCGCTGGCTGCGGTTTTTGCTAGTGTCGTCGGCTATTTTAATTCAGTGACAAACGTGTTTATGCTGAAAATGCACTTTTGAGACATTTTTGAAAATTCGGTGCATCACTATATAAAGGCCTTTCTTGTATGGCCTACACACATTTACAACTTATGTGTCCAGAGGTGGAAGTGCCAGTAACAAAAGTTAAGTTAAAGTGTGCACACAGTGAGGCCTTCCATGGGCTTTGTCTGGGGAAGCAAAACAGAAGAAATATGCCGCATCTAGCATCAGCCTGAAATGATAGAGAATCACTAGGGGCTTTCAACTTTGAAGTTAGATGGCAGCATGTTATTGTTTCATTTGTTATGATATAATTGAACACGAGATAATTGATCATCAAGTTTCCTGGCATTCAGCTTTAAACCAAGTAGTCGTTCACAATCATAAATCAGCTGACGAACGTACTGTAATCATAGGGAAAATGTAAAATCATATAAATCATACACCAATGCAAACAAATGTCTGTGCCGAAATAAAAAAATAAATAATATAAAAATAAAAAAATCAATTTGAGGATATCTGTTCTGTGTTTATTAAAACACATTTTTTAAGCAACTCCCCACAAAGCTCAAAACACAACGCATCAATTATTAACCATGAAAATAATTACAGGGACTCGTTAATTTACAAAACAGAAAGAAAACTTGTGCTGGGATCAGATTGGATGTACAGCTGCAGGCTGATATATGACTGAGAACCCCCAGCCATTCCAAACACTCTAATTACAGTGTTGGGACTCTCCAAGTCTAGAAGAAACGCTTGGAAAAATGGCCTCGGACGAGCTGTCGTGCTCTAAATTATGTGCCATGTCTTGCGTGTGAATTTTTGTTGACTTTCCTGTTAGTGCCCCTTGTTATGGGTTGCTAGCCAATCAGACTGACGCATATATCCATAAAAAATTTATAGCAAGGAAATACAAAGAGAGCAGAATCTATTGTATCTCAAAGGTTGACAGGGTGAACCCCCTGAACCCAACAATTTTGGCATAAATGCAGTTATTTCTATCTTTCGATAACAGACCAAAAATTATGGTTCAGTTTATGCCTTGGATTAAGATTTCAGTTCTGTTCACACTTGGTTGAGTAAAAGAATAAAATACAAAAGATAAAACTCATTTTTTTTTCTGGTAACAGGAACAAATTTAATGTGATAAAATGGTAAACTGATAGCAGTGAATTCCCGTTCAGAAAAATCTAAATACAAATACATCTATCATATAATACATCTGAGCTGAAACAAGGACTGCTTGATGCTTACCTGCCAGAGTTTGACACACATGACCGATCCCGATTTTGAATCTGGAACCAGGCTGGACACCAGAGTCTTACTGGGTAGTTCAACAACCTTGACCTGCAGAAAACAGGAGAACGTTGCAACATCACAAATAATAAGTGACATTGATCCCCCTCCCCCGCAAAAAAATAAAAAATAGAAAACTCAGAACAATAGTTTTGGTCTACATCATGCTTTAAGATGTTTGTGGTGAAAAGATACATATCTCTAATGCATATATAGTATACAATATACCATTTTTGAATTGTTTTGTACAGGCTTGCAAATGTGAACATTGATTTGTGAGCAGTCAGGCTTGCAGTTTTCTCTGTTACAACTATTTAAGCAAAAAGATACAGCTGCCGAGAACTGTAATTGAGACAATTGTAAAAATTTTTTATTCTTTTTCCTTTACAGTGTGAGACTAACAATTTCACGTTCTTCAGCGAGTAAGCAGCCTCATACCTCTGCAGTTGGCATGTTTGTTTTCATAATTCAGACTCATTTATACACAGCTGTGTGTATGTACATCAAAGATCCTGTAAACGGCTTAATTTGACTGCCTGAATTTCAAAAATAAAAAACAAAAGTAAGGCTGTAACCTGAAGCTGTCACTGTGGTTCCAGGACCTCCGCAGATCAGAGGGTCTGCAACACACAGTGTAGCACCATCCATCATCACAGAGCAGCCACGACAGAGTCGATAATAAATCCAGCTGTAGCTGACACATGCCATGCCATGAATGGTCTTTTCTAAATAGCTTGAGTGAAGCTTGTAGCTATGCCAGCGGACCCAGATCGCTACAAAACGTCCTTCCTACTTTATACGCGTTGATGATTTGCGTATTCATTCTAATTAGGCCTCACACTCAATAGCCCTTAAGGCGACCAATCTGTTTTTCTGTCCAGCTTGTTTACATACATGCCTAATAAAGTGGGCCTTAAAGCACATGTCATTGCCCCAGGATATCTGCTGTTCATGTGTTTGATCACCTTGACCATAAATAAAACATCCATGCTATTAATTAATTTCTCTCTGCCACAATCAGCAGGCAAGAAACCAAAGTCTTACTAATAACTATACAGTAACTATTTGTGTGTCTATTGCCATTTACACAACTGAACTCAGGGTTCCTACACATTTGAGATTACAAAATTCCATACTTTTTCCAGACTTCTTGGCTAAAAAAAAAATGTTGTGTGGTCAAAATAGAAAGTTTTACTAAGACAATTTCTTTTCCCTTGCAATTCCTGACGGCTTGACTATGAAGAGTCTTTCCAATCTCCAAACTTTCTAAGGGAATGTAAACACTATTCAGGACTCCAGCAAATAGTGTAGATTTTCTACTTTGACAATGTTAAATAACAACCACAGGTATGACGAAAAAAATCTGTTTTTACACGTATTCAGTATATTTATATATGACGGTTGATGCAAGCTCTCAGGTTGGAAACATTGTACTCTGTCGGTCATTATTGACTGGGCGGCAGCATAAACTTGTCACAGGGTATCATTCAAAACATCAACGGTGAAGTGTTCGGTTCGTATTTGTCAGTTTTTGTACCAGGAAGAGTCTGTGCATTTTAATCGCCTATTTTGTTGTTTTATTAACGCTGATTTCATCCTTCTCGTCAGCGGGTTGATTTAAATCTTCGGCAATTAACTCTGTGCTGCTTGTGTCTTCCTTTTTCCCTCAAACCTTCAGCAGCATCCCAGTCATCAAACGTGCTGTAATCACCAAATACAGTGATTTATTATTGATGATTAAAGCACAAATTATTATTTTACATTCGCTAATTTCTGTCCTCAGAGTACGTCACGTTTACTTATTACTTATGTGACTGTGTCAGGTTGTTATGTTTGCTCGTATAATCTACCGGCTAAGGGTGTTGCGCATAAATTTGGAACAATGTCATGATTTTTTGAAGAACTACTTGTGACATTCGAACGGTGTACATTATCAGCAGATGATGTACACCGATTACATTTTCTGAGCCAATCAGAATTGAACATTCACCAGAATATGAGTATGGTATCATACTGTGTGCTCTCACACAAACATTGTGGCTGCCCTTCCAAGCGCATTAAAACAAACAAAACAAAACAAAAACACAGATTGATCAATATTATTTTTTAATATTAAGATGTTTTTGTTTTAGAAAATAGAACTTTTGTAACATTATTGGAACTATTTTGTCATACAACAGTTTCCATTTCCCATACTTTTCCAGACATAGATATTTCTGAAATCAAATTCCATACTTTTCCACACTTTCCATACTTGCTTAGGAACCCTGTAAACTACATTATATCCATGGCTGTGAAAATCAAAGCTGTTGCATACTGGCAAGTGCGTATGTATCATTGCCTCTAATCATGGGTGTCATATTTGAGCACGATAAGCATCTGTCTGCACCAGTTATGCCTGTGTAATTGAGTGGAGAAACAAAATCAACAGTGGTCTCCTTCTTGGTCTGGGATGTTGCATGTGTGTGTGTGTTTTCTGTCTGTGTCTGTTAGGACAATGGTATTATTGAGGTGCTGGGGAGTCCAAGGCGCCCTGGTGCCTGGCCCACTGGATGGGGGTTAGCAGAGGTGCATTTGGTTGGATCAGGTGACTCTTCTGTCCCTTTCAAGTGTGGCTCCTCCACAGTAGAGCAAGTAACATGAATCTGAATGCAATAAAAGATGCCTGAATAGCAGACAGCCCTCTACCTGCTTTGACAATGGCCCAGCACTAGACATTACAGGCCAGTGGGTGTTGAGCATGACACATGACCAAACAAATGACCAGACACAAAGATTTTATCAAGCACTCCATCTCATTAGGCCAAGGAATGTCAATTCTCACAAGTCAATTAACAACACATCCTTACAGTGCTCATCCAGTCCCCTCCAAAAGTATTGGAACAGTAAGGCCAATTTCTTGGATTGGAATTTTGATTTATTGCTTGATCAAAAGATAAAATATGAGGCAAGATATCAAAAATTCAGATTCCATTTTCAGGTATATACAGTATAAACAACTTTTGTTTGAACCCTACCATTTTCATGTGATAAAGTATTGGAACATGGAACTGATAGGTGCATTTTGTTGCCCAGGTGAGTCCTGTTGGATTGATTAACAATGAATAGTGCTTAACGTCTCCAGATTTGGGTTATGCCTGTGAAGACTACATTTATATGTCAGTAGTTTGAGGTGTAACCAAAGTGAAAACCAGAGAACTATGTATGGGGTGAAAAATGAGCAAATGCAAAGTGGAGAAAAGAATTAATCAGTCTCTGTACAAACATTGACCATAGCCAATACAACCATTTGGAATGTCCTGAGGAAGAGAATAACCACTGGTGCACAATGTAATAGACATCCAACGTGTAGTAAAAAAAGCAGCAGTTGATGACAGAAATATTTTGAGAGCTGTAAAGAAAGAACTTAAAACAACTGCCAGTGACATCAGTCACAAACTCAAGAGGGCAGGTGTGAAGACCATGACTGTGAACAAAAGCACAGATGAGACACTTGAACACAGGTGTCAAACTCAAGGCCCGGGGGCCACATCCGGACCACCACATCCTTTTATGTGGTACCGAAAAGCAAATCATTTGGGTCAACTTCCATGATCCTTGTTAAAATCTGTACAGAAATTTCAAATTGTTATATGAAATGAATAATAACTTTGAGCTATTGCAAACATTATTTATTTATTTATTTATTTAACCACACCACTTTTTACAGTAACTTGAACAATAGTTGAACAAACTATTCACCTTGACTTTTGATTTCAAAAGTAGTTATCCATCATATTGTTGTGTACATGTAATACTATAGCAATGAAACATTTATATTTTAGGGGTGTCAAACACATTTTTGTCATGGGCTACATTGTAGTTATAGTTTCCCTAAGAGGGCCATTATGACTGCAAAACCATAAAAACATTTCCTCGTCTCATATTATTACATATACACAAACAGTGTTTATTAAATATGACAATTTAAATTTTGGCACAAATTTTAACAAGAGTCATGGAAATTGACGCAGAATTTGCTTTCACGGGCCACATAAAATGATGTGGTGCGCCAGAGCTGGCTCCCAGGCCTTGAGTTTGGCGCCTGTGATTTATATGGGGAAAAAAATATATATATATATATATTAGCACAGGAAAGCTCACAACCTTCACTTCCCACTTCCCATAATATTTGACTGATTTTCCATGTTTAAAACATTTTGTCAAGAACATTACCCGGGACAGTTATTGCAGTATATTATGTAATAGGATAAAAATAATTCTTTGTACTGTTCAATTCCACAACATAATCATTCATCTATAATCATTAATAAATTATGGAATCAATATTTGTTATTTTAATTTATTCATTGCATCAAAGTCGTGAAGGCGGATGCAGTTGCAGCCTGGATCAAAATATGAAATTTCAACGTGGCATTGTCAAAAATATCTAAGGATCGTAGGAATTAGCCTTCACCAATTCTGTTTTCAACCGTAGTAAACATTTTTATTAAATCATATTAATCAGATCTCAAAAGTCAAAATTAAAACTCAGCACTAAGGCTGCAACTAAAGATTATTTTAATAATCAATACTTCAGCTGATTATTTTTCGATTGATTGATAAATAGGAGAAAAAAACATTACATTTCCATGCCTTTATTAAAAAAAGGATATACTGTCATTTCAAATTGGCAATGCAGAAAAGTGCACAAACAGGTTGCTGCATGAACACCCCAGAGCTCTTAAAGTAATAAATGATGAATAAAAAAACATCAACTAAGTGTTGATGTCAAATAGCTTTACAATGGACCTTGGACCAACACACAAAAACATACAAATGCATGCTATACAACATCTCCCAAATACATATATATTTTAATTAAAGTACACAAAAATAGGTATTTTGTGTTGTTTAAAAGGGACATAAGCTTTCAGAACAATAAATGATCAATAATAAAGAAAAAGGAAAAACATTTGAGCATACAAAAATATATACTCTGGCCTTAGTGTCACAACAGTGACACTAGAACCTTATTCATCAAATTGTTACCGTCACTGTAGTAAGTGTAAGTTAACTTTATTTATAGAGCAAAATAATGTGTACCACTTTTAAAGCTTTTTTCAAGGCACTCAAAAATGCTTTGATTATTTATAAACCACATTTAAACAGTTTCGGGTGACTAAGTGCTATACAAAAAAACATAGCTGAAGTAAAAATAAAATAAAATAGCCTGCACCTACCAGCTGTTCAATGTGGACACGGCGGTAAAGTCAGACGCTGGATTTATTTTTCCCAATATCCGGAATAATCAGTGTTTTGGCCGTAACGAATCAACGTTCAGTGATTTCCGGAACAAAATAAGGACGTTCCATAACATTTGGCAGCTCTGAGAAATCATTCAGCCTGTCCTCTATAAATTAGTGAGTGATCCATGAGATCTCACCTCCTCAATTTGTTCTCCTGCAAAGGCGAGTAGGCACGTTCGCTGCCCTGTCTCCAGTAAGGAGCACTGACAGAATCCAACACTTCCTGTCGTGAGAGAGTCCATCAGCTCACTGGAACCTTTGCTCAGATCCCAAAGACAGATCCTCATGTCCCGTCCCTGACTTATTCATCAAGACAAAAAGAAGAGAGATAGATGTTTCATCAATTAATGTGAGGGGAACCAGAACCATATAACCAACAACAGCATACTGACCTAATGAGTGTATCTGCCGAGGGAAGTGTACTGACCCAGATGACTGAACTCCCAGAATGACCTTCGACAGTTCTCTCTGCCCTCCTGGTGTTAAGATTCCACATATGGATGGCACCCTTCCCCGAGCTGCAAAAATTGAAAGGCTAAAAAACAAAAACTGTAAAATATAAATGAGCTTGCGCCCAGAGAAGTTGGCGGCGTTGCTGGATGTTGTTGATATATAATAACAATAATAATACTAATTTTATTTATAAAGCGCTTTTCCAGACACTCAAAGACAGTTAACAGTACAGGGAAAAGCAGATACAAAGTACCATTTAAACATTAAAAACCATTATAAAAAGAGGAGTTTTGGTGAGGGTTTTAAACAGGGACAGAGTGGTGCAGTCACGGGTGTGTTTTGGGAGTGGGTTTCACTTTGCACGGTAGAGTTTTAACTTGCATTTGTAGATGTAGCGACGAACTGTGTTTACTGACGATTGTTCCTGAGCAAACGTGAAAATATTCTTCACACAATGATGCCGGTTTTTAATACAGTGCCGCCTGAGGGATTGAAGGTGACGAGCATTCAATGTTGGTTTTCGGTCAAGGCACTTATGTGCAGAGATTTCTCCAGATTCTCTGAATTTTTTGATGATATTTTGACCGTAGATCAGGGGTGTCAAACATGCGGCCCACGGGCCAGAACCGGCCCGTCAGGTGGCCCAATATGTCCCGTGGGCATTGTTCTGCCTGTCAGGCAAGTTTTAGTTCATTGATACATACAGACTCTAATTTTGAAACTCATGCTTTTATTTTGACACAAGAACCGTAGAACCAGAAGTGCTGTGAGTTGTGTGACGTAACTGGCGCGAAGCTGAAAGAGAGTAAAACAAGCAGGGTCGGTGGGGCATGCCTCCAAATCATATGCAGTAAGAGAGTGAGACTTTGTGTGAAGCAATGCCTTTATATGTATCATATAATGTATTGTTTGTTAACTAATTTCATGTGTGAAAGCCCGCATGGGACTTTGCTCAAAAAACACACAAAGGACTCCAAGATAGTGAGAAATAGGATTCTCTGGTCTGATGAGACCAAGATAGAAATTGTTGGCCTTAATTCTAAGTGGCATGTGTGGATAAAACCAGGCACTGCTCATCACCTGTCCAGTACAGTCCCAACAGTGAAGCATGGTGGTGGCAGCATCATGCTGTGGGTGGTGTTTTCAGATGCAAGGACAGGTTGCAATCGAAGAAAAGATGAATCCGGCCAGGTACAGAGATATCCTGGACAAAAACCTTCTCCAAAGTGATCAGAACCTCAGACTGGGATAAAGGTTCACCTTCAAAAAAGACAACTACCCTAAGCACACAGCTAAAATACTGAAGGAGTGGCTTCAGAACAACTCCGCAACTGTCTTTGAATGGCCCAGCCATCGCCCTGACTTAAAAACAATTGAGCATCACTGGAAAGACCTGAAAATGGCTGCCCACCAACGTTCACCATCCAACCGGACAGAACTGGAGAGGAACTTCAAGGAGGAATGACAGATGATCCCTAAATCCAGGTGTGAAAAAGTCATTCCCAAAAAGACGCATGGCTGTATTAGCTCAAAAGGGTGCTTCTACTCAATACTGAGCAAAGGGTCTGAATACTTATGGCTGTGTGATATTTCAGTTTTTCTTTTTAAATAAATCTGCAAAAATTTCAACAATTCCGTTTTTTTCTGTCAATATGGGGTGCTATCTGTACATTAAATGACAGTATATAACAAATAAATAAAAGTCTAAATGACTACAGGCCTGTCACCTTGGCATCTGTGGTCATGAAGTCCTTTGAACGTCTCATGCTGGACCACCTCAAGAGCGTCACAGGCCCCCTGCTGGACCGCCTGCAGTTTGCCTACTGAGCAAACAGGTCTGCGGATGATGCAGTCAACATGGGACTGCACTTCATCCTAGAACACCTCGACAGTGCAGGGACCTACGCGTGGACTTCAGCTCAGCGTTCAACACCATCATCCCGTAACTCCTTTCCTCCAAGCTTCTCCAGCTCAGCGTCTCACCTGCCATCTGCCAGTGGATTTACAGCTTCCTGACGGGCAGGACACAGCAGGTGAGGCTGGGGGAGACGACCTCATCCACACGCAGCATCGGCACTGGGGCGCCCCAAGGTTGTGTGCTCTCTCCGCTGCTCTTCTCTCTGTACACGAACGACTGCACCTCAACTCACCCGGCTGTCAAACTCCTGAAGTTTGCAGATGACACCACTATCATCGGCCTCATCAAGGACGGTGACGAGTCTGCATATCGACAGGAAATGGAGCGGCTGGAGCTGTGGTGCGGCTGACACAACCTGGAGCTGAACACGCTCAAGACTGTAGAGATGATCGTGGACTTCAGGAGGCATCCTTCGCCACAGCTGCCCCTCACGCTGTCCAGCTGCCTTGTGTCAACCGTCGAGACCTTCAAGTTCCTGGGAATTACAGTCTCTCAGGACCTGAAGTGGGCGATCAATATCAACTCCGTCCTCAAAAAGGCCCAGCAGAGGATGTACTTCCTGCGGCATCTGAGAAAGCACGGCCTGCCACAGAAGCTGCTGAGGCAGTTCTACACAGCCATCATCGAATCAGTCCAGTATTCTTCCATCACAGTCTGGTTTGGTGCTGCTACAAAAAAGGACAAACTCCGACTGCAACGGACAATCAAAACTGCTGAAAGGATTGTTGGTACCCCCCTACCCACCCTTGAGGACTTGCACGCTGCCAGAACTAAGACAAGAGAGTGCAAAATCCTCTTGGACCCTCCACATCCTGGTCATCAGCTCTTCCAGCTCCTTCCCTCATGTAGGCGCTACCGAACAATGCAAACTAAAACTAGCAGACATTCCAACAACTTCTTCCCTCTTGCCATTAACTTCTTAAACAGCTAACTTACAATTCCATTGCAATATGCTGCTTGTCTTGAGTTTGTTGTCACATTTCTGTCGGGCCAATTATACATTGCCTGTGCACTCACTGTCGTAGTCTCGCCACGCTGCACTATTTGCATATCTGTTGTTGACCAATACTGGCCACTCATGCCAGAGTAGCATCTGCACCACTTGCACACTGACTGAGGAGTATTTGCAACATTTGCACAATCGACATTGTCCCAGATTATCGCACTACTAGTCACTGTAAACTGCATACATTCCTTGAAGTCTCGGCGCACTTTGCACAATGGTCATTGCACTGGACTATTGCCATTCAAACTGTTCTAATTGCAAGAGGACTCTGCATCTTTTTGCATAATTGTCTAAAAATAAATAAATAAATAAAATACAAAATTGTACCCGCATTAACAGATTACTAGCAACCTTTTATTGCTCAGTGACTTTCTTTCTCAATGTCTTTATGTCTCAAAAGTATTCTCTGTCAGTTGACTGTTTGTTGTCTATATTTAATTGAATACAATACAAAGACAAGATATTTAATGTTCAAACTGATAAACTTTATTGTTTTTAGCAAATAATCATTAACTTGGAATTTTATGGCTACAACACGTTCCAAAAAAGATGGGACAGGGTCATCACCTTTTCTTTTAAAAAAATTATATAAACGTTTGGGAACTGAGGACACTAATTGTTGAAGCTTTGTAGGTGGAATTCTTTCCCATTATTGCTTGATGTACAGCTTCAGCTGTTCAACAGTCCGGGGACTCCGTTGTTGTATTTTCTACTTCATAATGCGCCGCACATTTTTAATGGGAGACAGGTCTGGACTGCAGGAAGGCCAGTCTAGTACCAGCACTCTTTTACTACGAAGCCACGCTGTGGTAACACGAAACAAGCAGGGGCGTCCATGAAAAAGACGTTGCTTGGATGGCAGCATATGTTTCTCCAAACCCTGTATGTGCCTTTCAGCATTAATGATGCCTTCACAGATGTGTAAGTTACCCATGCCATTGGCACTAACACAGCCCCATACCATCACAGATGCTGGCTTTTGAACTTTGCATCCATAACAGTCCGGATGGTTCTTTTCCTCTTTGGCCCGGAGGACACGACGTCCACAATTTCCAAAAACAATTCGAAATGTGGACTCGTTGGACCACAGAACACTTTTCCGCTTTGCATCAGTCCATCTTAGATGAGCTCGGGCCCAGAGAAGCCGGCGCCGTTTCTGGGTGTTGTTGATAAATTGCTTTTGCTTTGCATCGTAGAATTTCAAGTTGCACTTACGGATGTAGCACCGAACTATATTTACTGACATTGGTTTTCTGAAGTGTTCCTGAGCCCATGTGGTTACACATTGATGTCAGTTTTTAGTGCAGTGCCGCCCGAGGGATCGAAGGTCACGGGCATTCAATGTTGGTTTTTGGCGTTGCTGCTTACATGCAGTGATTTCTCCAGATTCTCTGAACCTTTTGATTATATTATAGACCGTAGATGATGAAATCCCTAAATTCCTTGCAATTGTACGTTGAGGAACATTGTCCTTAAACTGTTTGACTATTTTCTCATGCACATGTTCACAAAGAGGTGAACCTCGCCCCATCTTTGCTTGCGAATGACTGAGCAATTCAGGGAAGCTCCTTTTATACCTTTTATGGCACCCACCTGTTCCCAATTAGCCTGTTCACCTGTGGGATGTTCCAAACAGGTGTTTGATGCACGTTCCTCAACTTTCTCAGTCTTTTTTGCCACTGGTCCCAGCTTTTTTGGAATGTGTTGCAGCCATAAAACTCTAAGTTAATGATTATTTGCTCAAAACAATAAGGTTTGTTAGTTTGAACATTAAATATCTTGCCTTTGTAGTGTATTCAATTAAATATCGGTTTAACATGATTTGCAAATCATTGTATTCTGTTTTTATTTTTGTTTAACACAACGTCCCAACGTCATTGGAATTGGGGTTGTAGATCACTAAAAATGGCGATGTCCACGCAAGCATCTGGTGTGACATTTGCAATACATTTTGAACCGTAACAATGGCTTTCATCACAGCGGGGTGGGAGAAGTTAGTTTTGGGTATTAAACTTCATACCCGGCCGGTCGTGGTTTTCTGTTATTACTTCAAAAAACAATAATGTGTACGCCACAATAGCTGGTTACTGAAGCAAAGTCAAAAGCAACCAATTCACTTCTATTTGTGGGGAAGAAAGGAGTTGAATGCCTTACCCAGAGAAGAGGAGGGGAGTGTCCCCTCCATGGCAACTGAAGTGGAGGGTGTTGAAGGGTCCACTGGCACCCCTTAGGGTGTAGATTGGGGACGGAGCTGGCCGAGACATCACCAGAGTTCATGAAGTCACAACAAAGCCATACCCTGATGCCCACTGAAACGGAAAAGGCAAAAACAAAATTTCAAGTAATATAGTTATATTATGTAATATTATTGTGAAACTCTTTGAACAGAAATATAAAGGGCCGGATTTACTTGAGGTTTGTGAGTGGAAAAATGGGCACAAACCTGATTGCTTACCCAAAGAGATGTGGACGCTGATCTACTAACTGGTCACACCCAGAATTACATTTGCTGTTGAGTTCATTTTTCATGTTCTTGGAGGGGTATATGCAAAAAGATTAATTTAGCATGTGCAATGTGATTTATCAAGCCTGAACTGACTTGATGAATTGCTAATTTCGAGTCTTTAAATACTATATCTGAAAGGCAGGTGCAAATCGTCAGGGAGAACTTTTCCACTCCTGTAAATACTGTATTCATTAAACACCAGAAACTAAAAATTATTACGACATTTCCTCTAATCAGCAATGTGATTTCTGAGCTTCTGAATGATCTAAGGGCAGACAGACCAGGAGCCAGTCAAATGAAGCTGTCATGCCATGTCACTTATGACAAAACACTTTTCAACCCAGCATTATCTTCTGTCTGGGTCATTTCACTTAGTGCTAGCCTCTCCCAAAGCAGTTTTTCAGGTGTGCTGTCAGTTTTAAATGCAATGTTATGCAGAATGGGCAGATGTGTACAATTCATACACACATGGGGTGAGTTAAATCAAACAAAACATGGCTTTTAGGAAGTTGCTGTGGTCCCCAAAATTACTGGAGCAAAAGATTTCTATTATTCCACTAAAACTTTCAATTGCATCACTTCAAACTTGATTTTGCGCTTGCGGTGCTCTCCCAAATTTTCCATGTTGAAAACCATCAGAGCCACCTAAAGTGTAAAACCTTCTTTAAAATGCAGAGGTCTATATTATTCCACTTTTGCCAACAGCATGCATCATTTGTTAGTGAGTGCACATGCGACACACTATTTGGGATCTTAGTAAATCAGGCCCACAGTGTTGAAAATTAATCATATTCTACACTCAGATGAAGAATTACTTGCAATGGGGCAGGCTCATACAGAAAATCCATGTTTCTTCCCATTCCATCTCAGCAGTTCCATAGAAGTAATAACTTTGTCAATCAGCTGAATGCAGCTTATCAAGCCCCACCGTGAAACTTGTATCCAAAAAGAAGTATACCAAATACGCATACAGTATGAATCAGTTATCTTGGTACACTTCACAACAGTAAATGATGGAAACAAAACATTGTGTCTCATACCAAACTGAAGCAACCTGTACAACTTGGTGGAAACAAGTCACTAATGCCTGGATCAGATTACAAGACAAATGTGGTCTTTCATGATGGGACAATGTCAGACTACCACCATAAAATTTTGCTGTAGCTTGGTAAACCACTGGCAACACTAAACGATATTTATTACGATACCACTGTATCCTGTCTTTTACATTTACTGGACTTTATCTTTTTTTCGGAAATGCAATCTGACACTCTCACTGCGCTCTGAATGCAGTGTTCAGAGAGGCAAAGCGCGCTCCATTTTCTATGAATTTACAAACGAGCGTGTTGGCCATTGGCAGGAATACGTCAGTGCGTCCGCCATACTTAATGTGTCAGTTCTGGCTGTAAACATCTCGTCCTGCCTGACGCTCTGGCCGTGGTCACCTCATTCACAGCTCTACGGCATTCCCAGAGTGTGGCACTCTGAATAACTGAACGACACACTCCAACAACGCACCGAGTTTATCAACGCTGTGGAGTGTAGAGAGCGCACTTGGAGTGAATTTCCAAACATACCCCTTGTCAAATCAAACACTGTCGGGGAGGCCGGACCAGAAAACCTGTTACCAGTCAATGCAGCCGGACACACCAGTTACCATGGTGACAATAACAACAATGAATCGCACCAATGTATTGTATTGTGTTGGGGGGAAAAAGAACAAAAAGAGAAAAAACGTGATGTCGTCACCGGTGCTTAGGAGTGGGCTGTCCATTCAAGAAGAGCTTGAGGTATCTTCATGTACTTTTAATACGATACGACTCGCAAGCAGGCAACATAATGTTATGTAGCCAAGCAAGCTAGTGATAGCACTAACGTTAGACGTAAACATGCTGGCATTCTGTCTTATCATGCTCTAAAGCTTCGGTAAACATTGGTTTGTGCGCGTGAATAAATGTTGACAACGGCGCCCAAGTTTGTTGACAACGACAAGCAAGGGAGGCTAAGCGCCGGTCGCAATCGGAATCCTATTGGTCAACGTCAAGGTGCGCTGTCGGAGAGTTGTCGTTGGATATGTCACACTACACAGAATATATCCCCAAAAATCCAACATGCTAGACTTTTCACTTTGGCGTCGTACGGCTATTGTAGGGTCAAATGATTGGTCGTGGATTATGTCAAACTACAAGTTTTGT
Source organism: Phyllopteryx taeniolatus (assembly GCF_024500385.1). NCBI lineage: Eukaryota > Metazoa > Chordata > Actinopteri > Syngnathiformes > Syngnathidae > Phyllopteryx > Phyllopteryx taeniolatus. The sequence goes on along the minus strand of NC_084504.1, from coordinate 5,044,870 downwards.
CACTACCTACAAAATATGTCGGGCGCGATCCTGGAGATCGGCCTTGATAGCTAATCGGGCCAATATTGGGGCTAAAATCCTGTAGTCTGATCTGGGCATAACTAGAACTTTTAGAAGAGACTTTCAAGTTTTTTTGTCACACCAGACAGTTTCATGTACTGCCTGTATTTTCCCTATTTTTGTGACTACAAACCCTGCAGCTATTTTCTGGAGAAGCTCTTGTTCTTATCGACTTCCTCCTTCCAGTCTATAGGACAACAACTCTCTTACTCAATACGTCATGAATCACAACTTGTGACAGCTTAATTACAGTAAACAGATTCAGGCTACTCACTCCTAGAGGCACGTGTAAGAGTTGAGGCTTTATGTCGTCTGTCAACTGAGGAAACCCATCCGACCGCAGGTAATCTGCCAAAAAACTATAAACTGCAGTGGGATCACATAGGCACCTTTCAATAATCACATAAGAGTGCAAATGTAACTATATGTGGAACAAAATATCGTATTAAAATGCGATATATAAATCTGAAATGACAGTCTCAGTGCACAAACAACAGATATCGATAGTGTTGCTGTCTGACCTCCAAGAATGTCTGTTAGTCCCACTACAAACTGTGACCCTGTCATATGAGAAGTGGACAGGAATGTTCTGTTTCAGTTTCCTTCTTATTAGAAATGGGCTTTGGAGCCTAAAAGCGCTTACACACTGGACTTAGTTTTCATGGTGATGGCAGCCTAGCACTAGCTTGCCCATATTTGGCGCTGGTCACGAAGTGACTGAATAGAAATTAGCCCGCTGCCTTTTCCTGCTGAATTCGACATAAAGTAGGATGCAGCTCGGCGATATGGATTTGTCATTGTTCCAACGGAAAGCCCCGTCGTTTCTGATAATGAGGAGGAGGAGATGAGCAGCAACTAAAAACAGGGCTAAAAAAGAGGTAGTGATTAAATTCTGCTGAAGCCCTAAAAGAACTTTTTGATATGGTGCTATGGCCAACTAGTCAGAGACTAAGAGCCACTTTTTTTTCCTGTGTTACTGCAAAGAGCCACATCATACACATGGGTACACATGAACATCATCTTTTAATCATGTATGCACGTATACACAGACCTCTGCTCAGCCAGATCTAATGAAAATAACCACACCAACATGATAATATCAGTAATTTTCAACAGTTAACTATTGCAGTTAGTTTCGGTATGGGCAGATTTGCTTTTGCAAACGCAGCCATCATTGCTTCTTTCACATCTATGCCACGGGTTCTGTTTTTTAATGGCACAATATCAAGGAGTTCTTCTTTGATCATACATTCATTTGACACAGACCGTGCAAATATTGCCAACTGAGGCTTGTCTTGTATGTCACAACTCTCATCCAATGCCACACTAAAATACTCACATGCTTGAAGGTCAGAGTGCAACTGTGATTCAACAGCTGTATTAATATCCGATATTCTGCGTTTAATACTGTGGCGGGACAGTTGAACGTCTGATACGCTCCGTTTTAGTTTGTCGTCTCCAGGAGCCAAGATTTCAAAGGCGTCAATGGGGCATTTTTTAATGAAGTCCCCTTCGTTGTATGGCTTTTTAGCCCGTGCTATGTTCCAAGCCAGCTGATATGATGCAAGCGTTAAGGTCTCCGAGTGTTTTGTAAATTTTTTGAAAAACTGCACCTGCTTTTCTGCCTTGCTTTTCAAAGCGACCAACTTGTTCTTGCGAAGTTCAGTCCCTTTAGGAAATTCCTGTTCGATGTTAGGGTGGAGTGAGCTGAAGTGACGCTGAAGATTTGAAGCTTTGAAATGCGCTAATGCTGCGTGACATATAAGGCAGATCGGCTTGCCATTACGTTTAACAAAAAAATATAAACTCTCCCACTGGCAAAAACGTCCTGTGTTCTTCTTCATATTTTCGTTTGGCTGTGCTTTTTTTCCCTGCCATTTCAAGAGGTAACTTGACGGAAATTGTTAACAACACAAATGATGTCACACCAAAGATTCTCTCATCGCTCGTTTGACGTCACTCAAACAGGCTTACATGGTCAGTGTGCCATCTAGCTGTAGGGGGAGTGAATGACAGCGCCAGCCAAGCATTTTTGACGCATGTCATGTGACAGCTCCTGAAGAGCCGCATGAAACTAGTTAAAGAGCCGCATGAGGCTCGCGAGCCGCGGGTTGGCCAGGCCAGGTCTAGTGAAAGACTTGGCCTTGGTGTCAATGAAAAAAACTAAAGACCAAATGCATGAGTGTATCAAAATCAAACAAGGAGATCAGGTCATTGAACAGGTATAATTTTTCAGTTACCTAGGAACACTGCTAACTTCGGACGGTCACAATAAAAGGAAATTTCCAGAAGAATTGCACTGGCAAAGGATTCTTTCAACAAAATGTGAAACTTCTTTATTGATAGAAAACTATCTTTGGAGTTATAAAATTGCCTTCTCAACACCTTTGTGTGGTCAGTCTTAATGTGGCTGTCAGTCGTGGATGTTCACGGTGGAAACGTGGAGAAACATCACAGCAGCAGAAATTTGGTTTTACCGACATATGTTCAAGACAATATGTTCATATTGTTCCTAAGGTGATAGAATCACAAACGCGGAAGTTTTACGTCATGCAAATCAAGAAAGACAGCTCATGACAACAACTCAATGATGTCAGCTCAAATTTATTGGACACATCAGAAAAGGAAAATTGGAGGATTTCTGCCTCAGAGGAAGAATAGAGCGAAAGAAGGTGCAAGGTGGTCAAAGGAAAATACATTTAAATCATTTTCAACCGTGCCAGGGTGCTCCGGAGCACCAACTGAGACCGAGAAAAGTGCCACTACATCACCCAAACATGGTTCGCCACAAGCCAGGATCGAGTTAGGCACTTAACGACGAGTGGTCATGTGTGCCTGAGAGAGCTCTTTGACTAGCCTGTCTCACTACAAACACAAGGGCATTAGATGGGAGCGTTAAAAAAATCAAAATAAACATAAAAAAGATAAATTATCTAGTAATTGCCCTTTCCAAGGCGGCACGGTGAGCGACTGGTTAGAGCGTTTGCCACACAGTTCTGAGGACAGGGATTCAATCCCCGGCCCCGCCTGTGTGGAGTTTGCATGTTCTCCCCGTGCCTGGGTGGGTTTTCTCCGGGCACTCCGGTTTCCTCCCACATCCCAAGAACATGCATGGTAGGTTAATTGACAACTCTAAATTGCCCGTAATCAAATGTATTCCTTGATTCTTTTCACTCATTAATGTGAATGTGAGTGCGAATGGTTGTTTGTTTGTATGTGCCCTGCGATTGGCTGGCAACCAGTTCAGGGTGTACCCCGCCTCCTGCCCAAGAGCTGGGATAGGCTTCAGCACGCCTGAGACCCTAGTGAGGAGAAGCGGCTCAGAAAATGGATGGATGGATGGATGAATGGATGGATGGATGCCCTTTCCAAATGATGACAACTTTGCAAAAGGCATGAATCTCTTTTAAGCAAACTAAACAAGAAACGTTTTGGGTCACAACTTTAAAAACTTGTTTTAGTGTAGTATGATGAAAATGGCAAGACCCAACGACATTGTTTTTATGAGGGTCTAGCGCTTAAGATGATTGGAGGTTAAATCTGCATTCCAGGCCAGAGTCTTGTGTCTGCGTGTGACAGGGGGAGGCTCACCCTGATAACAGGTGGATTAGGCTTTACTCATTGTCCTCCTTGCAGAAGGGCCATGTGTAGCTGTGACTCATGGACAGAGTGGTTTGTTTTCACTGTCTAAAGACTGGGGGGTTAAACTTTCCACTGGCAATTCCTGCTGCCCTTCAAATAAACACAACAGCAGGGGACAGCGATGGAGGTGTCACCGTGTTGGGGCTGTGAGCTGCCAAACCAAACTATGTTCATAAGATCAGTACAATGGCCACTTTCCCCTGCCATGACTTCCCGGTGGACTGCTTCTTCTGTTTAACCAGGCGTCAGTATTTCCATTTGCTGAGCATCGCTGAACAATGACCCTGTTGTGGTGCCAGGTCCCGTCACCCACAAACCCAAATACAAACAGCTCTGGCCAGTTGCTCTACATATGTAAACAAAAAGGCAACAAGATGTCACTCAGATATATTTCTACGGCCCCAGACAATTAATGGCAGGTAATATTTTTTTAATGCAAAGTAACTTTATGGCTGCAAATGTAAACAGAGGCCAAGCAATTACTTTAGACATCCATCATTTCAAAGATCAATCGTAATTTACTAATATCATAAATATGCAAGTCATCTGGTCCGTCTGCTCATCTCATTAAAGATATCCACATCATAACATGTCAGAAATGGGCAGAAGCCTGTAGAGGAGGGTTAAGGCTCCTGCTGCCTGTAACAGATAAGACAGCTCTGGGTAATCTGAGTCTAAGTCTGTGGATAAAGGCAGTTTGTCTCTTCTTGGGCTGTCTGTCCACACCTACTGTGTAATTAGGCCTAATTATGAGGAAAAAGGTCCGCTTCCCCTTCATGTTATTAAATAAGAACCTGCCTCATCTGCCAAGAATCTCTCAACGCATGCAAAGGGCTGGCGACCTTCAGATCAAACATTGCCACTATCTGTGTGCCTGCCCCACCCTTTCTTCTCCTCACCACATAAGGAGGCAGCGTTATGATGCCACGCACTCATGTTTTTTTGGTTTGGGAGGTAGAAGTGATGGGAGAGTCCTGTCCACATTCCTTGTTTGACTCTAGTGCTGGTATCACGTAATCAGCAGCTCCCCACCTGAACTGCCGCCTTGCCAAAATCTGCTATTCATAAATAACAGCGGGCAGGAGGGGTATGCTGATCACAGGGACTTATTAGAAACTTCATTATGGCCCTGCATCACAGGCACCATTATGAAGGCATTGGATTCCTAGATCCTCTGCTCTGATATCAGTTCAATCAAATAGATCTGAGCTACATGATAAATAAATTAGAGTAGATTGCACATAAATTGAAAATATGCATTCAATAAAGGCTTTCCAAAAAAGACATGTATGACAAATGCCGTAACTTGTTCGGAAAAAAAAAAAAAATAAATAAAATTCTATCACCACTTAATTCATCTATTGCTGCTAACTCATAAATTAGTTAATGCAGTTTTCTCGCGCCTGTCTACCTTTTTGGTGTGCTTTACAATGTAATCTCACTGACCCATTCACACAACGCTGAATGAAATATACAGTACTTGAAAAGAAAGCAAGCTTATTCATACACTGATCATGAAGCTGGAGCAAGTGTCACTTCAGTATCTTATCACATACAAATATTAGTCAGCCTTCTATTAATTAGAGGTTTTATGTAGCTGCGTGCCGACCAGATTTTCCCTGCTGCGAGCAACTTTACATACACAAATTAATTGGGAATACTAAAAAAGTTCATTCTATCAATTTTTTCACAGTTCTCTGAAATATCCTGGTTTATGTACACTGGGTGCAGTCAGATCTTCTTTCCCCAAACTGTCTGATGGGGATGATCTTCCTTTCAGTTTGGTAAGCGACAGGGGTTCAGTGAGTAATAATGAGTTCTTGCTTACTTGCTAACTGCTACAAGTCATTTGGTTAAAGGTACAGTATAACTTTATAGCTCTATAAGACTTGGTTGTGTGAGGGTGTTTTAATTTTTACACAAAGAAAATCTGCATGGGTTATTTTGGTTATGGCTAAGAAAAAAAATGCCCAAAGCTCCAGGAGTGTGTCACTTTTTTGACACGGCTACGGAGGTCCTTGCAGTTGCTGAATGCCAACCAACAATGGTTGATGAAGATAAGAGTGATTTAAATACCTGTGCTATATTCTGATGGTTTTCTTCCATTTAGTATTTAAAAACAAACAGGCCATTACTTTAAATGTATTCATTGATTACGAAGTCCATGATGTTTTCTAATTGTTGTGTATACACATTCTTACGTGACTAAATTAAGTTTGATTATAGAGATACACTACTTCTTGTGGACAACACTCACTTATAATACTATTACGGTAATATTACATGTCATTAGGGCAGTGATTCCCAACCAGTGTGCCGAGGCACAGTAGTGTGCCGTGAGCGGTCTTCAGGTGTGCTGCGGCAAATTATCAAATTTTACTTAATTGCTCAAGAAATTATTTATTTCCAAGAAATAATGTGTCTTTATTCATCTATTTATGCCCGTGAGACATAGTGACAGACAGAACAAATGAATGGTATTCTATTAGATGGCAGGAAGTACATACAATAATTAATGTATCCACTTTTTGTGACATTTTTGTTTGTGGGTGTGCCGTGAGATTTTTCAATTGTAAAATATGTGCCTTGGCTCCATTAGGGTAACGAGGGGGCACAGTTGAAAATAGTTTTTTTTTTTTTTTACCTGTGCTATATTTTAAATGTTATTGTAACTTAACAGTTATGTTTTTTTTCTATCCACATCTGATAATGACTTCTTTCAATTCAAAGGACTCCCTCATCGCTAAGAATTATTTCCCTTTCAGTCTAAACACAAGTTGGTGTCAGCTATCTTTCCGCCACAGTTGTTTGCTCGGTGAAGTATACATACATATGCGAGAAGAATTTAGGTTCCAATCAAATAGTTTTAAGTCTGTTTTCAATCAACTAAATGCAATAGTTTGTTCTTCTTAAATACATGTGAATGTTTGGATTGTCTCGATCAGGGAGCACTTCTGCGTTGCTTGATCTGTTGTTGGACAGTTTTTCCTGCCATGACCTCCCACCATAGATAGTTCTGAGGAGGAAACCAACTTGCAGAAAGGAGAGGCAGGTCCATTATTAAAGTCCAGTTAGACAAACAGCATGGGAAGTGGTTAGGAAGCCACACACCCATTATTGTGTCTTGGTGGGGAGATCTGGACTGGATAAACAGCCCTGCGTCAGATCGAGGTTGAAGTCAGACACAAGTGCACCAACACCCACTGTCAGTCACAGATCCACTGAACGGTAAGAGGTGGCATTGTTTGCGTGAATGGCGTGAATGCTAAGCAGGGGCCATAGCAGATAAGGCCTCAATGCCTTGTGGGTGTCATTGAGGCAAGCACTGATGGAGCACCGTGTCATAGGGTCCTGATTTAGCAGGTCCTGTCTGTGGTCAACAGGTACCGGAGTGCTTATCTGTTTGCATTATCACCTATTTCCTCCACAAATTCATTTACCTGGACACTAAAGGATAGAGGAACACAAGAGGGTCAATAGCTTAAGTGTCATACATCAACACTTTTTTCAGTGTGATGGCCTAAAGATCGGGAAGGATGGGTGTGTAAAAAAAAAATAAAAATAAATAAATCCGTTGTGCTGCAATTCAAACAAGACTCGAAGATATGACTATTAGGCTTTACATGATCAGGATTTTTGGGGCCGATCACCAATCAGTGAGTTTAAAAAATTGATAACCGATCACCAATCCACTCACAAGATGGAGCAATGTGTCTATTTAAATGACATTTAAATACATTTACTGTATTTCCTTGTGTACTGTATACTGAGTACCTTCAAAAGTATTCTCTAGTCAGGTCATGTATTCTAATCAGTCAAGTCAAACCAACATTACAACATGACAGAAATAATGGGTGCTAACTTACTGTAATTAAATTACGTCACACACACCAAAACTTTGGAGCATGATTCGACAGAACGCCGGCATGTTTCCGTCCAATCGTTAGTGCTAGCCCTAGCTTGCTAGACTAAATAACGTTTTGTTGCCTGCTTGTGAGCCATATCGTATTAAAAACACAGGAACATACCTCAAGCAATCCTTAAAAGAACATCCTCTCCCGAGCACCGGTGACCACCACCACGTTTTCCCCCATATTGTTCTTGTAATACATGTGGCGTGATCCATTGTTGTCGTCTTCGCCATGGTAACGACTGTATCTGGTCGTGTTTGAGTTGGCAAGATAAAGTCCAGTGATCGTAAAATATGGGATGTGATGGTATCGGAATACAAGATTTTATTGCAGTCGTCTGACATAGTGGAATCGTGAAAGACCAAATTTACGTGTTGTCTGTCTCAGACGTGTTGTCTGTCCCACACCGCGGACATGTTTTTTTTTTTTAAATAACTATTGGCAGTCAGATATTTACAGTACTACGTCAGAAGACACGCGACAAGGCTAAAAATAAACAAGTTTTTGGATTCAAATATACTGTACACGAAGGCGACGCAGAGTAAATGTGTTTTGCGGAGTCGATCAATGACGTCATTGATCGGATCGGCGACTTATGACATTAAAGCCGATCAACATAAAATGCTAATTATTGACCGATAACAATCAAGCCGATCAGAGGGGTTCCTGGAGCTCTTTCTTTAACAAGTCAGTTTCTCCTTTTAGTTAATTGTGCAGTGCACTGTCCCGGAGACAGGCACTGCACTGTCCAGGAGAGCCGGTTTTGGAGACAGAGCAATACATGTAATAATGAGTGAGCTCATCTTTGCTGGGAAATCCCTACTCGCTTAAAACGCCATTGATTTTGGTTGATGACGTGCACATTGGAACATAAGACTGATCATTGAATTGTTTTTGTTGATTTTGAAAAAAATATAAGGCTCTCAATAGGCTTTACACGACCAGGATTTTTGGGCCCTATCAGCGAGTTGAAAAAAATGATAACCAAGCACAAGATGGAGGAATGTGTCTATTTAAATTACCTGTTCATTTACTGTATATACAACCCCAATTCCAATGAAGTTGGGACATTGTGTTAAATGTAAATAAAAACAGAATACAATAATTTGCAAATCATGTTCAACCTATATTTAATTGAATACACTACAAGGACACAATATTTAATGTTCCATCTGATAAACTTGATTGATTTTAGCAAATAATCATTAAATCATTAGAATTTTATGGCTGCAACATGTTCCAAAAAAGCTGGGACAGGTGGCAAAAAAGACTGAGGAAGTTGAGGAATGCTCATCAAACACCTGTTTGGAATATCCCACAGGTGAACAGGCTAATTGGGAACAGGTGGTTTCCATGATTGGTTGTAAAAGGAGCTTCCCTGAATTGCTCAGTCAATCACAAGCAAAGATGGGGTGAGGTTCACCTCTTTGTGAACTAGTGCATGAGAAAATAGTTGAACAGTTTAAGGACAATGTTCCTTAACGTACAATTACAAGGAATTTAGGGATTTCATAATCTACGGTCTATAATATCATCGAAAGGTTGAGAGAATCTGGAGAAATCACTGCATGTAAGCGGCAAGGCCGAAAACCAACATTGAATGCCCGTGACCTCCAATCGCTCAGGCGGCACTCCATTAAAAACCGACATCAATGTGTAAAGGATATCACCACATGGGCTCAGGAACACTTCAGAAACCAATGTCAGTAAATACACTTGGACGCTACATCCGTAAGTGCAACTTGAAACTCTACTATGCAAAGCAAAAGCCAGTTATCAACTAGACCCAGAAACGCCGCCGGCTTCTCTGGGCCCGAACTCATCTAAGATGGACGGATGCAAAATGGAAAAGTGTTCTGTGGTCCGACGAGTACGACACATTTCAAATTGTTTTTGGAAATTGTAGACGTCGTGTCCTCCGGGCCAAAGAGGAAACGAACCATCCAGACAGTTATGGACGCAAAGTTCAAAAGCCAGCATCTGTGATGGTATGGGGCTGGGTTAGTGCCAATGGCATGGGTAAATTACATATCTGTGAAGGCACCATTAATGCTGAAAGGTATATACAGGTTTTGGAGAAACATATGCTGCCATCCAAGCAACGTCTTTTTCATGGACGCCCCTGCTTATTTCAGCAAGACAATGCCAAACCACATTCTGCACAGTGTGGCTTCGTAGTAAAAGAGTCCGGGTACTAGACTCGCCTCCCTGCCATCCAGACCTGTCTCCCATTGAAAATGCGTTACGCATTATGACGCGTAAAAGACCCCGAACTGTTGAACAGCTGAAGCTGTACGTCTAGTGAGAATGGGAAAGAATTCCACCTACAAAGCTTCAACAATTAATATCTCCAGGTCCCAAACATTTATTGAACGTTGTTAAAAGAAAAGGTGATGTAACACATGACCCTGTCCCAGATTTTTTGGAACGTGTTGCAGCCATAAAATTCTAAGTTAATGATTATTTGCTAAAAACAATTAAGTTTATCAGTTTGAACATTAAATATCTTGTCTTTGTAGTGCATTCAATTATTTATAGGTTGAACATGATTTGCAAATCTTTGTTTTCTGTTTTTATTTATGTTTAACACAACGTCCCAACTTCATTGGAATTGGGGTTGTACTTGTGTACTTAATTTCTCCAAAAATTATATTTACAATAAATAATGTATCTTTGTTCCTCTATTTATGCCAGTGAGGCATAGCGACAGACAGAACAAATGATAAATGGTCTCCTATTAGATGGCAGGAAGTACATATCGTAATTAATGTACCACTTTTTGTGACATTTTTGTTTGTTGGTGTTCTGTGAGATTTTTCGATTGTAAAATATGTTCCTTGGCTCCATAAAGGTTGGAAATCACTGCTCCAGTCAGATCGTGTATTCTTATCAGTCAGGTCAAACCAACATTACATGACAGAAATAATGGGTGCTAACTTACTGTAATTAAATTACTTTATTTTTAATTAAATTACTTCACCCACACCGAAACTTTAGAGCATGATTCAACAGAACGGCGGCATGTTTACGTCCAACCGTTTGTGGTACCACTAGCTTACTTGGCTACATAACGTTTTGTTGCCTGCTTGCGAGCCGTATCGTATTCAAAGTACGGGAACATACCTCAAGCAAGCCTTAAACGAACGTCCTCTCCTAACCTGAGCACCAGTGACTACCAACATACGTTTTCCCCCATTTTGTCCTTACAATACAAAGTCGGTGCGCTCCACTCTTGTTGTCGTCGCCACGGTAACGAGTGTATCCGGCCGCATTTGAGTTGACAAGAAAAAGCCCAATGACACCACAGCCGTGAGTCCGGAGATGTTGGCAGATGGTCCAGTCGGGGTCTTGAACCTAGGTCCCCCACGGTGGCAGGCGATGATCTTAACCATTGGGCCACGGCTGCCCTAATTAGATTTAAAGATCTGCTACTGGTCTATAAATTACTAAATGTTTTTTTTTTTTTTTTTTTATTATTATTATTTTTTTTTTTGGTGAAAAATGTGATCGGGACATCCCGGTCCCAGAATGTTGTGTTGTTGCTGCATTTCCTATTTCGCTCTTCAGAATGAAACTACACAAATGCCGCAGCTATGTGAGTGTACGAGGTACGTTCAGGGACACTGCGTAAATGGGAGCAAATGTATTCCTTGATTCTTTTCTAATACAATACATAATTGTAAATTTCAGGGTGCAAGTCCGACCACTAGTTCTTCAGGCTTATACTTGGCTGTTTACTCGAGACTATGAATACATGGCTGTGAGAGTTCACCTAACCGGAAAAGTGTAAACTGTATTATCCGCAACGGGTGTGACGTCACAGTATGATTTGCAAAGCAAATTTATTTATATAGCGCATTTCATACACAAGGTAACTCAATGCGCTTTACATTATTTAAATAATTTAAAAAGAAAGAAAAAAAAAAACAGCTTTAAACATTTAAAACAAATAGAAAAATATAAATACAATTAAAACAGCGTACAGTGCAAGAAATATCATTTAAAAGTGGAAATGCTCTAAAAAGCATGACAAAAAAGAAGCGTTTTAACGTAGACTTAAAAACACTCACACTTGTGGCTGATGTCACTTCTGTTGGCAACTTATTCCATTTGTGTCCAGCATAAAAGCTAAATGGTCCTTCACCATGTGTGCTTTGCTCCACTATTTGACCTGAGTCTGTAGATCTCAGAGTCGTATTGGGTTTATATTCCATTACAATTTCTTTCATGTATTCAGGACCTAAACCATTCAAACACAGATGCTAACCAGACGTCCACTGTGCCACCAGGACCTAAACCATTTTGTGAGTTATAGACCAGTAGCAGAACTTTAAAATCTAAAGCTGACTGGGAGCCAGTGTAGAGACTTTAGAATTGGAGTAAGATGCTCTGACCTCTTTGTTCCGGTCAGAACCTGAGCTGTAGCATTCTGAATGAGCAGCAGCTGTTTAATACTCTTTTTGGGAGTCCAGTCAGAAGACCATTACAATAGTCAAGTCTACTTGAGATAAAAGCATGGATGAGCTTCTCCTGGTCTGCTTGGCACATGCAAGCCTCCACTCTGGATATGTTCTTCAGATGGTAGAAGGCCGTTTTCGTAATTAATTTGATATGACTGCTGAAAGTCAGGTTGGAATCTATCAAAACACCAATGTTTCGACTTGGTCTTTGTTTTTTTTAAGGGAGTGACTCAATGTATATACTAACAGCAATCCTCTTTATTGCCAAAAACAGTTATCTCAGTTTTGTTGTGGTTTAATTGAAGAACATTTTGTTTCATCCACTTATTTATCTGTTTTAGACAGTGACACAACACCTCAATTGAACTGTAGTCATCTGGAGACACAGCTAGATATAACTGTGTCATCTGCATAGCTATGATTAAAAAATGTAAGTTCTGAAGAACTTGACCCAAGGGTAGCATATACAGGCTGAACAGGAGAGTCCAAGAACTGACCCTTGAGGGACCCCATAGGTCATTGACATTCAATGAGATTGAACATTACTAATAGTTACAAATTAACTTATTTGCTCCAGGTAGGATTTGAACCATTTAAGGACTGTTGCATTTAGTCCTCCACACGTTTCCAACCTGTTCAGCAGTATGTTATGATCTACCACATCGAAAGGTGCACTGAGATCCAACAAGACCAGAATTGTCACCTTTCCAGAGTCAGTAAAGAGCCAATAGTCTGAAATCCTGCGAATTAGGAGTCAAGGACATCCAAATGTCAGCTGGTGTTGATTCTCAGGTTCATTACATAATACTTCATTCAACTAATTTTTGGAGAGATGTTAATCTGCTTTAGGATAAGCGGTTCGGAAAATTAATGAATGAATGTTAATCTGCTTCCTGGCTACTGTTGCGGTGCTCTTGAAAAAAAAAAAAAAAAGCACCATTCCCCAACGCATGAGGTGCAGGACTGTTTGTACACCACTTTCACTCAGACACCTCTTGTTGCATGCCTCCATGTGTGTGATTTGGTTCACTGTGTGGTGTACAACAAATATATACAGCAGAGTGTGAGTTTCGCCTTGAGGGATTATAATGAGTGTAATAAACAAAAATATGTAGTAGTACTAAAAGTAATTCTCAAAGGAATTGTAAATGCACTATTTCACAGAATGGTTTTAGTGGAGCATAACTGAGATAAGCAAATACAGCACAAACAAAATAAATAAATAAATAGCGAATACAATACGAACAAAATAAACATGAGAAAGACAGGTTATTCGAGGAGTGTATTTGGAAGTGTAACACATTGGTAAACAAACGTTTTCAAGCGATTCATTTTGAGGGCTTCAGTTTCAACACACTGTTAGTAGATTTGAAGAAGGCCTGAGTAAACTCAAAAGTTATGTGTCGAATATAGGAAAATTGCGAAGGAGCTTTCACGAGAATAAGCAGAAGACACTACTAGCCACTAAAATACGGGCGTCTTAAAAGCAATGACGACAATGCACAGCCTAAAGGTGAAGGTAGCAAAGAAAGTTGAACACTACCATTTTGGGAGGCAATGATGTTTTGATAGTTGTCAGGACAGGACCCGGATTGCGTAGCACGGCTTGGATACAAAACATGTGCGGGTTCGCAAAGGACCCTTGTTTACATCAGATGAGCTGTCCTTGCAATGCCTGTGCAAAACTCTCTCAGCGCTTCTCTCGTCCTGTCCCTTTCCTCTCGCGAGAGAGAGATTTGCCTAACCACAATGGTAAATTTATAAAGTGTTTGAAATTAAATTGTCCTTAGCTTGAAGGTGAGTGTGAATGTTTTTTGTTTGTTTGTTTGTTTGTTTTTTTGTTTGTTTTTGTCTTGGGTTTTTTTGCCCTGCGCAGTACTTTTTCTCAAGTTTTGATATAGCCTTTGGTCCAGTGTCGGTTCTAGGAGGGTTGGGGGAGGGGGCTGTGCCTCCTTACCCCCGTGCCTGGTCCCCCCTGTGGCACCCCTCCATACAGTACTGCGCAGTACTATATGGAGTCAGAGAGCAGCATCAGCAGCTCATGCGCACTTAACACAGAGCACAACCTACACTTACCATTCAACAACAACAAAAAAACGAAAAAGCTGTTATTATGGGGGGAAACATGAAAAAAGATTATCATTACAGTTGACACATAATTATCACATGTATCGCATGCCGCCAGGCATGCAAGCATGTCAGCGTCCACTTTTCCCAGCACTACAGCACATACTGGAAATATAATTTTTTTTATATTGCACCGACGCAAAAGGTGGAACTGATGCGTGTTGCAATTCAATATTCTAGTGGGATCCTTCGTGTGTTGTTTTGTTGAAAACCCAAGCACAAAATTACTATCCGACTAGCAAGAGGCAATCAAAACCAAGAAACACTTACTACAAACTACAGAAAATCATTCGAGTTAAAAAAAAAAAAAAAAAAAGTTGTCAGTTAGCGTCATGAATCAAAGTAGCAGCCTGTCAGGCCAGGCACTAATGTCAGTTTGAGTTGATTGCATGCTTCTAGCTAACATTAGTTAACCTTAGCAAAGACAAAACCAAGCAAGCCTGTAACAGTAGCCTATTGTAATAAATGTTACTTATACAGGCCTACTATGTTACTGAATATTGTGCATTCCTCTCCACTGCTCTTTGCTGCCTTTAAAAATAGGAATATGTGATGCATAGAATACGTCTAGCAATAGCTAATTTGCAGTATTTGTCCCTGGTCAGGCTTTAGAATATACAATACAATAAAAGAAAGTACTGAATACAAATAAAAACTACAATTAATAAAAATGAATGAATCAATCAATTTTGACAGTGTGTGTGCGTGCATCTGTGTATGTTTTTAAAACTGTGCCCCTCTGACAAAATCCGTGGCCCTAGCACGGCCCCCAGGATAATTGGTCTAGCACCGCCATTGCTTTGGTCTAGGGCAGGGGTGTCAAACTCATCTTTGTCACGGGCCACATCGTCGTTATGCCTTCCCCCGGAGGGCCGCTACAACTGTGCACCCATATAAACGAAAGATTACCTCAATTAATTACATACAGTATACACAACACATTGATGAATAACCAGTTTTGAAATCAGAAGCCTATAAGAACATGTTTTTCAACTATTACATTTCTTTTCAAAGGGGGATTGGTAACAAAAAATGCTTGCAAGTATCTCAATGTTATTACACCGGAACACAATTAGCAATTTTGATTTGCTTTCGGGTGGCACAGTGGACGACTGGTTAGCACATCTACCTCACAGTTCTGAGGACCGGGGTTCAAATCCCGGCCTCGCCTGTGTGGAGTTTGCATGTTCTCCCCGCGCCTGTGTGGGTTTTCTCCGGGTACTCCGGTTTCCTCCCACATCCCAACAACATGCGTGTTAGGTTAATTGAAGACTCTAAATTGCCCGTAGGTGTGAATGTGTGCGTGAATGGTTGTTTGTTTATATGTGCCCTGCGATTGGCTGGCGACCAGTTCAGGGTGTACCCCGCCTCTCGCCCGAAGATAGCTGGGATAGGCTCCAGGACGCCCGCGACCCTTGTGAGGATAAAGCGGTACAGAAAATGGATGGATGGATGGATGGATTTGCTTTCGCGGGCCACATAAAATGATGCGGCGGGCCGGATCTGGCCCCCGGGCCACCAGTTTGACACCTTTGGTCTAGGGTACACCCAGTCTCTCGCCCAAAGTCAGCTGCAGCAGCACACCATCAAGGATAAGCTGGTGAGAAGATGGATGGAAATATAAACATTCAAATGTATAATATCAGTCTGTCTTGTAATTTCTATTTATTGCTTTACATGATTATATTGCTTTATTAAATGACCACTGCCTCCTCAAACTTTGGGTTTTGGTGCATTAGAACTTGATATTCACATTACTTCGTTAATAAGGTACAGAAGCTCATGAAATGAGCTGAGTGGTAACAGTCACACTCCGTGAACAGGTGAGTCATTTTCTATTTTTTTCAGTCTAATTGAGAAAGAGAGACAGAGAAAACACGCACAGCCATAATCCACAGAGCACACAGACCCCTTTCACAAGAGTTCTGGGAGAGACCTTTATTTGTCCATTCCACTCCCAGAGAAAGGAGGGTTTCAGCTTGGATTGGTTTGAGCTGGAAGATTAGATGAAACCAGAGTGTTTTAAACCTCTTCTGTGGCCATGGATTAGAGTAAGTCATTCCCCTGTACTCCAAAATGAAACAATAAAGGGTATGGGTGGATTGTTGATAGATTGTGCAAGGCATTGACAGCTTCAAGCCCTAAAGGTATTACTCCAAGAAGCATTAAAAAGTAACCAAAAGGGGCATCATTGGATATATCATAACTTTAAAAATCAGAAGGAGACGTGAAGTTGAATGATATTGAAGTGCTAAAAATATATTTTTACGCTGAGTGAACAACATGTTCATCATTTCAGAGATGTTGAGTTGTTGTATTTGTCAAAATGGTTGCCAGTGTAATGCATGCATATAGTCATACCACATGAAATCAAATGCGAGTTTGGAGCGCTTCAGACAGTAGTCAATTAGTGCAAACAGAGTTTTTAGGACCGTAACTCCTGAGCAGGGGGTAGGAGGAAGTGTGCAGGCCTGCCAGGACAGATAGCATAGTCGAGATCATCATCCATTATTCCTCCCATCTCAGTTTACTCGAGGCCGGAGATGATACGTACAATGTCAGGGTGGACCCTTCTAGGGACTGTGGAGCCAGTGACGTTGAGGTTTAGGGATTGGGGTGTGTATAAATATGCACCCTGGGGAATGTGTGTAAGGAAATCCCTGGAATGGCACTCTCCTTCACAAAGTCACACAGTCTGACACACAGGTCACTTTACAGCTCAT
The DNA here is from genome assembly GCF_024500385.1 of Phyllopteryx taeniolatus. Taxonomy (NCBI): domain Eukaryota; kingdom Metazoa; phylum Chordata; class Actinopteri; order Syngnathiformes; family Syngnathidae; genus Phyllopteryx; species Phyllopteryx taeniolatus. Next base: position 5,027,947 of record NC_084504.1, on the reverse strand, counting down.
CGCCGAATTAGAAGGCTATGGATCAGTTTGAGTAACAGCTGGACCACAGTGTGATACATTTAGATGGGCAAGCGACATTTCAGCCACTGGCATTGGCAAGTTGGCATTAAAGCATTAAACATTAGCGTGGGAACAAGTCCAAGGAAGAAGACTGCACTGCGCTTCGAGACTTCAGACAGTTTATAATTTTATTATACTACAACTATGAGGCAGATGAGGATTAAGTCATTTTTTTTAGTAACTCCAACAAGTGAAATGAAAATGAAATATTGGATACTGTACAGCCTTGCAATAACCCTTGTAAAGAATTCCTATATTTTTTATAAATAGGTTACACAAATGGAAACACTGTAAATCACCAAGTGTTGACTTAATATTTGGGTTTCACTGTTTCATAGTTTTTTCACTGAAAAAAAATATAAGCTGTCACACATATTATTATTTTTTTTTAGTTCAAATTGTTAAACATTCTTAGTTTCTGATTTAAATAGATTTTTCTTACTTTACTGCAATTTAATATTTCATTTTGAAAGGCTTTGATTTAATTGAATGTGAATTGCGCATGCGTTGCGGACTTGGACGGAAAGAGCGACTCTGACATTGATAAGTAAAATGAATAAAATTTGCCTTTTGGTAACGTTACAGTTAGTTTAAAGTCATTTATGTTTTTAAACATGTATATGTCCTTGACTGGACGCAATATTCAGCCCTCGAATCCGAAGCATTATTGTCCGGAGAGCGTTGGCTGCAAGTAGACGGTAGCCTACTTAAACATTTATATCAATCAATTGAAAGTTTTGACATGATGTGTGCTTGAGGTCACATTAATTTGCTCTGAAACTAAAATGTGCATAATGTTGGTTACAAAAAAAAACATTTCCCTTAAAAAACTTTAAAAAAGAAAAACAACAACAACAATAAGTACTTACCTTACATTTAGAACTCTTTATAATTGCAGTGTAAAAGGTTTACATGTTTTCGTCTGGTTTTAATCCAAAGCACCATAAATGACACACCAGATTAGTGTCTAGTGAGAGGCTATCCAGGGAGCTTTGCTCACAGTGTTGAGGAGTAACTAATTACAGTACATGTAATGAGATTATTTATATACAACATTTATGTAATTGTAATCCATTACATTAAAATTTACAGAAAATGTGTAATTAAATTACAGTTACTTTTGAAAAATAGCTGTAAAAGCTCACTTTTTTTCATATCACTTCTGAAGCCTGTGATTGGCTCTCTCTGGTCATGTGCCATTCTGTTGTCGTCTCAAACGTGACATACATTTCCGAATATAAACTTGAAGTACCACCTCATGGCACAATCTATTACTTTGTCTGAGCTATTGAAAAGGTTAGACTCAGTTACACTTTTGAACATACATAAAAGAACATTGACTTTATGATTCTGGACTTTTTTTTATTAAAAGAAACAATCAATTATCTGGTCTGCCATGTGAAGTGGTACTATCTAAATATAGCACATTTGTCATTAGGTTAACATTGAAAGGTATGGTGGTTTTCAGTACACATACATGTATACATATAAACAGACATTTTTTATAATGTTTTTACATTTCATTATAATCAGTTTAATATTTGTGTAATGAACAAACGTGGTTAATTATAAAATAATGATGTATGGTTTTAATATACGTTTTTAGAGGAAACATCCGAGGGTCCTGTTGATGTATTCATTCAAAATTAAGAAAAGCAATCTAAATGTCATCAAATGTAATTAGGTACAGTATATTCGTTTGAGATAACCAACTACATTTCCATCTTCCCAACACTGCTTGGTCAAGAGTAACACAGCTTGACTCATTGATAGTCAGTCAAAATGAACGTGAATATGAAATATTTTTGTAGTGTGTATTATGGTGCGATTAGTCTCATTGTTTGCTCACATGCGAAGATCTTTTGCTTGCAAATGTCTCCAAAGGTCATAGATAATAGGACTTGCCTTTTCATTTGAACGAAATTCTAGTGAGAGCAAATTAATGAGATGTAAACATGTGGAAACATGAGGTCATGTATTATCTCAGTAACAGGAACTCCAAATTACACTGATAAACACAATCAAATACACTGTAATATATCAAAGTGACCTTGGTCCTGCCTCTCTCGAAATGTTTGTGTGCGCAGAAGAGCACTACGTTGTGATATCACAACAGGAGGAGAGGAGCGTGCGTTGGAGTATGTGTTGGATGAGTATTGTATCATCTCATGATTTTCAAACACTCCCTTTCCTGTTTTCACTGGGGAACTTTTCAGGTGTGAATGAAGAGGACTGGGGAGAGTGAGGAGTGAGTGGCCTGCCCATCGCATTGAGGAGGAGGAGATGATCATGCAACTTTTAATGAATACAAAATATGTAAGGACAGAAACCGCTTATACACAGCACTATCAGCATGGCTCAACCATCCTTCCCTGGAATGGTAATGACATAGAAACCTAGGTTAATACTCTTATCAGCTCTTTTTTTAAAGATAAAGCATTTTCTCATGGTCAAATTTGATTTTGTTCCTGCGAAAGTGGCTAAAGAGTGCTCTGAGCATCTCAGCAATGCAGACGGTTTATTAGAGTGTGGTAAATCCCTTCATCAGTCCGTGATCTTCAACTCTCATTGGAGTGGTTCACAGCTGAGTATGAAGCGGCTGGGATGACAATCAGTAAGACGCCTCCCTGGCAGTGTTGGGTAATGTACCTACTTGGAAAACGCTGTAAGATAAGCTACAACTTATTCTACATCAAACGAAGCTTCACTACACTGAAGCTACCCACCAGAGAAACGTGGCAAGCTAAGCTACAACAAAATGACAAAAGTAGGTAAACTACATCAAAGCTACTTCCAATTGGGTGGAGTCTCTCTAAGAGAAAAATAAAATACAATTTTGTGATGCACCATTGGGGTGTAAATGAACATTTGAGTCTAATATCTTTGGATAATCATGCTTCTTACTAAAAGTGCAATATCAATGTCTCGGACTGATGTAGTACCAGCACTGGGTTACTATTAACATCACCGAACAATGTGTCCTAACCAAGCAATGAATTTAGTGGAAAATGTGGTCATTGATCTCCTCTATTAAATGTTGCTTTTTTGTTATCAAACATCAAATTAATTATTTAAAACAACCACACCAACTTGGTTTTGTCAAGAAAATGACCTGCGCAAATATTTCAATGTTGTACTTTCCAGCTTTTCAGGCAAAGGCATTATCCATATAAACATTGGAAAACAAGTGCCTGATATACTAAGAAAATGCGTGTTGATCTGCTAAGATTGTGATCTTTTACTAAGATCCCAAATAGTCGGTGCTAAATTGCGTGCTCACTCAATCTAAACAGATTGCCCACACCGTTGGCAACAAGTGTAAAAGTGATGGAAACCACCGTATTTAAAAGGTTTTGGTCTTTAGCTAGCGCTGATGATTTTCACCATGGAACATTTGGGGGAGTACTGCAAATGCAAAAAGAAGTTTGAAGTGTTAGTGGAAGAGGCAAACAAACATATTACTGTGTTACAGAAATGAAATGGATGGCTCCAATAATTTGGGGGAAAACAGTAACCACATAAAAGCCATGTTTTGTTTGATTCAACTCATCTCGAGTGTGTGGCGATTAGATGCATCAGGCCATCTTGTGTAAGATTGCTTTTAAAATTTGGGACAGCACACCCAAAAAACTGCTCTGGGGGAGGCCAGCACTAACTGTCACTGTGTGCTAAAATGATCCGTGCAGATGCAAGCAAATGTTGAAATAACCATCGGTGATATGGCATTTTGTTTGTTTCTGGCATTTCATAAATGTTAATACGACAATAAAACATCTGTCTTCCACATCGCTCCATTTTGGCCGTGCGTCCTCGTCAGCAAAGTAACACAATTATCAATACGTACAGCGGTGCCGGTTTGCACTTGCTTTTAGATGCAGTATTTAAAGCTGCAATATCAGCCACCAAAATTAATTTCAGGTTTGATAAATCACATTGCATTTACTCCTCCCAGTACGTGCAAAATGAACTGTGCAGCACTTTTGCCCATTTGTCAGATGCAATCCTCGGTGCGCCTGGTTAATAGATCAGTTTCCAGAATTGTGTGCGTGAGCAATCCAGTTTGTGACCATTTTTGCACGCACAATAAAGCCCCCAAGTGTTGTTTTTGTCATTTATTCCTTTAAAAAAAAGAAGCTGCAGAGAACAGATGCACAGAATGCAGTACATAAGGTCTTCAGACCTAGAGCTGCTGTCTCACATTTACTAAACCCTGATCCACCTAGTAATAACAAACATACATTAGCTTACAGTTAAAACAAAGAAATGACCAAGTTCTGGTTCGTTTCACACTGGCTTCAGCCAGAAGGGGAGATTCAGGGAAAATCTGACAGATTATCGGTTTATACCCTACTTTCACACTCACATGCCTGTTGCCAAATCTCTCTCTCTCTCTCTCTCACAGCCACACACACACAACACGTACCACACAAGCCGTCTCTCAACAAATAAGTAAGAAATAGGCAGAGCTAGCTGTGATCTCCAGACATTGATCCTCTCTGCAGAGTGTGTGAGTGTGATTAATTTACAAGCAACTTGCCCCATCGCATAAAGATTTTATTGCCTAAACAGGAGGGACAGAATCAATCAGAGAGGCATTGACAGCAGCCAGGGGGCGAGTGCTGCTTGCAGTCTATCTGCATCACATAACAACACAACCTTGCATCTTAGCCACTGTGTGTATTCTTACAATGTGCGTGTTCACAAACACGCAAGCAGGAACAGCAATAGCAAGCATATGTGACTGGAGAGCACCAATCCCCATGACATTTATGGTATTCTTTTCTTAGAAACCAAACAGTAAGTGTAATGGTTATCCTCCTCCATGAACGGGCCTGAGGCAGCCAGTTGAGGGAGAATTTGCACTGAACCCTCAATAGAACAGGTCTGAGCAAACAAACCTATAATGTTTGGAAGCCTGTATGCAATTCAGTGCCAAAATGTTGAAAGCTGATCTGCTTATCAATAACTGAACTCCACCATGTTCTAAATTATTAAGCATCTGCCGGTTTCATTAATTTCCCCCCAAATAGTCAATGAAAAAGTCACAACGGATGTTTGTTTGTTTGCTGTTTTAACTTATTTTATACTTATTTTTTTCTATTTTATACCATACATTATTCCAATCATGTAAATGCTGTGATGAGTTTCTCTTTAGTTATTCAGTAAAAAGCCCAACCGAATCTAAGTGCACTGTATTATACAAGTCTCACTGAGGTGGGATGGGCCGTGCATTATTTTTGCATCTGGTTCTCCCTACTGATGACAGTGATGGATGACAAGTTAAGAGATCCCCAACAATGCACGCTCCTAATGTCATCTATCCCACAGTTGTTGAAGCATTCCATGGAAAGCAACCATGATAAACCCTGCTAGACTATACCCGAATTTCTGGCACCCCAACTTAAACTGGTCCCTTGTATCAAGATTAATGGGGGTACACCCTGAACTGGTTGCCAGCCAAGCACAGTGCACATATAAACAAACAACCATTCGCACTCACATACACACCTACGGGCAATTTAGAGTCTTCATTTAACCTACCGTGCATGTTTTTGGAACGTGGGAGGAAACTGGAGTACCCGGAGAGGCACGGGGAGAACCGAATTTGAACCTGGAGGCCGGATTTAAACCTGGGTCCTCAGAATTGGGAGGTGGATGTCCTAACCAATCCCCACCATGCCGCCCCAAGTACTACCTTTAAAATAAATTTTAAAAAACAAAAAACTCTCAAAGTACCACCATAATGACCAACTTTAAAATGCAGTCACATTGAAAGCTTAAGTGTTCATTAAAAAATATATCGTATATTTAATATTGTAAGCAACTGTAACATGATACATTCTGCACAGTTTGAACATGAACACTGCTTCTACATATAGGAAAATTTGTAAAAAAAAAAAAAAAAAATATATATATATATATTTAAAGGAGCGGCACGGTGCACTTATGGTTAGCACATACGCCTCACAGTTCTGAGGACCCGGGTTCAAATCCAGCCTCGCCTGTGTGGAGTTTGCATGTTCTCCCTATACCTGCGTGGGTTTTCTCCGGGCGCTCCGGTTTCCTCCCACATTTCAAAAACATGCGTGGTAGGTTGATTGAAGACTCTAAATTGTCCGTCGGTGTGAATGTGAGTGCGAATGGTTGTTTGTTTCTATGTCCCCTGCGATTGGCTGGTGAGCAGCTCATCGTGTACCCCAACTCTCGCCCGAAGATAGCTGGGATAGGCTCCAGTACGCCCTCGACTCTAGGGAGGATAAGCGGTACAGAAAATGGATGGATGGATGGATGGATAAATTGAAAATGTGTTGCACATTAAAGTTAAAAAATGTATTTCCATTTTTTTTTACACCAGTTAAAGATAAAATGCAAATGTGCTGTACTGAAAAGTTAAATACAAGTGAACTGTACTTCAACAGTATAAAAAACACTAATGGATTTTGTTAGTTTACTGTTTGCATAGCTGCAAGCTTCACTCTAATATGTTTGATAATATTTAATGTTAAATTTGATAAGTTTCATTCAGTGATTGTTTTGCGTACCACCAGAGGGAGCCCACATACCACTAGTGGTACTCGTACCACACTTGAGAATCACTGCAGGATTTTAAAATATTCTAATCTTAGGTGGCTCTCGGGACGTGGAATGTCACCTCTCTGGCAGGGAAGGAGCCTGAGCTGGTGTGTGAGGTCAAGAAGTTCCGACCAGATAGTTGGGCTCGCTTCCACACACTGCTTGGGCTCTGGTACCAGTCCTCTTGAGAGGGTTTGGATTCTCTTCCACTCTGGAGTTGCCCACGGTGCGAGGCGCCGAGCAGGTGTGGGTATACTTATTGCCCCGTGGCCCGGTGTCCGTACGTTGGGGTTCACCCCGGTGGATGAGAGGGTAGCCTCCCTCCGCCTTCGGGTGGGGGGACGGGTCCTGACTGTTGTTTGTGCATATGCACCAAACAGCAGTTCAGAGTACCCGCCCTTTTTGGAGTCCTTGGAGGGGGTGCTGGAGAGGGCTCCCACTGGGGAATCGAATTTCAGATTCAGGAGGAGCAGTGTGGTTTTTCTCCTGGGCATGGAACAGTGGATCAGCTTTTCACCCTCGGCAGGGTCCTCGAGGGTGCATGGGATTTTGCCCAACCAGTTCACGTGTTTTGTGGACTCGGAAAAGGCGGTCGACCGTGTCCCTCGGGGAGTCCTGTGCTTCAGGAGTATGGGGTACCGAACCCCCTGTTACGGGCTGTTCGGTCCCTGTACGACCGGTGACAGAGTTTGGTCCGCATTGCCGGCAGTAAGTCGGACTCGTTTCCGGCGAGCGTTGGACTCTGCTAAGGGTGCCCTTTGTCACCGATTCTGTTCATGACTTTTATGGACAGAATTTCTAGGCGCAGCCGAGGTGTAGAGGGGATCCGGTTTGGTGGCCTCAGTATTGCATCTCTGCTTTTTGAAGATTATGTGGTTCTGTTGGCTTCATCAAGCAGTGATCTCCAACTCTCACTGGAGCGGTTCGCAGCAGTGTGTGAAGCGGCTGGGATGAAAATTAGCACCTCCAAATCTGTGACCATGGTCCTCATTCGGAAAAAAGGGTGGAGTGCCCCCTCCTGGTCGGGGATGAGATCCTGCCCCAAGTGGAGGAGTTCAAGTATCTTGGAGTCTTGTTCACGAGTGAGGGAAGAATGGAACGGGAGATCAACAGGCAGATCGATGCAGCATCTGCAGTGATGTGGACTTTGTATCGGTCCGTTGTGATGAAGGAGAGAGAGAGACTACGTCTCTCGGCTTGCCTGGGAATGCCTCGGCATCCCCTAAGAAGAGCTGGAGGAACTGGTCGGAGAGAGGGAAGTCTGGGCTTCCCTGCTAAAGCTACTGACCCGGCGACCTGACCTTGGATAAGTGGAAGAAAATGGATGGATGGATGGATGGATGGATGGTGTTGCAATGAGAATAAAGTCAACCCAGGGACTGTGGTTTGGCACGCACATCAGTTTAACATTCTTCAATAAATCTCAGTGTTCAGAAGTAATAAAACAACTTCCCAAGTGGCAAAACACTTTAGTAGATAGGTGAGGCTGGCATCCCAATTGCTTGTTTAGAGATGTCTGGGGATCAAAACCGCAACCTATGAAATTGTTGCACATCCTTTTTTAGTTGTTGGCCATGGGCATTTGTGTTCTGCACAAGGCTGTGGTGTGTTGGACCCTTTATGATAGGCTGAATTTAACCACAGCGCTACAGCGAACTCTTTTTCAAACACCCACAACCCCTCTGATAAGTGGCTGCCATGTGTATTGAATTTAGACCATTCCTGAGGGTATCCTGTTCTTATCAGGGGTCAGATAAGCTCATTTCACAAGCCCTCAACCACCTCTACTGGGCTACCAGTGGGACCCTGTGCTGACAAGAGCTGACCTTTTTTCCACAGTGTTTGTGGTTGAAAGAGAGTCAAGAAGGGGTGTTAGTTGTTGACTGGATCTTTCCAGGAGCAACTGTTTGTAGCACCTTCTAATATGTAGCCCTTAGATCAGAGAAACACAAACGAGACAACTTTCATTATTTTGAAGGGGAGTACTCCAACTGTACTGAGAGTTACAATCCTGATATTAAAAAGGTGTCCTTGGACTCAGGAGACCATGGACAGCAAGTGCAGCTCAACACCCTTGTTACCATTTTTTTTTCTGTTAAATCACCAGTCAAGTTTAGTTCACGTTCCCAGCCCCATCTTCACCAAGCAGCCCGAGGATCCCATTCTCAGGCACCATATTCTGTCTGGGCCCTGAAGGGATCTCAGACTGACACGCCTTGAGCCAGATACTAGCAGCATAACAGAGCACTCATAATTGGCCCCTATTCATTTCTCAAGGATAATCCTCACCTTGGTTGAGCCTTTTCTATTCTTTGCGTGATTTTGTCTCTTGTGTTTACATAAGGTATGTATCACATCTCCTCCCTGCTAGTCTTTTGCGTCGTTGTGGAGCTTAATACCCAGCATGTGTGTTTGAACGCGTGTCTGAGGTTTCTGCTCTTCACTGGGGCTGCCACAACTCAAAAGCTGAGGTGACAAAGGCCTTGTGAATACCTGACTCACAGACAACTGTCAGCATTCAATGGGCTGGATTAAGACGGAACGTAGTACCCAACAGAGACTGACATGTTGACATGTTCTACTAAGTGCATTTCAAGGTGGATTTAGCCTGTTTGCTCCATTGTAGAGGAACATAAGCGCTACAAATGCTAAATGGGTTGGCTATTCTTGAGACACAGGGTGAACTTTACTCCTGCTGTCTGGATTTGGACTGACAGTGGGTGACTGAGGCTGCTGTGGATCCCGAAGAGGTTCAGGGGTTTCAGAGAGCCATCCTTAACCAAACAAACATACTGGAATTTCTGCCATTGTTGGTGCACAGGGTTGAGTGACAGGGCCGCATAGCAGAGGAACCTGTCAGCAGAGACGAGTCGGGGTCAAAGTGTGACCACCCCTGGTGACACAGCTTCATATGAAGGCAAAGCCATGTATCATAAATTAAGACTACCTGTACTATTCCTTGGAGGACATGTTTTGCATTCATAGTGGTGACGTTTTTAATTGCCCATTTCATTTTGCAGACCTGATGTGATTTAAATTGTGCAGTTACAAGCTACAGAGAGACGAGCAACACATAAGATACATTTTTAAAAGATTGTCAAATCATGCCCAATGAAACAAAAAGCACATTTTAAGTTATTTGTTGTTTTAGTTGTGTAATTTCTCATCAAACTGTAAGAATGTCTAATTGTGGTTTTACTGGGAATTATGAGGGGGAATAATTCTTGCAAACGCTTTTCCTGGAAGTCTAATAATGAAACAGTACTGCAAGTATCAGCTGTTTTATCACATTTGGATTGACCCTCAGGCAAGCTATTTACCTGTCCACATAGTCCACGCCATACTAATACAGTATATCGATAACCTTTTATCCAAATGATTCAAAAATAAAGATTTTTTTCCTCCAGAAAAAAAAAGCAATCCTACCAAAAAGCAGAGGTGGGTGGAGTAGCCAAATATTGTACTCAAGTAAGAGTACTGTTACTTTTGAATAATACGACTCCAGTAAAAGTAAAAAGTACTCCTCAAAATAATGACTTGAGTCAGAGTAAGAAAGTACTCAGCGAAAAAAACCTATTTAAGTACTGAGTAACTTCTGATTTATTTAAAAAAAAAATAAAAAATTGTTTTTTTACATCAGTGCATGAATGTCAAATAAAACTCAATAAAATATGCATGAGCAAATTCAGATATTGTTGAAGAATATTACTTGTTCTAAAAAAAAGAAAATATTTATAAAATAACAATTGAAGGCAAATTCAGCTCCAAGAAATAGTCTTATACGATTTTGTTTCTACTTGTTAAACAGCACAATAGGCTCACCAGGCAGATTACAAAAACAGGAACAAGGCTGCAGTGGGTATAAAAAGTCTACACACCCCTGTTCAAATGGACTGCCAGGTTTTTATGATGTAAACTAATTTTGACCAAGATTAATCATTTTCAAACTTTCCACCATTAACGTAACCTAGAACTTGTACTTGATTCATTTTTGTATCTTTTTGAGAGGGGAGGTGAAAGTAAACAACTGAAATATTCTTGTATGTGAGTGACTTGGAATTGACGTTTAACTGCCTTCTTTGCCAGGTCACCATTGTAAAAGAGCTGTTCTGTCTGAATTGGTCTTTTACCTGGTTAGGTGCACAACTGTGCACACTCTTAACTGGCATGTGGCTGTGTTCAGGATTAACCAATCACATTTAAACTCATGTTCAATGAGAGTCCACACACATCTGCCAGCGTTTCAAGTGCCAGCAAACCATCAACACATGCATAGGGCCTTACACAAACATTATTTGCTTTATTAACTAGAACCGCTGAATGAAGAAGCTGTTTGTTGACGAGATTTATTGATAAAAGTATAGGGTTTTTACATCTGTTTTATGATACTTGCACTTCAACTGTAGTGTGTGTTGTGCGTCTGCGAGCAAGCGATAACACCACGGCAAAGATACATTTAAGAGTTACTTATGACTATAAAATTACACGAATGTTGCCATACGCACAATCAAAACAAAAACATCTGCAATTTAGCGCAAGATGATTTTTCAAGTTGAAAGGGGGCTGAAATATCCAAGTTTGAGCAGTTACAAGACTGCACTGCATGATGAAGCTGTGTGCGGACATGTGACTTTGTGTCGTTTCATTGGTGAACTTGCGTCAAAAATCACTGTGGTTACGTTGCATTGGTGCAACGGCGCTGTTGCGGAAGTTGAAAACCAGTCTAAAAACAAATCGCGGATGCAATAATTGATAAATAAAAGTAGGGAGCCACCTGTAGATCATTGCAGCAGAGTAAGGAGTCCCTTAAAGTAATACTCACATCAAAGTAATAAGTACGATGCATTAATACTACTCTGGGAAGTACAATTTATCCAAAATGTTACTTGAGTAAATGTAACGGAGACGATGTACTATGGTGCGCTCCTACCCGCCTCTCCCAAAAAGTTATTCTTCTTTCTGTAATTCATACAGTGATTTAGAATCATGTGTGTTTTATGTGGGCTCTCTCTGGGTCCATGATTCAACATATGAATCTTAATGAGCTGTTAAACTTGTGAAATGAAAAAAACATTTGCATGTATGTCGATTTCAATGGATAAAGGTTTTTTTTGTTTTTGTTATGATTGTGTACTTACAGTATACTTTATGCACTTTTGGGAAATGAGTCTGACATAAATTACAGTATACCGAATTTGTATCTTCCCATATGCTTTATGGCCATTATTGAGCTGCTGAAATCTAGATTTATTTATGGATTATGGTATGGCAGCACAGTGACCTACTGGTTAGCACGTCTGCCTCATAGTTCTGAGGACCTATGTTAAAATCCGGCCTCGCCTGTGTGGAGTTTGCATGTTCTCCCTGTGTCTGCGTGGGTTTTCTCCGGGTACTCCGGTTTCCTCCCACATCCCAACAACATGCATGGTAGGTCAATTGAAGACTGTAAATTGCCTGTAGGTGTGAATGTGAGTTTAAACAGTTGTTTACTTATATGTGCCCTGCGATTGGCTCATATTGTACCTCGCCTCTCGCCCAAAGTCAGCAGGGATAGGTGTCAGCACACCCACAACCCTAGTGAGGAGAAACGGGATTAAAAATGGATGGATGGATGATGGTAATTGCACAATTAAATAATTTAGACAAAAGCACACTGGACGTACCATATGCATGTGTCACAAATCCCAATTCTAATGAAGTTAGGATATTGCGTAAAATGTAAATAAAAACAGAATATGTTTTGCAAATCCTTTTCAACCAATATTCAATTGAATACACTACAAAGACAAGCTATTTAATGTTCAAACTGATAAACTTAGTTTTTGTGCAAATAATCACTCATTTTGAATTTGATGACTGCAACACATTCCAGAACTGCTCCCCCATTCTGTTTACGTTTTTACATAATGTTGCAAGTTAACTGGAATTGGGATTTTAATATATGTATATATGTGTAAAACATATGTATGTGTATGTTAATGTATCGAACACATATGCATGCACACACAAAGAGCAGAATCAGTGGATAGCACAACTTTAATACGGACAATGTGCATTCCAGTGCTATTATTTTACATATACATTGTGTATCATAAAGCTTTCATGGAAAATGAGACTTTTCTTTTTACCACCTTTAATGTTTAAGTTGGCAGCCAGGCGACATCAGGCCAGCACTCCCCAGTTTTGAGTTTTAGTGCAGGCCATCATTAGCTGGTTACCTGAAAGTTGAACCCTGACCAACGGTTGCTCACAAACCGCTCACTACTGAGAGAGGCAAACAAACAATGGTTCAATACTCCTCCAATTTAAAATGATATATTAAATATATAAGTGAAGTACTTTGTCATGTTGTGTGAGGCTAGTAGTATGTGAACACTGTAGAGACAGAGCATGGACAGCTTAGGGGAAATGGATGGTAAAAAAGCAAACAGACAACGCACTGATGGACTGAATGACTTCCCTTCAGATGCCTTCGTCCTAACCTGAGGTCTCTGAAGTGCCTTGTTAAGCACAGGAATATAGACTCAATTACCGCTCAGTGCCGTGTTCCTTTGCTTAGGCCAGTAGCCATCGTTATCCCCTTCATCCGAAACATACTCGGCCCCTGCCCTGTAGCACCAGACCATGTGAGCAGTCTGTTCTCAGAGTGATAGAGTCAAGCTGTTCCAACTGAGCGGAGGTCAGGGTGCTTCAGTCAGCACTTCGGCCCTGAACAGAGCACACAGGAATCCCCCCCCCCCCCATCCTTCCCCAACCAAGCTGAAACTCAGCTCGTACTCTCCCAGACCAGGTCCAAATAAACCTGGTAGCCTGCTCTCTCTTTTTCCATCACCAGGCACGCTGTCACTCCCCTCATCAGAATCATTAAGCATACCGGGCAGATCAAAAATAAACTACACCCACCATTTCGGTCACCAAACTTGTGTAGCAACCCCTTTCAGGCTCACCTCCCAATGTGCCTAAAAAGCTAGGTTGAGGATGTCCAGTTCAGTCAGCAGGTTGAACATTTGGGCAATTTGTGAAACTCTTTTATCTGCTATTATGGCTATTGATATAAACAACTCATCTTATCTTAGAGGGTGATGACTACTGAGTACTAACCTTCCATCCATGTAAATACACAAAAGATAAGACTTAGCAGTTGGGGCACCAATCAATCCCATCTACTATGCAACTTCAACAAAAAAGCAATATCACTTGTGGGGATTAAGGGAATTGAACGTGCTGGACAAATGTATCGGCTCTTGGGTTTTATCCAGTGACAACCTTATCTTCTCTTTTCCACTCAAGAAAATTAGCAGGCAATAGTGCCACCTAAGGGTAACACTGAGTAATACTGCTCTTGCAGAGCTGCTAGTGCAGTGATGCCCTTAGAGTACTGTATGCTCAGCCTGCAGATGTTTACCATTCTGCGGTATAGTTTTATGTTGTGCCAGAGAGTTTGGTAGGCTAGGGGGAGGTATACCCGGATCCTTCTAGACCATCAGAGAGGCCCGTCTCTCTGGCCAAGTCTTTCCAGGGTGACTGACTGACTGACTGACCAACGACTGTTTGTATCTGTCCATGGGAAATGAGGTGGTGTCGGTGTGGCGACGGCCCAGGGGCCATCCATCAGTGTCATAGGGGGCGTCGTGTAGGGGGAGGGTTATGGTATGTGTCACCTTAAAGACTAATGGACAGGAAGTACAGCCACAGCAACAACAATATTAGTAGAATATATATCCAGAAAAATGTTAGAACCTGCTTTGTTTCTCGGATTATTTCAACGACACCCTGAGAACAGGATTTAATCCTGATTTATGAGCCCCTTCCTTCAAAAGTCTCTGCAGCAGAGGCTTTCACACACACCTCTTTGAGAATATTCTGACTCAACGTGCACACATTTAACACATTGGTCATCTTTTTTATCAAATAAATTAGGGAGGATCATGTGGTGAGGAAATGGACCAAAAAGAAAGCGCAGGCTAAACCACCAATATTCTTTGGACGCATCGACCCCTTTTCTACCCTGTGTGCTCAATGTTCAGAGACCGGGGCTTTAACCTCAGCAGCCGGTGACTGTGGCATCCAATCCTGAACATTTTGTGATGTTGACCTTGGTTAGCTCCTCAGCGCAGGTCGGGTGGATTCCTACTGTCCTCAACAGGTGTGAATATGTTGCTCCACACCTATGACAAGCACAGACATGAAGTTATTTATTTCATTCACCTCAGAGGTCACATTCTACATACAATAGGGTTTGACTCACTGGAGGCCCATCCCGAAACCCTGCGTGACTTCTCCTGCATTTGGACCAGTAAAGTGCAGACCCAATATCTTCTGGTCTCCATCCCGCTTGCATATCACCTGAGATGGCAGAGAATATATGTCAGTGGTTGTTTTGCCAAAAAGCCATGAAAATTTGGCTAGAGAAGTCTTGAAGCTGGATTGAAGCTGGGATCCTGTGGTCCTAAAATGAGGTGAACAACTCCTTTTCAAAGAATTTTCAGCAGCTAAAGCCTACCTTTAAGTAACATTGGCTAGCATCACGCTCTGCCACAGTGAATTCCAGAGGCTTATAGAAGGCATGGTAAACCTACAGAGACATAGAAACAAAGACAATTCAAATAAGTAAGTGTTTCGTTTTTAAGAGACGCAGATTGTTATGACATCATAGTGAGGTAAATTTTAGGGGGCATCTAAACCATCTGTCCAAGGAACTAATTGACAGATACACACTGTATTTATAAAAGGTATTTCATGGCTTGCAAAGGATTTGTAATTTCGTTATTAGCCTATGAACCATTTATCAACCCTTAATCAGGGTCCCTTAAAATAAAGGTCAATACCTTGGAACCCTTGGATTATGTGACGCGACAGCACGTTACACATGATCATCTGCATCCCATTTGTGCACCCGAGAGCAAAATCTTTTTTTTTTTTTTTTGATTGTCACACAGTCAGGATTGCAGATGAAAATCGCTACATGCCAGTGCAAAAAAACAAAAAGCATATAAACGGGAGATGTGATGCAGGATGTCATTACTGTGTATATCACACTACCTTATCTCTCTTCCCATAACAACAAATCGCTCTTTTCAATGTTTTTTTTTGCGTCTCCCTCGCTAGTCAAGAAGGAAAAAAAATCCTGCAATGAAGATCTCAGCTTTTGAAAATAATGTTTTTACTGCTTAAGTACTGAGTACTGTAACGAAACTCTAGTGCAACAAAAAGATTTACATTGTGATGGTACATAAATGAAATAATTTTTCACTACAATGCAACTTACTTTTAACAATGGGATGTTATGATTATAGCTCACTGAAAAGTAACCAGTGGAAAACAAATCGCAGTTGCTCATTATTGTCGATACATTTTAAACTCAGGGCTGACAATGTGTGTTTAATGTGTTTCATACAATGGGCAAGCGTGCCACCACAAGTTGCAAGGAGCATGCAGCTGAGGGGGTCAGTGCAGCAGGTCCTCCTAAGATCTAAGCATGCCTGTCATCACCTCACACGCACCTCAATCAGGCCTCCTGCTCACCTGTCACTCACTGCCAAAAGCCCCACCTTACCGGGTAAACCATTTATCCACAGCCTTGTGCAGGTGTTGGCTAGCATCTGGCAAACTGCTCACGTACACGAGCACAGAAAACACACATTTGTTTGTTTGTATACTGTATGTGTTCTGAGGGGTTAGAGGACATTCTCTTGCTCTTTTTTAATCTTGGTTGAAGGAAGCAGCTATTGAAAATCCTGGCAAGTGCTCATTATTAATGCGTGACAGGTTTCTATGACAACCTCTAGCCCTAATCAAATTTACAGTATAGAAGAGATTACAATAGGATTGGCTGGAACAATACGCAGACTCCCATAATATTCGGCAAATGATATGCAGGTTACAAAAAGCAACCATTCAATTTGTAGTTTTTCCAAGTGTTACTTTGGTGATTTTTTTTTTTTTTTTTGATAATTGTGATCAAGCACTGACAGATGTGTTAACTAGTTTGCCAAGTGACATGCTGTTGCACGCTATTAAGTCACACTTCTCATGCAAAACAACTGCAGAAGAAAACTGTAAAATAGTGCAATGCCTCAACAGTAATTGGAGAGCAAATATTTTTTTGACCTGACCTAAGCTAAGACTTTGATTAGAAGAAGAAGAAGCCTTATCTTGCAAAGATAACGCATCCAACGGCAGCTACCTTTAGCAAAAACAAACAAACTCCTTTGCCCTGGATGAAAAAGTGCCTTTCTTGCCAGAGCCCCCCCCCCATTCATATATTACAAACAAAAACAATTACTCTCTCTGTCATCACATCCAGCCTGTTTTGATATTTGAGGGGCATTTATTTGAGTCCTTGAGGGAATTGTATATATGCTCCCATCTTAATTTATTTGGGGTTAATCTGTGGCCCTTTAAATGGTGGCAGGTATGTGTTGACTCCCATTTAACATGAGTTTAAATGTGACTGCTTGATTCTGAACACAGCCACATTTATAAGAGGGTGTGTGCACTTTTTTTTTACTGCCACACTATTTTTTTTAATTGAGTTGTACAGGTTACAGGGTAACTAAAAGTGGGAAAAGGTTTAAATGATTTATCTTAGTTTGATTTTTGGCGGCACGGTGGACGACTGGTTAGCGCATCTGCCTAACAGTTCTGAGGACCGCGGTTCAAATTCCAGGCCCGCCTGTGTGTAGTTTGCATGTTCTCCCCGTCCCTGCGTGGGTTTTCTCTCGGTACTCTTGTTTCCTCCCACATCCCAAAAACATGCGTGGTAGGTTGATTGAAGACTCTAAATTGCCCTTAGGTGTGAATTTGAGTGTGAATGGTTGATGGTTTATATGTGCCCTACGATTGGCTGGCCACCAGTTCAGGGTGTACCCCGCCTCTCACCCGAAGATAGCTGGGATTGGCTCCAGCACGCCTGCGTCTCTACTGAGGTTAAGCGGTACGGAAAATGGATGGATGGATGATTTTTGTATCCCACAAAAACCTGCAATTTAAACAGGGGTGAGTAGACTTTTTATCTCAACTCTAGTCAGTGTTGTACCTGAACGGGTTCAATTAACAAATGTTCATGAAGTCGTTCATATTTTGGGTGAACATGAACTGAGATCAGTTCATTTCCCGAACGAAAGTTCATTTTCAATCAAGAGTGACAGTTTTTTTTAGGGAGTAAACCTGTCTGGACACACGATATATGAGGCCCCATACATCGGGAGATAAATGCCGTATTATGTAACCGATTCAATGAGGCAGCCAATACTGGTTTACATGTGCGAGGTGCGTTCAGGGGCACTCTGTAAGTGGGTGAGACTGTGTTCTTTGTTAGAAAAAATATTTGTTTCAGAATGCTTTAGTTAAAACACTTTATGATCACACTGTCATAATATAGAATTTTGTAATATATGACTAGATAAGATAAAATATTTTGTCAACATAGTCAACCAGTGCTGCAAGGAATGCAAAGTTATCTACAGCTGTATGTCCTTTCACCACCGTTCCTGTCATACTGTGTTGCATGTTTTTATTTCCTCATTAAAGAAAAAAAAAAAGACGATGCAAGCAACAAGTTGTTCCTCATGTTTTGGAGATTGTCGGGTGAAAGCTGTGGGTGGCTACTTGTGTTGACTGAATGTGTGGCAACAATGGGAAAATGAAATGCCAGTATTTGTACAATATTGAAGAAAAAAAAAAGAACTATGAACTACTTAATTATTGGAACAATGAACAGAACTTTAAACTAGTTTGCGTAGAAAAGAGATCTATGTCCGTAAAAAGCTACATTTTTCTAGGGTTGGCAGTGGAAGATACGGCAAGTCTTTACTGCAGTGTATAATTTTGCTCTGCGGTTTTTATCAACTCTGTTGCATTCCCACAAATGTGTAGCACTCGTAGGTTGCTTTGTTTTAAACTATTTTGTCCAGTTCATCCCAAACCAGCTCGATGGGGTTGAAGTCTGGATAATTGTATAATTGTATAATTCTTAACTGAATGTTGTTTTTGAGTTTTGATGAACCTTTTTACGTAACCTTTACGGGGGGGGGGAATTGGGATGATCTAAAAACTTGTGACAGGTTGTGTATGCCATTCCATCTTTACCTCTATGTTGTCTTTCCCATGCCTAATTTCGGCCTCCTCCTCTGATAGGCCCACACAGCCGTATTCAAGAGGGGTGAACACAGTGGTTGGCACCTGCAAGGTATGCATGTATGCACGCACGTCCACACACACACACACACACACGGGAAAGTGAATTTTCAGATGTTATTCACTATTTCTTTCAACCAACACAAGGATTAATTACAATCTAAACCCTGTAGTGTGATGCAGTTAAGTTCTAGCTAACTGGAAAATACAACCATAACAATGTAATGAGACCGTGTCAATAAAAAACAACAAGCATTAGGTTGTAAAGGTAGACTTTTTAATATCATTCATGTGCTGGATAATGTGGCTATTATTACATGCTACAATGTAAAGTTGACAAAAGGTGAGAGATGTGCAGTGTTTTTTTGAGTGCGTGTCTCACATTGTCATAGTTCATGATCTCTCTGCTGTGGCCAGCAAGTCTGCGAGCGAGGAGTTTTCCTGCTTTAATAGCCGTCGGTGTCAATTCGGGACGACCCTGAAACAGAAGACAGCCTTACTTACTTAATGTACCTGTAAACCTCCCATTGTAAATTGTCTGACACAGACAAGATACAAAATTCTCTTCTCCAAGGTTATTGGCTTATTGTTCTGAATGTGAGCCAAAGCAAATAAAAATATAGACACGGATACACACACAGACACACATCTGAATACTGCAGGAAATAGGACTGCAGGGCAATTTTAAAGGCATGACGTTAAATTTCTACTAGACATCCTGTTGTCATAAACATTTTCTGCACCTCTACAATCTGGATGTGGTACACTCTCTGATGTGCAACTGTTTATACACCAGTTAGCTTTTGTCATTTTAATGCATTTCTTGGCACTTCATTTGGCAATGAGTAGAAAACAAGTCATGCAGTGGACAACTTGAGCAAGATATCAAACAGTCTGCTTGAAAAAAAAAAACAAGCCTGCTGCGTTGACAAGATGACAGACATATTGGTGTGAAGCACGGCTCATCAAAGCAAGCTGTCAGTCAAAGGAGACTATGAGTGTGTGTGCATGTCATCATGAGTCCTGGGAGACACGAAGGAAGCACACAGCTGTTTGTGTTGGGGGAAAGAAAGAAAAAAAAGGCCACACCGACATTTACAGCAGTTACAATTAACCAGTATTTACATAGTCCAACTTGAATACAGTGCAGCACCACTATAAATGCTCTTAAAAGAGGCCCATGTTGAGAAATTAGAAGATGAATAGAATTTACACATTTAGAGTTAAGGGGGCCAAGCTCTCATTTAGTTGCATTCATTTATTATTCCATTATTTTTTATATTGTTGGTTGTTTCCTCCTGTGCTCCAGCGGTCATATTTTAATGAGTCAAAAACAGATAATCCAATATGGTGTTGTTGGTTGAGGTCCCGATGGCCGTATGAAAAATAGTTGGCACCGCAGCTGGTTTCAGCCTCTGCCTAACTACACCTGTGTATCCAATGCTTTCCGTCTTTCTCAAAACATGTCAGTTCGAAGTGATCAGCACAGAGTTTGGAATGCTTGCTAGGCACCCATAGCTGACCACGTTTCTTCCCCTGTGGAGTGACTTTCCCTATCCACTGGTCACATATTCCTTTTTCACTTGGAAAGCCAAAAAATAAACTCTTGCCACTGCCTGAACTATTTGTACAACCAAATGCCACACACTAAACCATCGTGAAATCGCTAAATCATACGACAACAAATGTACAACGATGGGAACAACAGCATGGAACAATAGCACATAATGCCTATCCCAGCTATCTTCGGGTGAGAGGAGGGGAACACCCTGAACTGGTTGCCAGCAATGAATCGATTATCAAAATAGTAGTCGATTAATTGGCTAATTGATTAGTTGTCGATTTCTTGATTAATTGTACTAAAAATGTAAAGTAAAAATAATTGTTTTTAGTCACGGTCAAAACCTGGCAACGATTTTAAATGATCCTAATATGACACTTCAACATTGGCTTTGCTCGTACTAATGTATTGTTCTGTAGTGGATATAGGTTGATTATTTCAATCCCAAATAATACAATAACATTAACTATGACGGCCGCGGGGCATCTGCTCACAGTCAGAGGTCTGGGTTTGAATCTCAACTATAGGACCTCTTTCTATGTGGAGTTTGCATTTTCTGGCCGTACTTGCGTGGCTTTTCTCTTGAGTACTCCACTTTTCTGACAGCTTTTCCAAAACAGTTGTAGACTCTAAATTGCTGATAGTGTAAATGTTAGTGTGAATAGTCGTTTGTCTAGATGTGCCCTGTAATTGAGTGGTGATCAGTCAGTCAGTCAGTCAGTTGGCTTCAGCTCACCTTTGAGTCTGAACAGGACAAGTGGAAGAAAATAATGTATGGAAAATGGCTGTAAACCTCTAGAAACCAAATCTAATCAGGATTAAGAATATTTTTTTAAAAACCCCCTCAAGCGTGTTGGCATTTGGTAGGGATGCATACCTGCCCTATGTCCCCAAAAGCATAGATGTTTGGCACAGAGGTAGATTCATCCGCCCCCACAATTATTTTCCCAGTCTCCTTGTTGAGTTGTACACCAAGCTTGTTGAGACCAAGAGCTTTAGTTTCAGGAGCTCTACCTGCAGTAAACATGAAGGAATCTTCATTACAAACTTCATTACAACGAATGCTGCTGACGATTTTGCTTAAAGGCAATCATCATTAAAATGTTGCATAACCTGCAAACACGTATGTCACCTCACTTAGTCCCTTTATTTATGCATATACATGAATTGCATAACAAAAATCAAATATGGAAAAAAAATGAATCAAGTGTTTAAAAATAAGCCATACTGGTTGTGTATAATTACTATAATGAGCCAAAATACAGTACAGTAAATATTTAAGATTATCTGGATGTCGCTCCTGACTTTGTGTTACTAAAATAACAGATAATGGAAAAAAATGCACAATTGTAACTCAAATGAAAACAAAAGGACAATAAAGAAAGCACAGTATTCAAATATAGGATGTGATGTGTGACACTTCCTTGGGACAGTCGACTGATGCCGTCGACACTGAATCTCCATGGTCATTGAGAAATGACCACATAATCCCTCACCACCCTCCTCCTCCTCAGCGTAGTTCCTCAAAACTAGTCCAGGCAGCATAATAAACACCCAAGCCTGAGGTACACATGTAGATACTATCGAAAAGCAAAAAATAACAAACCCCCGAGACCCTTTTCCTGGCTGGAGCCAAAGAACAACGTTCTTCCCCCAGACTGGGGGACAACAGGGACCTGTCTACTCCACAACATGGGTGGCAGAGATGTAAAAAAAAAAAATAATAATAAAAAAATGGGTGGGGGGGATGAAGTGCGCAAGACATTATTCCTAAATATGCAACTTTCAATTTTCCAGACAGCTCAAGATATGCAGTACTTGAAATGCTGTGTATGCTGAATTGATGTCATTTCCTATTATTTATTTGTTTTTGTAAACAGCTGCAGTGGTATATTCTCATTCAAGTAACTTGTTTGTATCCTTATGTAAGGTCTTAAATCTTCCACGAGATTATAATGTATGTAAACCGCTAAAATATTGACCCCATCTTTTCTTGTATTCAGTAGGGCGAACTCTAAAAATATTAAAAATTGCTAAGACTTTCCCCTTACACAGTGGGCCTTCCTGTCTGTAGCTCCACCTAAGAGAGACAACATTGTATGCAGAGGACACAACATTGATAAGGGACTTGGAGTGCATGCCCATGCAGACACAAGCACACATGCACACACACAATGAATAATGCTTGTTGTGACATTCTGAGGAAGCTTCCAGATGGCTAGGCTAATTAGCAACAACAAACCTTCACAAGTAAAATAAAAAATGAACACTTATCTGATCAATTAAATGAACAAAGACAAATTGGAAGTATGCCATTGTTTTTTTTTTCTTGGGAGAGCAGATTATACAGGACCCTAAAAACCAATTTCCATGTTCAGGCCACAAAAGATTTTAAGATGAAAATGAATTAAGACCTGACTTACTGGTAAGTTAATGTATTACATATCATGTACATGTTTATTATACATTTTGTGACTGAAACTAACAGGGTACTTTTTTTTAAGTGCACAATGACATGGTCCAAAGCAGGAAAACAGACAAACAAAGACCACTACATCACCATTTTAGCTTGTGGTAAAGATTGTTCCACTACAGCACACAACTCAGCAGGTGCTCAAGAGGTGCCCAGTGTAGTCCAACAACATTAAAAGATTTAGAATTGAATTTCTTTGGATTTTTACTGCAACTTTGGGAAATTCAGAATTTACAGAATTTTCTCTCGACAAATATGGAAATTATACCATTTACATTATTTTCATTTTCAAACGCTCAAGTACGACTAATTTTTAAAGCAGTTTTATTTATTTATACACCTATTTTATAAACTGTTGAAACTTGAAATGTCCTGCACAACATAGGGTTTTACTTTGAATAATATTCCGGAGCACCGTGGCGTGCACTGAGGCGGAAAAGCCATGTCCACTGTCTGCCTGTCCACAGGAAGTGGAAATGTTCTGTTTCCTGATGTATTGCACCTGGACAGGGGAGCGGCCATGTATGCAGGAAGGAACAGAGGAAAGGTGGAGGGATGCATGGCCGGGGAGAAGGATGTTAGACAGTGGTGATACAGTTTCTCGGGTCCCTCAGGCCTTTAATAACCCCGCTGAGGCCTGACCCTGCCTGGCCTCTAGTGTAAGGTCACAGTAAACGGACGTGGCCTCACACTCATAAGTTCTACATACAGGGATCAAAGACCTAAGGCATGCTCTGTTTTCTCACTAAAGCAGAATGATAACAAAAGACTGACTAGATGGATCCAGCAGTTCACCACATTCATTAAATCAGAAGTATTGGGACACCTGGCCATTACAACTTCAGTAAATTAAAATGGATGGAAATACGGAGGTATCGCCTTTACAGTTACAACAGCTTCCACTCTTGTGGGATGACTTCCTACAAGATGGTGGAATTCACACAATGCATGCATATTTAAGAGAAGTGAGACACATTGGGGATGAGGCACCGGTCAGGTGTGCATGTGCATAATCCATTTTTCATTGGAAGAATCATTTTATAGATTCTGCAGTCACTGCCGGTATTTGATAAATACGTAATGTGCATGTATTTACTTTGCTCCAAGTTTCTATGTATGGACAAATGGCGTGTGTACGGCTTTTCCTATGTCATAAGCGCCATCTCTGGTGCATGATCCCTATCACACTTTTCAACTTAGCCGCCACTGATACCCTTCGGTGGTGCATCATATAATATTAAAAAAATAAGAATAAAAAAGATTAGTGCAGTTTGGGACACTAGCCTGCTTGACTATTTTACTGGACCATAAGTAGGCTGGCACTTGGCTGCATTTAACCAAGTCAAAAAGAAAAAAGTAAATATAAGGGTTACTGCATCTCACGCATGTGACAATACACACAGTTTCCAGAATTCATTGCAAATATCACTCACACCAACAGTCCCACGCTGAGATGTGTGAATTTGACCACAAGAGGAAATTGCAAACGTCAGTGCGGCTGCGGGGTCACGCACATCCTTGTTTCTGTCACACGCATATGGCCAAAGCACTCTCTCATCACACACATAAAAACATACTCATGAAATAATAGAAACATAACCCGAAAAACCTGGTTGCGAGATACCTGGCAGTTTTAAAGGGTTTTCACACCGATAAAGTGGTGACAATGGCACTGATATCGTCATTATCTGTTGTTCATCTTTAGGCTGTCAGGGTGGGATACGTGGAGTGGGAGATTAAAACATGGATAAAGCAGAGTAAAATGTCTGGTAATGCTGGCGTGTTAAAGTCCCCGGGTAGGGATGGCAGAGACAGATGCGGGTTGGTTTCCGCAGGGATGGCACAGACAGGAAGACCCAGAGAAGGAGAACAAAGAGGGGAATACAGTGACCCTGTGCCATGGTTCATCCTGCCTGGTGCTGTCCCTCTCCACCCAGACAGCCACTGAGCCATTGCAGGGTGATTAACGCTTCCCCTGGTTATCCCCATCATTCAGTCTTTATTACTTTGTTTTTAGCCTTTGATTCCACTGTCATTTGCTGAGACTGCACTCTATTGAGGAAGACAATAAACTTGGATTATGGCAGCGAGAGGCAGGCAAACCAGCACTCTTTTTGACAGACTCTCTAGTATATCACAGGAGAACAATATATCCTGTGGTTGGTGTTACTCTAACGGAAGCTAAATATTAGGTGTAAGTCAAATCATGGCACAAAACACCTTTTTATCCTTTTGCGTTTCGAAATGCAGTCAGGTATTATGATTGTGATGTAGTTTGCTGTGGTATAGACTGCATCATCGTCATCTTATCTAACTAGATGAAAGAACTGAAATATTAGCTCCAGCCATCAGTATGACAGTGCAGTTATATCACTGCAAAGTACAACAATAATAACATACATTCTCTTATTAAATTATAAATGATTACATAATGCTTGAAGAATGAAAAACGTGGAGCTTTTAACGCACAAGTAAAGAGAGTTGTGTGAAAGAAAAGAAAAATATTTTGGGAACATAACATGATGAATCGTATGGGTTTACCCTACACATGAATACAAATATTGTTTAAATAATACCTCTGACTGTGTTGCTCAAAACTGAGCATATATAAAGTATCTTTGCAAAGACAGAATCTATGATACAGCTCTTGTATTGGATGAGCTTGTGCTAATGTCGTCGCTAATCAGTGTATTATAAAAGGGAAGCGACACAATTTAATACAGCTTGATCCCTGGGTGCATTAAGTATGAAATATTCCACTTATTCACACACTTACCAACTGCCCACAACACAGTATCGTATGTGTCACTGTGTTCGTTGCCAGTCAGGGAATCATGCCACGTCACTTTCAGGGCTCCCAATGGAAGTTTGTCCACTCTCTTGGGGACACACCTCCATGCAAATTTGGTTCCATAAGACTCCATGTAGTCTGTCACTAATCCTGCCATTTGCTATTTAAGACAACATGATCAAATTATGAAAACCCATGAATTTCCATCATGACTGTGGTCTTTTGTACAAAGAACAATACCTGATCAAAACCCCGGAGGGCGATGCTTCGAACCATCACCGTGGCGTCCAAGCCGGTGCCTGTGAGGAAGCCTGCACACTCCAGAGCTACGTCTAAGCAGTAGGTTAGGGAATTGTTGTTTTTCATGTATACTAAGTAATACCTAAGTGGGGGAAAATTATACAGGCTAGTATTCATGCATTTTAAGGAGGCAGCCTAAATAAAGTCAAACAGTAGCAAATTATATAACCGTTCACTATATTTGGAAAATGGCATTTTGTTTATTTTCCAGTAGTTTCACATATGGGAAGCATGCGTTTTACATTAAAAAATACTAAAAGGCTCTCCCATATGGCGCATTGACCTTAAAACAAACACTATGTTATTCATGCAACACTGGCCTGATGCCAAGTGGTAAATTACATTTAAGTTTAAGCACAATTTCTTAACTGACTAGCAATGATTATATACACACAACATTAGTTGGCAGGAAAGGATACAGCTCGCTCCAACCACAAGCCTGGAAAAAAAATAAAAATAAAAGTTCTAATTAGCATAAGTATGACACTAAATTCAGAGTATGTGTATGCTAGTCATGCTTTACAGTGAACTGTGGCTTATTTAATTATTATTATTTTATTTTTTTTATTTCATAAAGCTGATTTGCTTTTGAATCCCTCGCAACAACACAGGATACACCACCAAAATCTAATGAGATCTAATGCTGAGCGCTGTATGAAATATTCTGGCTTTGCATAGGCAGTTTAGGTTAGTTGAGCGTTGTGGGTAATCTGGAGCCTATCTGGAGCTGACTGAGCGAGAGGGAGGGTACTACGTGGACTGATTGCCAGTCAATTGTACGGCACATAAAACCAACCATTCATACTCATGATCACACCTATGGAAAATTAAGAGTCTTCAAGTAACCTAAAAATCAGGTTTTGGGAGGTAGGAGAAAGCACAGGGAGAACATGCAAACTCCACACAGGAAAACCAAAGCCAAGAGTCGAACACCAAACCTGTGAGGCAGATGAGCCAACCACTTATACGCCATACTTTTTTTACACTGCTTTATATTTTATTTGTATTGTATTTTTTATATTGCCACTCAAAGGACAAACAAAATGTTAGAAAGACATCTCAATAATACACACTACTGTTCTATACCATGCATATAAAAAACAAGCCTCTCTGACAATCTTTTAATCTACAGCAGGACATGAAGCTTTTGCCCCCCACCCCACTAAGTCTTACTGGAGAGCTACTGTATACTGATACCCCAACTTCTTTGTCAAGGGCCAAGGCAGTTGTTTTTAAGCTCCTGTATTGGATTGTATTAGATGTGGTTAGTTAGTGTGTGGTCCAGGTAAATAACACATCTAATCCAACAATAAGATCCATTGCGGTGAGGAGGCCTAATTGCTACCATTTTAAGTAATCCCTGTGGATGGGGAGTGCCATGTTCAGAGCTCAAGTCCACATACGAGTCTGCTGAGTGAAGCCCATTACCTGCATACAGGAGCACCTGCTCTCACTTGTTTATACCTGTGATACCATGTACTTGGCAGCTCAGAGTGCCTACAGTAAATCATGTCCTTGGCCATGCTAAGACTAACCTCTAAAAGCCTCAATGCTCGTTGTCCCCATGTCTGTGTAATGCTCAGGTGCACTTACCACATATTGTGAGTGTCTTAAAGATGATCAGGCAAAAAGCTTTATCTTGATTCTATACTTCCATCAGTGAAAAACTCATTTCTCCTTCCCGTTTGTCTTTGTTCTCATTGTGTCTGATTCTGTAGCTTCCTGGTTGGGAGTCTGTACAGCTGGTCTACTATGAGCTATTTAACCCAACAGTCAGGTCTATTCCACTTAATTGCACTGACAATCAATGTATAAAGCCCGAGAATACTAGTCGCACAAGGAATTCTTTTTTTTTTTTTTGGGACCTAAAGCTGAAATATTTTCACTATAGGGAAATGTTACATATTAGAATAATTAACAACCATGCTTTTGGATTACACAGATTATAAAATATATAAACAGTAAATTAAGATACTTAATAATTACAACCCATTGTAAAATCCTAGGCATGGTGACCGACTGGTTAGCACATCTGCCTCGCAGTTCTGAGGACCAGGGTTCTAATCCTGCCTCGCCTGTGTGGAGTTTGCATGTTCTCCCCGTGCCTGCCTGGGTTTTCTCCGGGTATGCCAGTTTCCTCCCACATCTCAAAAACATGCGTGGTAGGTTGATTGAAGACTCTAAATTTCCCGTAGGTGTGAATGTGAGTGAGAATGGTTGTTTATATGTGATCTGCGATTGGCTGGTGACCAGTTCAGGGTGTACCACGCCTCTTGCTCGAAGATAGGTGGGATAGGCTCCAGCACGCCCGCGACCCTTGTAAGGATTAAGTGGCACAGAAAATGTCAAATCCACTATATCGAACCATCACAAATTTTTGCCCTTCATTTTAACTTGCACTTATTTATGTCACGGCTGACATGGTAACTCATTAAGGAACACATTTTGTTTGGTCAATTTGTGAACTAAAATTTTAATCTCAATTTGTTTAAAACATATTGTCGATGTGCATAAAAAACTATGAACTACCATGAAAATCATCTAACATTTACATTATTATTTTAGATCAGTAAAGTACCCTAAAATATCGGGTACATTTTAACTACCCTTCCTATTTAACAACAGTAAAAAGTGTTACCAAGAAAAATTTAGTAAAATCGACCTAAAAGCCATTGGTACTACAAGATCACATGACACGTGCATGCCACACTAATTGGCTGACGTGTTATCGGCTCATCATCACAAAAGGGCGTCGCTCAACGGTGATAATTGATCACTGTAATTGGTTGTTAGCTAGCGAATCAGCACAAAAGCAAACAAATGACAAAGAAATGCACTATATGGTAAAAGAAGCTTAGCTAAACGTTGATCATTACTAAGATTTGTTCCTGCTTTTATTATGAGTGTATCAGGTAAGGTTAGCAGGCAATATGTTCATTTCATTTCATAAAACCATATCTGTGGATTGTATGGAAAACAATGATTTCTCAGCCATGCTCACTATAATGCGGAAGATCTTTGTGTAGGCATCTCACTGATTGGCCAGTTGAGTCTTTCTATAAGTCATATGGCATTGGACTTGCTTCGAAAGACTTGACACTGCCAAAGTAGGCAGACCTGCATCAGTGAAATAAATATACTAATAGAGAACTGATATTGAGGAAAGCAATGTATACCAGCCCCCCCTCAACTCAACCCCTGTGGTTGAAATGTAATCACAAATGTTTGGCAAACTTTATCCAAGTATTTTATAGCTGTTGAATTAAGCTATTTTCACCCAAAATATGTGGTTTAAATTTGCCCAATTAAAGTGGCTGCAAATTGTTACCCTAAATTTATTGGGTGAATTCTATAGGTTGTTTTTTCCCCCAGGAAGCTCCCCTCACTTGACAACAAGCAGCACTTTGGCTGGTATAATTAGTAAATAATCTTCAAAAAAAGAGGCTTCAAGCAGTACATTGCCCCTACTAGTTGGAGTTTAATTGAAAATTAATTGTAAAACAAGGTGAATAACACGCAAATTTGAAACAACCACATAGCCTCTATCAAGCATACAATGGAAAACACTGCATGGGCTAATAACATAACAAAAAATAATATACAGTAACTCCATACAGGTGTTTGAAATAATTTGAAGCTGTTAACAAGAGATCTATTACGCCGGAGAAATTACTGAGATAAATCTATACGAGAGAGACATTGATGGGGACGTATTGTACAAAGATTGGCCTGCATAACATTATGAAAGAAGAACTGAATGTCAAATGGGATGCAAATGTTGTTACTGTGTGTATACAATGCCGTACTGTTGATTATTATTATTATTATTTTTTTTTTTATAGAAGAGAAACTAATTTTTGAAACGTATACAGCCTGGAGTGTCAGGGTTGGTTAAAAATTGTGGTATTTTTAGGGGGACTGTGACGGATTAATTGCATTTCTGCAAAAACTTAAATCCGTATCACAAAGCACCACTGTATCTATTTATCTATCTTAGGGCTGGCCGATTATGGAAAAAAATGATCACGATATCTACCCATCTAGTATGGTAAACCAAAAATATAGTATGATCTACCTACCTATAGGCTGTATCCCCATTGAAAGGTGAATTCATAACAGAATTCTCATTAATGGCCAGCACGGGGCAAAAAGAAGGGTGGGCTTGTTAATAAACCAATTAAAAGTTGAACAATTTCCAAATGTTTCGTTTCTTACCTAAACCGCTTTTTAAAACGTCGGTCAATCGCTACAAGCACACGTTCCCATAAATGGCAGATGAAAATGTCAGCATGCTATTTCTTGCGTGTCAATTCTTCGGTTTCACTGATATTAATTAAAATAGGCCACTATTTGTGGTGCATTTGTAAT
The DNA here is from genome assembly GCF_024500385.1 of Phyllopteryx taeniolatus. Classification (NCBI taxonomy): domain Eukaryota; kingdom Metazoa; phylum Chordata; class Actinopteri; order Syngnathiformes; family Syngnathidae; genus Phyllopteryx; species Phyllopteryx taeniolatus. The sequence goes on along the minus strand of NC_084504.1, from coordinate 4,997,683 downwards.
GCATTAAAGACATTTTCATAAAGTCTAATGTCGACCAACAATAGATAGATGAAACCAAAGTGTGTCTGTCAATGTACGCATCTGGAGTCCAGGTAAATTTGAATAGCACATTAAAAGTCTTATTGCCAAGTGCTTAGTGTTTTTCCCCTTGGCAGCTTCAGGGCAAGGCTCGATCTGTCACTTGGCTGTATAATGTGCTCCAAGGCCCATTAGACACAGATCACTCACCTGGACTCCCCTCACCCCCACACTATCTCTGCCTCCAGAAAGGGCTTGTCTGACCTCACCTGCACACATGACAGCTCTGCAGCAAAACAACATCCTCTTGGTAGCGTGCATGGTGCTAGTGTCTTGTGTAAGAAATAGCTTTATTTTCTTCCAGTTTTCTGCCCTGAGGGTGGTAAAGATCCATTAGGTTTCCAAAGGATTTCCTGAGCTCAAAGTGGCATTTCTAAGTGGTTAATTTTGGTTCGTACACAAAGGTTTGTGAAACTTGAATGCCCCAGTGCTAATTGCTTAAGACTGGTAACAGTCCACATATTCAATAACACATTCCACTACAACATAATTTACTGTAGGTAAATCTGGAAAAATAGATTATATGACTATGAAGCACATCAAAGTGTAGTTAATGGTTCTTGTAAAAAAAAAAAAGTAAAACAGACCTATAGTACAATGGCCCCCAGTAGTGACAAATATGACCCAGTGCATAATGTATATCTTTGTATACACCCAACTCCTACAGATGAAATTAAGTTTTATGATATTTGCCTTTATACACCACAATGGATTTGAACTAAAAAAAAAAAAATTTAAGTGTAATTTGTAGCTCAGTTTTACTTTAAGAAGTTGCACACAAAAAAAAGATCAACTTTCTTAAAAAGCAAGCAAATACATATGTTAAACAACATCATGTCAGATACTTAAGTGTATGATGGCACTTTGGTGAAGTTTCTTTGGTGAAGACAAACCCCTTCGCAACATCAACAAAAGTCAAGAATACTTTGGAGAAGGTAGGTGCATCTTTATCAACATTTTTAAGAATTAATTTTAAAGTTCTGAGCTGAATATTTTTTTTTTGCCATTGTCAAGCACTTTGAATTTGCCTCGTGTATAAATTGTGCTATACAAATAAACTTGCCTTGAATGTAAAAACTGTACAGAGAGTTTATAACTAAAAAGCAGTGAAGGCCTTGCAATGTACAGTATCTCCAGTATGGAAACGCTGAATATGGTTATGTTCATGGACTTAAGGACTTCAATATGTTCATTCAAGCATTAAAAATTATGGTACACTAATTACAACTATTACTTGTCCAAGAACTTTTGTTTTCCTGCAAATTGAGGTAATGTGCATAAAATAGCTGCATTACCTAAATGGTAAAAGCCATAGCTCTGTGAAACCACTAAAAGCCTAAAGTCTACACATCAATCACATTGTGTGTTTATTTCATTCATTGAGGTGGTACATGAAGCAAAATCATAGAAACCTGTGTCATTGTCCAAATACGTCTGCACCTGAATGTACTTGAGGGTACCTGTCACCATGCATCAAGGATCATCATCACCGTGCATCATCAACAAGCATCAGGACCTAGGTACGCCACAACCACTAGTCACTGTCTGCACACTTTCCAAGAGGAAACGTCTGAGCTAGACCAATTAACCAAGCGATGACAGGTGCTAAATGGTTGGATTAAAGGGCTTGTTCGGCATAAATCAGGATACTAATCTGAATCGTGAAGGTGAAGACAGGTTTACAGGAAGAGAAAAAAATAAAAATCTTTGTTACTGATGAATGATGAGTGCGTGACAGCGGGATGTAGTGTATCAACAACTGAGGCAGACTGCGTAGAGCATGGCATCCCTAATAGGCATGTTTTTGTTTTCAAGTGTTAAAATGTAGGTATAAAAACCTCATACACATTCTTTAACTATTTTAGGTCAATTATGATGACCAAAATAATGAGAAGGTTGTTTTTTTAAGGCAATTTTTCATTAATTTCTTATACAAATATTAATGAAGTTGGGATGTTCTGTAAAATGGAAATAAAAACAAAATACTACATTGATTTGCAAATCATTTTCAAATATTTCAAATATAAGCGCTCATTCAAAGAATTCCATACCAGACCGGTCGTGGCCCGGGTTAAAAACAAATATTCTTCTGAAAGTTCTTCCCAACTCTGCTGTGGAAGCTCCCATAACTGTGTGGCTATCTATTGGACTTGAACTTGCCGCTCAATATATAAAAAAAAAAAAAAAAATTTTTTTTTTAAATTGCCGTGTTCTAAAACTTCTGACTTGGTAGCACTACCGGAATCTATGGGAGAACGTTGTGCAAGAGTCATTCAACACATTGTGGCAGATGATTGACGAGAGCTAGCCAGCTAGCAGCTAACCAGCTGACTAGTAGAAGCAGATGTTCACACGCAGCCAGCGTGGCTTTACGGATTTTACGGCACCGAGAACGGCACAAAACACACCACGGCCATGATACGGCAAGGGATCCTGGTTAAAGTAAGCCATTTTAAACTAAAAAGAAGCCAAAATGCGTCAGCGTACTCTCTTCCTGGTGCTGTGACAAAATCTTTGACACCCAAAAAAACTGCGACCAAGACATAACCAGGGGTCTATAGATAGTTTCCAAATAATCAAATTGGATTTTTCATTTGCTGGACAATGATATGTCTTTATTTAGGAATAATACAAGGACAAACGAGTCGATTCTGATTCGTTAGTCCGAGCCCCAATGTGTCTGCGTTTTTGTGTGTTCGTGCGCGCACACACACATAAATACACAATGTATTAAAAACTAAATTAAAAAATATACACGATTAAAAAATAAAACAATTAGATGTTAAGTCTGTTGTAATTCAGGTAGTTTCATACAGGCTTCATTTGAGTTGGACTGAAAAGATGCTCACGTTTTTCTAGGAGATTCATTCATCCAGAATATGTCATCACTGGTGATACCATGTTCCATTGCTCCCGGAATCTGGAATAAAGTGTTATAACTGTAAACAGATTAACTAACCAACTGAACAGGGAATAATTTAGTGCCCTGAAACAGTTTTCTTTAGTTCTTGTAAAATGAGAGATATGCAATTTTTTTTCACGTCTGTGGCATCCTTCCGTCGAGATATCCAAGAATCAAAATTACACCATACTTTTCATCCTATTTCTCAAGTGTTGCTGAAATTAGTGTGTTTTGAGAGGTATTCCTGTGTCACACACCCTCCCAAGAGACTACCGCGTTAATTACTACGATGACCAGAGGCGGAGCGAGGGAGCTGCAACTTGGGTGGCTACTTGGTCTCAAGCAGGTCAGAGACTGATGAGAAAAGCGAACCCCCATAAACACAAAATAAAAGCATAATTTGTATTTTCCCTTGTGGAAGAATCACTTCACCATCAATCTGTCAAACTGCACTTGTTAATTAGTTTGCATGTGGCGCATGCAGAGGACACGTCGTCAAACAAATACCCCTCGCCAGCATGTCAAGTTTGCTGAATATTTAAGTATGTGCCAGCTATCAGAGACTAACGCTAATAACGCTGTTAGCTATGGCAAATCTGTCCTAAAATGTAAGCTCCCATTTCACTCCCGTCTCTATATTTGTATACAAGCAATTATAAAAGTAAACTATCCATAATGTGTCCCCTTTAAAGCTTGTTTAGTACGCTACTGTTACAGTAAAGCTCATAAACAACAATGTAAAATATCCAATTTCAATGGTTTTGGCTTGTTCTTAAATGAGACAACCAAGCTAGGTGCAGACAAAGAGATCCTGCGAGTGACTGATGCAAAATATTATGATACTTGCAAACTGTAATAACTAATCAATTGATACTAACATTTGTGGGGATTTTGGGCCGGCCACCTGTAGCAATCACAATGTTCCTGGCAGTCAAGGTCATCTGCATGAGAGGGGATAAGAATGTGAAGGAACAGTCATTGTTCATATCGTTCGAAAAACAAGGAAATGTCAAATTAAGGCAAGAGGTCTCTAAAGCATTTTGCACTAAAACCATTAAGGAAAAATTTTAGCTTCATCACTCCCAGTAGATATGAACATGATCTGCATTCAAAAACTCTTCTACTACAGTTCTTAAAATGGTTCAGTAAGTGGATGTACAGGCTCAATAAAAGCATTTCTTAAGAGTTACAAGCCCACCTCTTTCCCTGCTTTTGTTATTGCTTTGACTGTGTGTTCATCCACAAGGCTACCTCTCATGTTCAGATACTTCACCTTCCTGCAAAACAAACAAGAAAACCCTATTTGAACTTATTTCCATAATGCATCTTGATAGGGATTGGAATCAGAATCAAGCTTTACTGTCATTACTTAACATACTGATGATATGAAGCAGAATGAAATGTGTCCTACAGATCGAGGTGCTAAAGAACATACAGGGCATTTATAACATCTACAGTCGCTCACAACACACAGAAATGGACCCTGCTTTTATATAAACATTTATCTACATCAGACATAATACATTATACAAGAACAGAATTTTCGCTGTGCTTTAAGCTTAGCAATACACATTCACACAAAGTCTATATGACCAGTAGAAAAACATGTAATACACAGAACCCATCTGAGCAGCAGTAATACAACAAGCCAAGTTTTATTAGATATTAATGTACATTTTAATAGGAGTAAAGTGGCAAATGTAATGTGACCTTGCAGAGTTTTTGATCCTGCATGTATAAAAAGGTTCAATGTTGAGTGACAGTCATTTATGATGCTCGACTATAGCTTGGCGAAAGGAGCTCTTGCAGAACCTTGCAATGCATGTCGATTGTGCACAATCTACTAAAAGACTGTGCGGGGTGGAACTGGTGACTTCAATTATTCTTTCACCTGTCCACCTTACGCGTTGCAGGCACTTGTGTTTATATGCATTCCAATTCCCAAACCACACAGTGACGGGAGCTCGCGAGAAGTGTTGGGAATGGCTAAGCAAATACACGTTTTTTTATTTAGGAATAGTACAAGGACAAACGAGTCTACTCTAAAGTGCCTCCTGTTTGCAAGTTTTCTCCAAGACATAACCAACAATGTCGACGAAATGTGCTGCACCGACAAGGGCACCTGCGGTCGCACCCAAAAGGCAAAGGAAGGTGCTAACTATCGCAGAAAAAGTGAGATTTCTGGACTTTATAAAGGAATCTAGAGGTTACGTGGCAGTAGGGCACCATTTCGGAATCAACGAATCTTCGGTGCGTTACATTAAAAAGGAGGAAAGTAACATAGGGACGACAGCAGAAATAAGTTTTTATTAGCAAGCAAAAAGGGTTGTAACTGTCCGCAACAAGACCATCGTAAGGATGGAATCAGCTTTATCGTTGTGGATTAGTGACTGCAGAAAAAAGAACATTTCGCTGGATACAAACATTATCCGCACTAAAGCTAAAAAGCTTTGTGAAAGCTTTGCTGAGGAGGAGGATGCGGAGCCCAGGGCATCGACGAGTGCTGCTGCTCACCCAGTAGGCCCAGTAAGCTCATTTAATGCCAGCAAGGGCTAGTTTGACAAATTTCAGAAACGCTTTGGACTTAAAAGTGTTTCTCTGCACCTTTGGACTTAAAAGTGTTTCTCTGCACTGAGAGGTTGCCTCTGCGGATACCGCTGGAGCTGCGCAAGAAAGGGAACCTTTGAGTTTCGTTCGTTACAGTTCTCAAATATATTCAAAGCTGACATGTCTGTTTATAAGAATCTTCTCGCCCAGAAGAAAAAAAGAGCAGCAAAAACTACCTATAACTATGTTCTTCTCTCGGAAAAAGACAGTGGAAAAGGACGCTACAGCGGCGCGGCGTCAGGACGAAGAGGGACTGTCAGAGGAAGCGTGAAATACGCTAGAGTCGCAATTAATAATTTCTTATGTTTCCAACCTCATACGTTCATTAAAATTAAATTCGTTATTTCTAAAAATTGTCATCATCATTTGTCAGAAAATGTTTACATTTTTATTTCTTAAACAAATGCTTGGGCCTTAAAACAGGTTTTGACCTTAGTTTCGTTATACAATAATATTAATAAGTACAATAACAATAATAATATACTCATTTTTCTTACAAAGGTTAGAACTTGGAGCGCGTTTAAATGAGAGAAATGTGAGAAAATGTTATAGAACCATCTTAAGGATGAGCAGAAGAAATGGACAGCACCAGAGTTAAATATATGACTGTCACAGCAAAGGGTCTGAATACTTATGGCTGTGTGATATATCAGTTTTTCGTTTTTAATAAAACAGCAAAAATGTCATCAATTTCGTTTTTGGGGTGCTGTGTGTACATTAATGAGGAAAACAATGAACTTGAATGATTTTAACAAATGGCTGCAATGTAACAAAGAGTGAAAAATTTAAGGGGGTCTGAATATTTTACGTACCCACTGTAGGATGACATGTGTTGCACCATATCGAGTGTGTAAATTTGTGGCAGTTGTGTATTGTGTATTACCTTGATTTTTCTGTCACCAGAGAGATGACAAACAGTGAAAAATTTAAGGGTGTCTGAAAACTTTCCGTACCCACTGTATGTACAGTTGTGCTCATAATTTTACATACCCAGGCAGAATTTGTGAAATATTAAATAATATATATAGATTTTTAAACACGACTGATGACTGAACAACAACCATCATTAATTTCTTCATAGTTATGTTTTAATGATAATGCTTTTCTGAAATGCTTGAAAGTTTAATTTGAATCCCATGAAAATAAAATGTGTTTCGCCTGGTCGTTCATGTTTTCTTGAAAGAATTGTACACATCTTACAAATTCTGACTGGGTAATCAAACACATGAGCACAACTGTGTGCTAAATAACAGTAGGGCTATGAATTTCAAAACAAGAGCAAGTAAATAAAAAGAAAGTACTACGTGATCAAATAAAGTGCTTAACTTGAGAATAATTCTTTGAAAAAACGTAAATGAAAAAAATGTAATGAATATGGCGGCACGGTGGACAAATGGTTAGAGCGTCTGCCTCACAGTTCTGAGGAGCAGGGTTCAATCCCCGGCCCCGGGCACTCCGGTTTCCTCCCACATCCCAAAAACATGCATGGTAGGTTAACTGACAACTCTAAATTTCCCGTAGGTGTGAATGTGAGTGCGAATGGTTGTTTGTTTGTATGTGCCCTGCGATTGGCTGGCAACCACTTCAGGGTGTACCCCGCCTTGTGCCCGATGATAGCTGGGATAGGCTCCAGCACGCCAGCGACACTAGTGAGGAGAAGCGGCTCAGAAAATGGATGGATGGATGGATGGATGGATGTAATGAATACCTCCTTTCACCATGTACTATTATTAACATAATTTTCTGGTCCTTGCAAGGAGAACAATCAAAATTAACCGATTATGGTAAAGCAGAGAAAGTTCATGCTTAAGGTGAGGGATCTGAATGTCAAAAGGCAAATTTTTCCTTCTCTGCAAATTAATACATTAAGTAATGGTAGGGCTGGCATTATTCGCCTGTGCCTTTCAGGCAGAACTCGCCACCAAAGTTGACATCGCAATGCCCGTAGCGCGCATTCAGACAGCTGCTCCGGATTAACCTAATTAATTAGATGTATCACAATGGCAGTGGTTAGTGTGAAAGGAGCTACAGTTATTATAGATCAAAAGAAGTTGTGTTATATTACATACGCAAAAACAATACTTTTGAATAATTATATGCCACTGACTTGTCCTGGAGCTGGACCCGGTGACCCCAGTTCAAAGACCTGACATGGTTTTGAACGGCCTCGGCCATGATGACCCTGCAGCACACAAAAAGTAATATTTAGTATAATGATAATGCATTTATTAACAGTGTAGAGAACGTCATGAGGAATTTACAGTAATCACGAGCTCCATAAGAACAGTGGTTCCCAAAAAATTGTTCCACTGAAAGCTCGGAGGTGGCAGTAATGCATCCGTCAAATAAATTCAAGAACAACAAGAAGTAGTAGTGCGTGTTCCCAGAATGTTCATGCGAAAAAAAAAAAGGAGGCTAACATCAACATAACATGCTTTTCAGTGTTTACATTTTCACTTTACATTGGAAAGCCCTGCATTTACATAAGGTAAATCCTAATTTTGTGCATTGCTACTATAATGTCACTCGACCGTCCAGCCATCCATCTATTTTCAACACCGCTTATCCTGGTTAGGGTCGCAGGGCGCTGGAGCCTATCCCAGCTGACTTCGAGCGAAAGGCGGACTACACCCTGAACTGGTCGCCAGCCAATCGCAGGGCACATACAGACACGGACAACCATTCACACTCACATTCACACCGTCACTGAGTGAACCCAACTGAACCCACGCTGCCCGCACCAAAGTCAGGCGAGTGTACCGCTACACCATCAGTGACCACTCGACAGTCATTAACCATAAATGATCTTGTCAAATGTCTAATCACGCATTAATTGTGTCATGGTAAATTGGTCTTTGGGCAGTATAGTTCTAAGCAGAACCTACTTTGTGTATTATTGTTTTTTCTTTGATACAATTATTGAAGAGTCAATTATGAAGCTTTTCAAATTCTTCTGGGTCCATCCTCCAACAGCTCGGTGGACCCCCTAGGGGTCGAAATCCAAACTACTGTTTGTGTATTAATCCAAAAATATCCCTAGATGGCACTGTTTAGTCATTCATGGGCTTGTTTGACTAAACCATTATCGACCATTATGAAACGTTCAGTCCTTACCAATCATGGGAAATTGGTTCTGAGAGTTGCCAGCCATACTTCTTAGCATCTCTGACTGCAGTCCCAAGGAGAGCCGCCTGGTGCATGAGTTTCTTAGGTATGCAGCCAACATTAACACATGTGCCACCAAGACCCCACCTGGTGCCTGTATCAAGAAATATAATATGCCCTTGAGTTGGTGTACTAAGAAAATATGAGTAGTAAGTACAATAATAAGGTTTTTGTAAATAAAGGTTCACCTTTCAAAGAGGGCTCCACATAATCCAGAACAGCAACTTTTTGTCCAAGTTGTGCAGCTGTTGGAAATGGCACACATCGAATTAGTTTAATCTTATTAGACAGAAGGAAATGTGCAAAGCAAGTAAGAGCATTTCTTCCTTTCAAAACCTACCTTCCTTGGAACAGGCAAGCCCCCCTGAACCACCTCCAATAACGACCACATCATAGTCATACTTCCCTGCACAAATGCGTTGGACAAATGATCGAAAATTAAAAAACGACAGCAATCTTTTGACACATTTGACCTACATCGTATAACGCTATTCAAAATACACGTTTTGTCATAAGACACGAGCGATTTACAGTTTTTGTTAATTTGTTTGAAATCATTAGTTACACAATTTGATTACGAAAGTACAACTTTTATTTCGAATTTCAATAGCATTTAACAGTGCAAATTTTCAATCCAAACAGTTTGTCCCGATATACGCTTCCCTACCACACTAAAATTTAAATTATTATAAAACTGGGTTCGATGTATTTTATTCGGAGTCTCAGACAGGTCAGTCAGTGGCTCCCAGGAAGTCCTGTCAATACGCGAACGATAAATAAGTAACAATATATCTGTCAGGATTGTTTAATAACTCCAGCAGTCTCGACAGTTAACATTAAAACGTTACCTGACAAGTTTCTGGTCAAAAGATGACACCAATTGATTCGTTTCCAACGGTGTCGAGCTCGGCTGAGCGCAGCCATGTTATTATGAAAGGACCCTGACTTCGGCTGTGGTGTTCAGGGATTTGCCTGATCCAGAATTTCAGTAAAAATAAAAGTTGAGAGCAAAAGATATTGTTGCGTATTGTTATGTTGATCAAAGTCCTTGACATAAGAAATAAATACCGCACCTGTTTTGACTTGTTTAAACTCTAGATACAGTAGTTGGTATTGTAGTGACGTAACAGCCCTTGTATAGTTCTAGTGGTTTATTTTTATTTTTTTAAATTCCAGACTTATTACCTTTCAAATTAAACATCATTTATTGAAGCCACTATGTTTTATTTTTTTTTAGATGTAATCATTTATTACATTTCCAAACCTTTGGAGATCTTTAAAAATTCCTAACAGCAACTTTAAACTCAATAAACTGGGTGTAAATATGCGGTATTTAGACAGGCACAGAAGCGACAAATGTTCTTTCCAGACATGATTTATTGAAAACACACACCAAATGTATACTCTACAAACCATCATGTTTCTGTTATGTTGCACAAGCTGAATATTTTCATGTGGGTTTCAGTAAAATTAAAGTGATACATTCTGACACTGTGGCATCGCTTCTGCTCGCTACTAAAGCATTTGCAATTTTACTCTTCTAGGAAAGAAAATATTAAATCATCTTGAATGAGCCCAACTTTTGTAAAAATTTATTATACAATGTATTACAAGGCAGAAACCCAATGTCAATCCAAACGAGTTTTGGGAAAGTGTGGGAGGAAGAATGATACCAGTGTGAGATTAAAGGTGGGATAGAGGAGGCTGATACGTTCTCGATAGATGGCAGTTGAAGGGGAGGAATAGTAATACAAAACACACATTTGTATCTACCATGGAAAAGATTAAGGCACATGATAGGCATACAACACATCGGCTACTGAGATATACACTGACTTTATTTTGACAAACTTGAATCAGTTCCATCTACAAAGGTAGGTTTGATTCAATATGTGCCTGTGTCCAGTTTGTATTTTAACAGCACAGTTGTGTGGCTTTTCTTTTTGATGAATGCATGTGTCACACAACCAGAAAACCAATAAACTCTTTAATCCATGTTGAATACAATTCCTTTGGTTGTGGTGCTGCAGAGGCCGTCAGAGACAGCCCGTTATGTTTCATTCTTGTTTTTTTTCGCTCTCTTTTCCTTCTTGAAGATAATTCATTAATGTCCAATGAAAACACACAGTTCAGGGGACGAAAAAGGATGCAAGGTATTATTATATGGTTGTGACCTCTGGAATTAAAAGTTATACATTTATTTGTAGTTTATTGAATTTTACCACAACACACATCTTTGTAAACACTGTGTAAACGCAAGCTCTTATAAAATCACGTCACAAAGAAAACGTCATTGCAGGCACATGCCATTCACCAGGATGACGCATGAGTGATACGGAATTTCCGCCTCCAGTATATGCTGACTCTGAGAGACTGATGCTGGAGAACACACTAGCACAGATGTTTGTGTGTGGTCTTACCAAGCACAACGGAAATGGTAAATTTACTCTTGTCACTCTGTTTTTCCGAGTCAAAGTTGTCCACCCTGAAAGTTTGTAAAAATATATACTATATGTCCTTTGATACTTGACTTTATACAGTGTGACCGTTCAGTTTGCCTTAACTTTTATCCATTCTGCTGTTCTCTTGCTGTATGTCAATGGATTAGTTAATATCACAAAAACAGAAAAAAATGGCACTTAAAAAAAATATGAACAACTGTACACTTTTTTCATGCTCATAAGAGTATTTTTCTTTAGGAAGCACGTAATGAGTGCTTGATTGTAACACCGTAGGAACAAAAATGAAGGAATATTACAAATTCTATATATAACCTGTTTCAGTTCTTGATTTCTGACCCTTGACCCCACTCCAGGAGTTGTCATGAAACAAAAATGTAAGAATTTTTTTTCATCCTTTATGACTTACAAAATATAAATAAGTGATGGTCTGAGTAACCTGGCAATAACTGGCAGATGTAAATTACATGGTAGTTACTTTTTCCAAACATGGTGAACCTTAATCCAATGTGTTTTCCAAACAATGTGATATTAATATAAAACTAACAAGTTGGGTTTTTCTTCATTTTTTTTACCCTAATATACATGTATTTAAAAGTTGACAAAATTAAAAAAAAAGGGTTCAGATCTTTAACAAACAACCATATTCTGCTATTTCACCACCAAAAAAAAGGATATCTTTATCAGCAAAATGCCATAGTCTTATTTTCTTTTACACACGTAACTGACAAAGAGCCATTGATCAGGAAAACCAAGAGACGGTTGTCATGTCACGCTGACTGTTTTTTTTTCTTTTCTTTTTACCATGGGTGAAGAACATCCGTGTTGATGTTCATTTACATCAAGTAGTTGTTGAGATGTTGCTCCATTCGATTTCCCCCCCACTTTCACCTTCTATTGTCCAGAGCACAACTTGCAGAATATTCACTTTATAAAGTAAACCTCTTATTCCAAACCATTTCAGTGCAGTCTTCTTCAAACACAGTGAACCAAATGGGCTGTGGGTTTTTGACTTTTGGGAGTACATTTATCCACTATGCTACAGCTTCCTTTTCTTTACCACCCCCACCCAAACCAAAACTAACATCCAGTGACTTATCATTCAATCAATCCAACCAGCCCACATCAAAGATATCAAACTTACACAACAAATTGAAAAACACAGACAAAGTTCCATAGCCTTTAAAACTAAACCTCCTAGATTTAAAGTAAAGGCAAAACAAAAGTGTTCCTTCTTACCTCAGGTTTCCTTTCAACACACGTTCCTTTCCCCATTTATGGCCCCCACGTCTTCTCATGTCAATTACTTCGCCATTGTCAACTTTGAATACCTTGATGTCACCTGTAGATCTCAACAAGAGTCAACACTGAAGAATTCACATGCTGTCCAGTGGGAATGTAGAAATGTAAAAGTAGTAGGAATTGTCACTCCATATCTTTTTTCATTATTTTTTTGAAAAGCAAAATTGCTGGCTGTTTCTGGGTAGTCGCTGTTCTGACCATCATTGTTTCTATTTATTTTAAATCTTCTAGCTGTACAAAGTTCAACTCCAAACATGAGCTCCGTATAAATGGCAGTGGTGATGTGAGAGCTCCTCCTGCGGTGTTACTCTGTCGCAGTTTTAAGCCTAGAGTGAATGAACAAAATAAGAAAAAAGACATTAGGAGACACATACAGATGACTTTAAATGATAAACAATGGAACATTTCTATATATAGGGAACACTGATTAATACAACACATTTCTTTATGACAACGAGATGAGAGAACATAAACATCCATCTTAACTTCAAATAAATGACTGCATTAAAGCTCATGATGGTCTCAGAGACAAACAGATGGTGGTGGTCAAACACATTTTTAAGCACTCATATATAAATAGCACATCCTTTAGTTCAAACCTGATCAAACCCATAGTAAGTCAATTAACTGGCATTGGGGTTAAAGAGAGCGCTCTCATTAGGGTGGACAAATCCTTCAGAGTTGTATTGGAGGACAAGTGAAGAAATGAGAGAAGAAAATAATCATGTGATTAGGTTGATTATCAGGTTGATGAACTTTAGGGAGACTAAATGATGTAAAATTAATAATATCATCATCATTATTATTATTATTATTATTATTTTTAGACTAAATACCACCATTGTCACAACCGTATATCTCATTTCTTGTGATACAATAGGATCAAAATAAAATATATCAACAGAATACAGTGACAAAAGATGATGACAGTCGTGGAGAAAAACATGAAGGGCAGACGAGGTTTCAAACGTGAGCTGGTCAGTAGAGAGAATGGGGGACAAATAAAGACAATGTTGAAAGTATAAAACACACATTAGTACCATGGAAACAGCTTAAATGCATGTAGCATAATAAACCACAATGAAATAAAAATGGAATTCACCAATTATACTAAATGTGCAGGTCTTTTTTAAATGAAAGACTAGAGAAATGTTTGATTTGCTTTCATTTTAAATAAGTCTCCTTAATGAGAAAAAACTAATTTTGTTCCAGTGTCATGTTACTTTATGAATTACACGTTTTTACTCATTTGTTTATGAATCATTTATCTTTCCGTAACTTGAGCTATGACAAAATGTATGCGTGATCTATAATGTGTCTCGTCCTATGAGTGTGAGCATATCTTATTCCTTCTCGCCCTTTTGATTTAAGGTGTCCTAGAAGCACCCATGTGGAGTGCTTGACAAACGATGCCCCTTCATCATTTGCTCCCACTTTCAGCAAAGGCTGTCAGGGGAGGCAACGAGTGGATCTCAGTGCACATTTCAATCAGGCAGCTGCGACACAATTGCGTTCACAGTCAAAGGCCTGTTTACTTTCTAAAACTTTCTCTCAAGCCGAGAAGTCACATTGTTTTTCGTCAATGCTGCCAGTTGCTCCCTGAGATGTCAAATTAGGTCAGTGCCAAAGCTGGGTTACTAAAAGGGACACTCACTACATTATGTATACAGTACTTATACAATAAAATGAGAACCACTTCAAGAGCTGTGTCAAATATTCATCATTTTTATAGTTTTTAGCTAGATAAGGTAACAAAGTACAGTTGTCTACCAGTTCTAAACAACTACAAAGTTAATTAATACCTCTCAGACATTTTCAATCAAAACAGACATTTTCAATCAAAACCAAACATTGAAACTTTGTTTCATTTTCATTAGATTGTGCATGTGTACGCAATGCTGTGGCTGGTGACTGTCGTGATGACGATAAGCAATAATCTGTTTATTGTCGCTGATAATACAATAACTTTTATTTGTAATTTATATATGTATATATATATATATACATATACATGTATTTAATCAACGTTCATAATTTTTTTTTTTTGCATTTGTTGCTGCTTCTTCATAAGACCGTGTAAAAAATAATTTGCGGAACCATGATTCTAAGTGTGAGAACATACATTTCCAAACATTGTCTTTAGTTTGTCGGACAATAACAACTTTATAGAGGGTTATGTTTGAAAAGGGTGTCAATAAAATGTGATAAATACGATAAAAGTAGTGAACTGAGGATTTAAATATCTCGTTTCTTCTTAGCAACATATTAATGTTTCAAGGAGATTAGGACTGCACTGTCTGCACTATTTTGTTTACATAATTATTTGTTTTACTGATCTACTCATTGTTAAGTATCAATATGTAGTAATAGGATCTAGCATGCAAGGTCAGTATGAATCATCTCCAGCATCTTTAGGTGTAAATGGTCACAAATTTAAGTGATTAAAACATATTTCAGTGATGGACAGAAGTGAGTGTGTGCATACAGTACAACCAGGTGACACATGAGATGGAGGTGCTCAGTGACAGAAACTCTGCAAGACATTGCGTGGAGGTGAAAGGAAACTAGATGGAATCAATTAACGAATGAGGAATGAACAGGACTGCTACAGTCCAACTCAGGGGTGGGGGTGGTTGTTTTGTGATTTTCTTTTTCAGACCTACCATGCATGCATTTAGACCCAGGAATCAACAGGCTGTGGCTTAACATCACAAGCGTCCACCAGACTGACCGCAGGCCTATTACTCCTGATATAGTGTTTCCTACTTGTGTCATTCTGTGCAATAGGACGGGTTAAAAAAACACAAGGCAAAACAAAAGGAGGTCAATACATTGGACCAATACATTCAAACATACACATGCAGCCAAATCCAGAGAAGCTGGTGTTAATTTTCTACTGTTGAAAAGCTACAAAGGGAAAGAAGACATAGCAGCATGCAAAAGACAGAAGGACAGCTCAGTAGTGTATTACGGCTACAAGTTGCATTGCTATCTGGAAAAACCTTTGGGAGGTACAGATGGCCGACATGGAATACATATTTTAAAAGTAATGCTAGAAGACTGAACACAGACAAACAACCTGATTACTACTGCAGTCTTTGTTTTAAAAGCCGAACCAACCATCTGGTGCAGTGCTAAAACTTGCACGTTTAAGAAAAGTGCCCAAAAAAATGAACAAAACGTGCTAGCAATTTGAAGTGCAGATAATGCTCATTTCCCGTATTTGCTCAACCACGCACACTATTAGTTTTTAAAGATGCCAGGGTAGAAACACTTAAAATTACATTCATTTTAATTTCACAATGCATCTGAGGTTAATTTTACTATAGTGTACTTTGTTGTCAAGTGCATGGTCAGAAAAAGGCATACAGCAGTAGTTTATTTAAGGCCCTCAAGGTAAAATCTGCTCTAATGTACCTCACAGATCTCATTCCATATACAGACCCTTTCCAAAAAATTTGAATATCATGGAAAAGTTTATTTATTTCCTTAATTCCATTCAAAAAGTTAAACTTTCAGCGATTATAGATTCAGGGCCCACAATTTAAACAATTTCAAATATTTATTTGTTTATTTTTTACATAATTTGGGCTTCCAGCTCCTGAAATCACACATCTCTTTTGCTGGTGCATCTTTTCCTGCCACATTTTGTCCTTCCACTCGACTTTCCATTGATATGCTGTGACACAGCACTTTGTGAACAGCCAGCCTCCTTAGCTATGAACCTTTCTGGCTTACCCATCCTATGGAGGGTATCAATGATGGTCTTCTGGCCAGTTGTCAAGTCTCCCATATTGAACCCAAGTGCGACAATTGAAGCAAACTGAGTTAAGTTAAAAAGTTAATGACACCTGAGGAAACCTGTGCAGGTGCTTTGAGTTTAGTAGATGATTAGTGGGTGACATCAAGTTTAAAACATTTATGGCCTGTAAAATGTGGGCTGATTTCTTCACAGTGTTGTAATTTTTTGAATTCCTGACTTTGTGGGTTTTATGAGCTGGAAACCCAAATTGTATAAAAATAAACAAATACTTGAAATTGTTTCAATTGTGAATCTATAATCTATGAAAGTTTAGGGGCAGAGTTTCCATGATATTCAAATTTTTTGGAATACCTACATAGTGTTGGTATGTTCCCAGCCTGTGAGAGTTAAATGCTAATGGAATAAAACAGTACTTTTGATGTTGGGTTTGCTTACATTTATTACATTTCAGTGTAAGTGGTATTATTGAGCAATGCCAGTGATTAATCTACGTTTTTTTTTTCTTTTCTGTAACTGTCAGAAAAAAATGTCAACCTGCATTGTATTATTTTGTGGTAAATATGATCCCTATACATTTGTACCCATGTTGCAAATAGTATTTTACAGCTTCAAAGATATAAGACACTAAACTAAGAGATGCCTAGAGTAGTGATTCCCAACCAAGGCACCGTGAGATGCGGGAAATGATCCAATTATGCTTAATTTATCAGAAAATAATTATTTATTAATTACAAATATATCTACGTCCATATGGCTATGTCAGCAATGTATAGTGACAGGAGAAGGTACAAAAAGGTACAATAATAAAACAGGAACAATAAATGTGTGTAGCCTCCTGTTGCTATTCATACATTAGATTAGATTTCAAACTGAGCAACTACATTTGTCAGTAACCTGATGAGATCATCATGTAGTCATACTTTTTGTGACACTTTTGTTTGGTAGCATGCTGTGAGACTTAGCTCAATAAAGGTTGGTAAACACTGGCCAGAGGGTGCTAAATGGACATGAAAGGACTATTTGTGGCATTCATTTGACAGTACAACAGAGTGAATTAGATTCATTTAACAGTAGAGTATATGTATAAGAAGTATACTTGAGTAATCTGACAGATACTAGGCATATCACTACTCAGCTCTCCAATTAATTAACTATGGCAACAGTCTGTATCATCAGCAGAAGACCATTTGATATAGGCTCAGTCTTCTCATTGCCATTGAAAGGGTGACTTGGTTTCCATGAGAGGCAATTGTTGCCAGCTATTTTACTCAGTGTAAGCTTAATTACTTTACAGACTCCAAAAGCTTATACTTAATTAACTAGTGGCTCACAGATCTGAGGGCATCCAAATCCCTGAGCTGCAGACAGACACATAAACGAACGGGAACGACACATTCCGTCCTCTTTAAAGAATCAATAGGATTAAAATGTTCCACTAAGGACCACCACAGAAAACGTGGAGAGAAAGAAGAGAACAGAGAAGGCGAGGGAGAGAGAGGGGAAAAGGAGGAGGACGTGACAATTTTTAAATTGGACATCATTAGTTTGTCCTCTATGCCCTAACTCCTCTGGAGACAAGAAAAGTTCTGCTGGTACCTTCAATGGCTCCCGTTCTGTCAGGTCCACTGAATTGTCGCCTGTCTTGTATTTGCAGTCCTTGTCCCTCTGGTCAATGGTAGAGTAACCGTCTAATGAGGTCAGAGAAGGGTGGTCAACTCCATTGCAGATAAGAACAAATGATGCATTGAGTTGCTTTAAGTTGTATAGTACAAGTGAACCCAATACTTAGCATGTGCTTTGCATGGGCTTGTGTGGACTTCATGGGCACCACAGCAGGTCCTACAATGTACAAATTAATTATAGGAAGTCTCTAACACCCTTCACTCAAGGTTTTTTTTTATTTTTTATTTTTTTTAAATTAAACTTTTGTGGCGCTGTTCTTATTATTTGGCTCTTAATTGGTTTATTTATTCATTCATTCCAAAAAGCAATTGTCTCTAATGATTAGTTTTTTAGGGTTACTTGCAAATGCCACCTAAACTAATTAATTTTGAAAAAAAAAAAGTAATGGGCTCACCCTGACCCCCTATCAGCAAGTGCTTTGAAATTATGGCAAAAAACAATATCATCAGCACAGCACATCCGCCATGTTTGAACAGTGCTGCGATATTCATTGATGATTGAGTCACTGCACAGCTTTGCATAGCCACACAAAGCTTAAACTTTTCATGCAATTTTAAATGAAATTCCGATGATTCATAAATGAAGGGCACCGAGCATTACGGTGGCGCTGAATTGCAAAACACATCAGCAAATGACTAAAGACAATGGCAGATTAAAAAACTCTACGGCAAATAACTTAACACAACAGCAAATAACTAATCACAAGAGCAAATAAAAAACAACAAAAAATAACTAAACACAACAGCATATAAAAAAAACACAGCAGTGAATAACTGATCACAACGGCAAATTAAATAACAACAACAAATAACTAAACACAAGAGCAAATAAAAAATAACTAAACACAACAGCAAATAATAAAACAGAACAGCAAATAACTAATCCATCCATCCATTTTCTGAGCCGCTTCTCCTCACTAGGGTCGCGGGCGTGCTGGAGCCTATCCCAGCTGTCATCGGGCAGGAGGCGGGGTACACCCTGAACTGGTTGCCAGCCAATCGCAGGGCACATAGGAACAAACAACCATTCGCACTCACAGTCATGCCTACGGGCAATTTAGAGTCTCCAATTCATGCATGTTTTTGGGATGTGGGAGGAAACCGGAGTGCCCGGAGAAAACCCACGCAGGCCCGGGGAGAACATGCAAACTCCACACAGGCGGGGCCAGGGATTGAACCCGGGTCCTCAGAACTGTGAGGCTGACGCTCTAACCAGTCGTCCACCGTGCCGCCCAAATAACTAATCACAACGGCAAATTAAAAAACAACATCCATCCATCCATTTTCTGAGCCGCTTCTCCTCACTAGGGTCGCGGGCGTGCTGGAGCCTATCCCAGCTGTCATCGGGCTGGAGGCGGGGTACACCCTGAACTGGTTGCCAGCCAATCGCAGGGCACATAGGAACAAACAACCATTCGCACTCACAGTCATGCCTACGGGCAATTTAGAGTCTCCAATTCATGCATGTTTTTGGGATGTGGGAGGAAACCGGAGTACCCGGAGAAAACCCACGCAGGCACGGGGAGAACATGCAAACTCCACACAGGTGGGGACGGGGATTGAACCCCGCACCTCAGAACTGTGAGGCTGACGCTCTAACCAGTCGTCCACCGTGCCGCCCAAATAACTAATCACAACGGCAAATTAAAAAACAACAGCAAATAACTAAACAGCAGCAAATTAAACAAATACAACAACAAATGACTAATCACAACAGCAAATAACTAAACACAACAACAAATAACTAAA
The DNA here is from genome assembly GCF_024500385.1 of Phyllopteryx taeniolatus. Taxonomy (NCBI): domain Eukaryota; kingdom Metazoa; phylum Chordata; class Actinopteri; order Syngnathiformes; family Syngnathidae; genus Phyllopteryx; species Phyllopteryx taeniolatus. The sequence goes on along the minus strand of NC_084504.1, from coordinate 4,977,976 downwards.
CACAACAAAAGTAACTACACACAACAGTACCTACCTTTTCCGGTAGCTTAATGTCGCTTTTCCGGTAGCTTAATGTCGTTGTGTTTTTGCATTTAGTCTTGTGTGTAATTACTTGTTATTGTGATTAGTTATTTGCTGTTGTGAGTAGTTATTTGTTGTTTTGTTTTTTGATTTGCTGTTTTTCTTAGTTATTTGCTGTTGTGTTTAGTTATTTGTTGTGATTTTCAATTTGCTGTTGTGTTGAGTTTTTTGTCATTGATTAGTTATTTGCTGTCGTGTTTTTTAACTTGTCGTTGTGTTTAGTTATTTGCTGTTGTGTTTGGCCACCGTAGAGCATACATTCAGAGCATGATTAATATTTGATATCGAGATAGCATTTGTTCAATCTCTGAATTTGGATCATTACATGGAAATATTCAAACACTTTGCTACCTTTGTTCTATTATGTTCAGTTGATTAGATACTTTCAAAACCAAGTTGCAGGCAGAACTCAAACAAGTGATTATCATGTTGATGTGATTACGTTCAGGTGAAACTACAATATTTGCCTTTTTATTTTTACTTGATGGAAACAAAATGGATCATTAATTGTTTTAACCTATATGTGATGAACTCAATTTAAACCCATTTCTCTGAACTCTCAATAACGGTTACCTCAACAAAGACTCATGTGAGTTTCATATTCACTTTGGAAATGCAAAGACTATTTTCTTCACATTTTACTACATTCATTCCACAATTTATATTACATTCTGCTTTACAGCTAGCAAGCAAGTAAGCAAACAAACAAAACAGTATCAAGTGTAGGAAAGCAGGTTAGGGTAGATAAATATAGAAATATATATATAACTATACAAACATCTTGTCAAGAGAGGGGCCCTACATACAGCATCAATGAGCACCACACTGACTGACCGCCAGCCATCATGCTGAGGTCACAATGTTTGACTTTTAAGGTACATTTCTCCTCTTGGCCACGGTTCAAGTTGATGTTGAATTTATTGGATTTACAATTGGATAGAGAAGAAAGAAGCGAGGTTGGAAAGGTGCTAGCACTCTTTACCTGATGACAAAAATGCAATCTGCCAGTTACCTGGACCCAGCTCATCCATACGAATCATACAATCACTGCCACATTTCTGGGTGCCTGAAAAGCATTCATATGCTATTTGCACATAGGTTATATGCATACAAGCTTGAGCTACTGAGCCAAAACGATGCTTTCCAAGGAAAACGTTCTTGGCTGGTGACTGAAAAAAGCAAACTGGGCAGGCAGACATGAGCCTATGATTCTTATGCATCTATGTATATACAGATTAGATGTACCAAAAAAAAGAGGGCAGGAAGGGTAAAAACAAATTCAATTGGCTCCTCTTTCAAAGAGAATTTTGCTGTTCGGCCAGTGTCCACCCTCCTCCAACAAATAATTGTATCCCCATTTTTGTGTTCTAGACAGATCTATTTTCATTAAACTTGACCTAATTTAATTAATGGGAGATTTGAGGGAAAAACAAAGAACAAATAAGAAAAAACAAAGTTTGGATTCAACAGCAATGGGACACATCTTCAAAATCACCTCTTTATACATGCTTTATAACTACTCTGGTGCTTAAAAATATGGTCTTTAAAACGCAGGGGATGAGCGCAATAATGTGTCATGCATGGTACTTCAAGAAACATGTGCATCCACAAAACAAACCAAAGCATCAGAGATATGATATACACAGTAAATACATATTTTTAATACCTGTGTAAAGACTATGTGGTTGGGATATTAAACAGGGTAGTTCATTTACAGTACTCCAACTACAACTGCTATGGTGCTGTTAAACGCATTCAATTTGTATTGAACCTTAATTGAAGTTAATAGTCATGACCTGTTCAGATATGTGGCATTAATTAGAACAAAATGGCTTAAAGTTACAGTCGCTTTGTCAGTTTTGGTCTCTTAATAGGATTTCCTCACAGTACAGCAAGATTGAATATTTCAAGATTTATGCTTTGAATTACAAACTAGACTCTCATGTGGTCTTAATGCCTTCAAATTTGTCATGGAGCTTTTTATTTTTTTTAATACTGCCAGCTAATTTTGCCGAGAAGCCTTTTGTGGTTCTCATTGCCTCATTCTGCCAAATAGCACCAATCACGTGAAAAGCTCTGTCTGACCTTGGTTCTTCTCCATAAGGGGCAGAGTTGTATCATCATAACCCGGTTTGCCGTTCTTGGTTCCTTTCGGGGTTGCTGTCACCGTGGGCTGAAAGAGAATTGTTGTTCAACATTTCATTATTGCAACTAATTTTATGGACCAATTAAACGCCATTCAGTAAATTGGTGATATTCCTTGGGGAGTCATGAAAGCATGGAAATTCCTTCAGCATGAATGTATTTACAGATGTACAGCACATAATCCCACTATGTTCTTAATTGGATACAACTGCACAAGCTAATGAAATCCAGAAATAGAGCTGTATCGAGCATACGGCCTATAAAAAGACAATTTTGCTAGTTTGCCACTCTTATTTACCTACGGTAAATGGTAAGGTAATACAATTATTTGAAACACTCGGTATGATGCAATGCAGTTTCATACCAAACAATGACCGTATTTGGGTGTTTATTTGATTTCGGGCACTCTGTGATGGTAATGACATTTCAAAGTTTTTAGCTAACTGTGCTATGCTGGTAGAGTTTGATTAAAATTTTCTTTTAGCGAGCTAGTCCTGTACAACATTTGTATATGATTAGCAAGTTTTTACAGGAAAATCTTTAAACATATAAACACTACAAGTTTTTTGGTAATGAAATGCAATAAAAATATTATGTGACTTCAGGGTACAAATGAGGAAAAAAACTTACTCTTCCAGTTATCAAAATGTCTGACTTCTCTCTGCACTAGCATGTGCTTGAGTGACAAGACAAAATGACACAGGGAATTAAAGAATTTGATTTGAATAAACTTTATTGATCTGAAAATGGTCAATGTGGCAGTAATGACAGCAATTTTAAGGGACAGACATTTTAGGAAAAATAAAAGACAGAATTTGAAATGCTTTGTATATATGATGAGAAATCATTAATTCTATTATATTTTAAGGTATTTATGGTAAAAGTACCACCATTTTTGCATTTTTTAGTAGAAAGATAGAGCTTCATATATCCAAACCCTGTGCTAGGGACAGGGTGAAAACTGTAAGATACCACCATAAAACTGCTCAAAAAATGTCAAAATATACTAATATTAACATGAAATTTTAGACAACACTTATAATTAGGCGGCACGCTGGTTGACTGGTTAGAGCGTCTGCCTCACAGTTCTGAGGACTGGGGTTCAAATCCCGGCCCCGCCTGTGTGGAGTTTGCATGTTCTCCCCGTGCCTGCATGGGTTTTCTCCGGGCACTCCGGTTTCCTCCCACATCCCAAAAACATGCGTGGTAGGTTAATTAATTAATTAAAGACTACTAAATTGCCCGTAGGTGTGAATGTGAGTGTGACTGGTTGTTTGTTTATATGTGCCCTGCGATTAGCTGGCGACCAGTTCAGGGTGTACCCCGCCTCCTGCCCGAAGATAGCTGAGATAGGTTCCAGCACGCACGCGACCCTTGTGAGGATAAGCGGCTCAGAAAATTTCGGCTCAGATTTCGGGCCTTTTTGTGTCACTGATGTAAAATTTAAAGAAAAAATATATTTAAATAGATTTTTTTAATAACCAGCAGTGGGTGTGCCTAATTATAAGTTTTTTCCTCATTTGTACCCTTAAGTCACATAATATTTTTATTGCATGTCATTACCAAATGACTTGTAATGTTAATATGTTTAAAGATTTTCCTGTAAAAACTTGATAATCATATAAAAATGTTGTACAGGACTAGCTAGCTAAAATAAAAAATTAAGATAACTCTACCAGCATAGCACAGTTAGCTAAAAACTTTGAAATGTCATTACCATCACAAGATTAATCAATTTTTAATCAATATGCCATTGTGGCGGGAATGACATTTCTCTAAGGTATCTGACAAAAAGACCAAATAAAAAAAAAAATCTTAAATCAATATATATGGACATGAACAGATTCTGACTCACAAAAAGATGACAATTAAGGTAAGGTAGGTATATATATTTGTTGTGACATTTTATTTTTGAGAAAAACGAAAATCATAAGTGCTCAAAATCAAATAAACACCCAGCTATGTGAAAAATGACATCGAGTGACATATGCTATACCTGGAAATGGCTCTTGTTCCAGCCATCCTTTGTCAAAGCGTTCCTCAATTCCTTATAACTCCACACAGTCTGCAGCACGTGAGATGCGGCCTTTGTTTCTCTTGTCGATTGGCTGCGGGGGGAACAAAAAAGCCGAAATAGATCACGAAATAATCCTAGAAAGTCAAAAAGTTCCTCTACTGTAACTCCACACAACTGACAAGAATGTGCACTAGCAGCAATCAAGTTAGTTCCTGGAGTGGCTTCAGGGTCTTTGCTTTTAATTCACAGCCATATTTCCTTTTATTAGCTACTTGTGAGCCACCACCATTAATTACACAGAGATAGCGCTCTCACTTGAAAGTAACTCAATCTCAAAAGAAGTGAAAGGATACACAAGTTGGTCTGTGAATCAACTGTCTCTCTGTTCATTTCGACTGTCTCTTTGTGTGATCAATACTCCATCACAAAAAAGATCCAACTTTGAAAAGGGCAGGGATTAAAAGTATGGTGGAATTTTATTTTACATTTTAGAATTGGAAAGCTGCAAACAATGTTTTGAATATCTCCCTTAATACAGTATTGGCAGCACGGTGGAGGACTGATTAACACATCTGCCTCGCAGTTCTGAGGATCCGGGTTCAAATCCGGGCTCGCCTGTGTGAAGTTTGCATATTCTCCCCGTGCCTGTGTGAGTTTTTTCCGGGTACTCCATTTTTCTCCCACATCCCAAAAACATGCATGGTCGGTTAACTGAAAACTCTAAATTGCCCATAGGTGCGAATGTGAGTGCGAGTGGTTGTTCGTTTATATTTGGCCTGTGAATGGCTGGCGACCAGTTCAGGGTATATTCGGCCTCTCGCCCAGAGTCAGCTGGGCTAGGCTCCAGCACGCCCGCGACCCTAGTGAGGATAAGCGGTACGGAAGAGGAATGAATGAATATAGTATTGTCAAAATGATTGATTGCCGGATAGATGAAAGATAGATAGAGCGAGAGAGAGAGATATTTACTGATGTGCCATGCTTGACCTTTAGCATGAAATTAAATACCGTATCTGGACACGAATATCAAGTGTCAAATAATAATATTTAATTGAATAGTAGTGAGGCGGAACAGTGGACGACTGGTTAGAGCGTCTGCCTCACAGTTCTGAAGACCGGGGTTCAATGCCCGGCCCCCCCTGTGTGGAGTTTGCATGTTCTCCCCGTGCCTGCGTGGGTTTTCTCCGGGCACTCCGGTTTCCACCGACATCCCAAAAACATGCATGGTAGGTTAATTTAAGACTCTAAATTGCCCCTAGGTGTGAATGTGAGTGCGAATGGTTGTTTGTTTCTATGTGCCCTGCAATTGGCTGGCAACCTCCTGCCCGATGGTAGCTGGGATAGGCGGCTCAGAAAATGGATGGATGGATGAATAGTAGTACAATTTGAAACATATACATGGAAATATATAGTGCCTGTTGACTTTTATGGTATGTACAGCAGACTAACTGAGGGAAAAGAGCAATTCCACAGTAGGGATAGTACCTGACAGGTTGCCTAGTCAACAATTTAATCAACTTAATTTGTCTAGTCTGTGATAAATCACCGTGGAACAGAAAGAAATGTAAGGGACACCTGGTTCGGTTGATAGCGACAAGCTTCTCAATGGCCTGGGCCTGAATGAGAGATCGGGCGTTTTCAGAGCTGTCTGTGACAATCTCGTGGATGGTGTTGAGGATGGCAACCACGGTGTCTTCCTCTAAGTTCTTGGCTGGTTGCTGCTGTCCGCTGGGCAAGTTACTGACCAAGTCCCGCATGGCGTAACTTCCTATTAATGAAGAAAAAAAATACACAGTACAGTTATTATCACCAATAAAAATAATTGAAATTGGGGTAAAATGGGACTCCATCTCTCTTCCTGAAGGCAAAATCTGCACATCAGGGTTTACCAAATTAGGTGTGGTTCCAAATGTGTTTTATACAGTATCATTCATTCATTTTCCGTACCGCTTCTCCTCACTAGGGTCGCGGGCAGGCTGGAGCCTATCCCAGTTATCTTCGGGCGAGAAGCGGGGTACACCCTGAACTGGTCGCCAGTCAATCGCAGGGCACATACAAACAAACAACCATTCACACTCACATTCACACCTACGGGCAATTTAGAGTCTTCAATTAACCTACCATGGATGTTTTTGGGATGTGGGAGGAAACAGGAATGTCCGGAAAAAAAAAACACACAGGCACAAGGAGAACATGCAAACTCCACACAGGTGAGGCCAGATTTGAACCCGGGTCCTCAGAACTGTGAGGCGGATGTGTTAACCAGTCGTCCACCTTGCCGCCTATACAGTATCATGCATTGTCATAATATTAACATAAAATATACTGTATTTAAAAAAAAAATAATTACTTTATAACAATGAGAGTCAGCTTGATGATAGTGATACATTAAAACCATTAGAATTTTTTTTATATAAAATCACCACAGTACTGAGTCTGCATGTATACAATATATACCAATTAAGTCCTTGTTGCGTCGGTCGATGGAGAGGTTGCGCAAGGCGATAGCCACAGCTCGGACCACCTTGTCGGAGTCGGAGCGCAAAAGCTCCACCAGGATGGGGAGACCTTTCTCTTTACGCACTGTGGCCCGGATGTAGTTGGACCACTGTGGGGGACACAGAGGGCCAGGTGTGAGCGTATTTCTACATCTTCAAGAGTTACTTTCTTGGGGTACCAGAGGGCCCCAAACAACACTAGGTACAACTGGACCACATTCTATGTACGTATATCTGACAACAATACAATAATGCAATCACACCTTCTCTCCTTGCGAATGACTAATTCAAAACACCACATAGGGGCTCACATAGGAAAAATTGTATATAATAATTATTATATAAATGACATCATTACATAAAATATACATTTGACATGAAAGCGGTTTTATCCTTGAGATGTAATCTGGTTAGATACATTGGAACCACAAGATGGCAGTAGTACCCCTTAAAACTTGACGAGACCCAGCGACAACCAACAAGGAAAGGTGTTTTAAGGTTTGAGAAAGAGCAAAAGCCAAAGGAGAAAGAACAGGCTTCGTCAAGCAGCCAATGTGACAAATGTATAAGCAGCTCTGCTTGCTACAGAATCTGGCCTGAGGACCTGCTGATCAGCTTCCAGGGGGAAAAAAAATGTAGCAAAAGAGAAAAGGATTTCTCCTCAAAATGGCCACCTTTGCTGGGAAACACGCCGGCTGAACAATTGAGAAAATAAAATGTGATGATAAGGAATGGATACAATTAACCACTCGTGTGATTCTTTCAAAGTAGCTGGAGGTGCCTGCTGATGACAATGTCAAACGACTGAAAGGTCACACTGCCCTGATGGCTGTTGTGGGCTAAATACACACAGCATGTATAAAAACAGCATAGTTTTTGCTGGAATGTAAAAACTAGCCTTCCCTGTTCATAATTCACAGTTGCCTTCAAGCCAGAAAGCCTCTCAGTATATCAGCTACTGCTGCTTTAATTGGAATAAATGTCTGATCCTGACTGCAGATTTTCTCATCTCGTTTATCATTAGAGACAAACATGTAACAGAGATGTGTGCATTAGTTTCACAACATGCCTAACCACACAGTGCTGTTAGAATTATTTGATTATACTCTGTACTTCAGATATGTTTATCTTTATCTCATACACAAGTATAGCTTTTTTTTTTTTTTACTAGTTACGTTTTGCTCTTGGTTACATCCCAAACATTGATTTCTCAACTCATGATCCCTCCATCTGTACATCGCTGTAGTTGCAAAAATAAATATGACAAACTTGGTGACTGCTGTACCACCTCAGCCTTGCACTCACAGTCCATTGCCCAGCACCAAGGTTTTGCAGAGCCCCAGCAGCAGCCTCCAGGGTGTTGAAGTTTTGGCTCTCAGTCAGCAGAGAAAGATAGAGTCTCACCACTTCTGGTTGATACAGAAGCTCAAAACCTACAAGGAAACACACACCTGGTTAGGACACCTGGAAGACATACTTGACATCAGGTCTTGCCCAGACAATGCCAGTTATCATTCTTTGATACAACATCCTCTCTAACTACTGTATTAAAGCATAATGGCAAGTCAATACTTGAGAATGACAAACAAGGAGAACACAAGGAGATTATTGATCTGACAAGCCCAGAATTTTTGATGTTTTGATCTCGCTGACACATAACACATTCACCAATGTTAATCATTAGGCCTCCCTCTGATGGAAACATAATTACATTATCAGCTATTAGACAAAGTAGACACGGGGAGGGAGAGGCACAGAATCACAAAGCCTGCAGTAATTTTCCAAGTGACACACAAGTGAGATTTTGGTCAGTTTTAGTTGTTCTGCCAAGGTCATTCAGAACTGTTCCCATTACATTATTAATAACAGTAAACATTATACTAGTGAGTGGGAGCTTAAGTCAATTTTATTATTTACTGTGCAATGACAAATTACATTTTTTTATCCATTTGCAAAAAGCACAAACTATTTGTACATGTTAAGGGTATAACTGTGCCCCAAAGCAACAATAAAGCACGTAGCACTCTCTTGTTTAATTGAGGCAGATGCTGAATCAACAGCAAAGAGACAAATAAATTGATTTACTGTAATAAAAACCTGGTGTCGCCAAAGCAGCAATGCTATTAGAAACTGTGACTTCAGCAGACATGTGCAGACAACACACTGCTGATACAGATAAAATAATATATACATTTTACCAAATATTTCCTTCCTATTACTTACAAGAGGAAATAGAAAGCTTGTAATTGGTCTCCAGGCTCAAATTAGAAAATAACACACTTTTGTATCCTATGTCTTCTATTGCCAGTGTATTTTTAGGTTCTATTTTTGTTACCATTACCTTTTCAGCAGAGGAGAGTGTATTTTCAGAGCTGGAGACTTACTGCATCTAAACTTGTAATGTGAAAACTGGAAGTGGTAGTCCCTGGGTATAATAACTGTCGACAACAACTTTGTTGTTGAAGCAAAACTAATTGGTAATTGGAATGAACTTGTTTGCATTGTGACATCATATTCGGATGCAACACTGAACAGTCATGTCAGAGCCAACAGTAACCCCCATGCAAAATTACTAAATGGATGATGCATGACGCTAGCATGCAAAGAACCAGTAAAACTGCATTATAAAATTAATGTAATCAGGAGCAGAACCATGATTTCTACACATGACCCTGCCTTGTGACCAGGTAAGAGCATCAATCACAACCACTCTCTTTAATAGGCACTAGACTAGAGTGGAAAGTCTACGGCTCAGCATCCTTCTGCATGATCCTCATCTTTCTGCATCTCTGTGCCTAATCAGCAAGCTGGAACGCATTTTAAAAACAATCCTGTTCATCTCCAATTTGGAGTTATACAACCAGTGCTGATATTCACCTAATTCTGCTTAATATGATACATCCATCCATCCATTTTCTGAGCCGCTTCTCCTCACTAGGGTCGCGGGCGTGCTGGAGCCTATCCCAGCTGTCATCGGGCAGGAGGCGGGGTACACCCTGAACTGGTTGCCAGCCAATCGCAGGGCACATCGAAACAAACAACCATTCGCACTGACAGTCATGCCTACGGGCAATTTAGAGTCTCCAATTAATGCATGTTTTTGGGATGTGGGAGGAAACCGGAGTGCCCGGAGAAAACCCACGCAGGCACGGGGAGAACATGCAAACTCCACACAGGCGGGGACGGGGATTGAACCCCGCACCTCAGAACTGTGAGGCTGACGCTCTAACCAGTCGGCCACCGTGCCGCCTAATATGATACAATTCTTGGTAATACAATGTGCCTACCCCTCCTGGAAGCCGTCACCTTATCGTGGTGGAGGGGTTTGTGTGTCCCAATGATCCTAGGAGCTTAGTTGTCTGGGGCTTTATGCCCCTAGCAGGGTCACCCATGACAAACAGGTCCTAGGTGAGGGACCAGACAAAGCACGGCTCAAAGACCCTTTATTATGATGACAAACTATGGACTCAGTTTTCCCTTGCCCGGACGGGGGTTACCGGGGCCCCCCTCTGGAGCCAGGCCTGGAGGTGGGGTTCGAAGGCGAGCACCTGGTGGCCGGGCCTGCACCCATGGGGCCCGGCCGGGCACAGCCCGAAAGGGTAACGTGGGTCCCCCTTCCCATGGGCTCACCACCTGTGGGAGGGCCCATAGGGGTCGGGTGCAGTGCGAGCTGGGCGGTGGCCGAAGGCAGGCACCTTGGCGATCCGATCCCCGGCTACAGAAACTGGCTCTAGGGACGTGGAATGTCACCTCTCTGGGAGGGAAGGAGCCCGAGCTGGTGTGTGAGGTCGAGAAGTTCCGACTAGATATAGTCGGACTCGCCTCCACACACATCTTGGGCTCTGGTTCCAGTCCTCTTGAGAGGGGTTGGACTCTCTTCCACTCTGGAGTTGCCCACGGTGAGAAGCGCCGAGCAGGTGTGGGTATACTTATTGCCCCCCGGCTCGGCGCCTGTACTTAGGGGTTCACCCCAGTGGACGAGAGGGTAGCCTCCCTCCGCCTTCGGGTGGGGGGACGGGTCCTGACTGTTGTTTGTGTCTATGGACCAAATAGCAGTTCAGAGTACCCACCCTTTTGGAGTCCTAAGAGGGGGTCCTGGAGTGCGCTACCGCTGGGGACTCCATCGTTCTGCTGGGGGACTTCAATGCTCACGTGGGCAATGACAGTGAGACCTGGAAGGGCGTGATTGGGAAGAACGGCAACCCCGATCAGAACCAGAGCGGTGTTCTGTTATTGGACATCTGTGCTCATCACGGATTGTCCATAACGAACACCATGTTCAACCATAAGGGTGTCCACACGTGCACTTGGCACCAGGACACCCGAGGTCGCAGTTCGATCATCGACTTTGTGGTCGTGTCATCGGACTTGCGGCCGCATGTCTTGGACACTCGGGTGAAGAGAGGGGCGGAGCTGTTAACTGATCTCCACCTGGTGGGGGAAGATGCCGGTCCAACGTGGCAGGCCCAAACGTATTGTGAGGGTCTGCTGGGAACGTCTTGCAGAAGCAGTTTCAACTCCCACCTCCGACAGAACTTTGCTCATGTTCCGGGGGATGCAGACCTGTGGCCGTAAGGTGGTCAGTGCCTGTCGTGGCGGCAATCCCCGAACCGGGATCCCGTCAAGCTGAAGAAGGAGTCCTATCGGGCCTTTTTGGCCTGTGGGACTCCTGAGGCAGCTGATGGGTACCGGCTGGCCAAGCGGAATGCAGCTTTGGTGGTCGCTGAAGCAAAGACTCGGGTATGGGAGGAATTCGGTGAGGCCATGGAGAAAGACTTCCGGATGGGTTCGAAGAAATTCTGGTCCACCATCCGGCGTCTCAGGAGGGGGAACCAGTGCACCATCAACACTGTGTATAGTGGGGATGGGGCGCTGCTGACCTCAACTCGGGACATTGTGAGTCAGTGGGGAGAATACTTCGAAGACCTCCTTAATTCCATCGACACGCCTTCCCATGAGGAAGCAGAGTCTAGGTTCTCTAGGTTCTCCCCTATCTCTGGGGTTGAGGTCACGGAGGTGGTTAAAAAGCTCCTCGGTGGCAAGGCCCCGGGGGTGGATGAGATTCGCCCAGAGTTCCTAAAAGCTCTGGATGTTGTGGGGCTGTCCTGATTGCCACGCCTCTGCAACATCGCATGGACATCGGGGACAGTGCCTCTGGATTGGCAGACTGGGGTGGTGGTCCCCCTTTTTAAGAAAGGCAGGGTCCTCGAGGGTGCATGGGAGTTCGCCCGACCAGTCTACATGTGTTTTGTGGAATTGGAAAATGCGTTCGACCGTGTCCCTCAGGGAGTCCTGCGGGGGGTGCTTCGGGAGTATGGGGTACCGAACCCCCTGATACGGGCTGTTCGGTCCCTGTACGACCGGAGTCAGAGTTTGGTCCGCTTACCCGGCAGTGAGTCAGACTCGTTCCCGGTGAGGGTTGGACTCCGCCAAGGCTGCCCTTTGTCACCGATTCTGTTCATAACCTTTATGGACAGAATTTCAAGGTGCAGCCAAGGTGTAGAGGGGGTCCAGTTTGGTGGCCTCAGTATTGCATCTCTGCTTTTTGCAGATGATGTGGTTCTGTTGGCTTTATAAAGCAGTGGTCTCCAACTCTCACTGGAGCAGTTCGCAGCAGAGTGTGAAGCGGCTGGTATGCGAATCAGCACCTCCAAATCTGAGACCCTGGTCCTCTGTCGGAAAAGGGTGGCGTGCCCTCTCCAGGTCGGGGATGAGATCCTGCCCCAAGTGGAGGAGTTCAAGTATCTTGGGGTCTTGTTCACGAGTGAGGGAAGAATCGACAGGCGGATCGGTGCAGCGTCTGCAGTGATGTGGACTTTGTATCCCTCCGTTGTGGGGAAAAAAGGAGCTAAGCCGAAAGGCGAAGCTCTCAATTTACCGGTCGATCTATGTTCCTACACTCACCTATGGTCACGAGCTTTGGGTCGTGACCGAAAGAACAAGATCCCGGATACAAGCGGCCGAAATGAGTCTCCTCCACATGGTGTCCGGGCTCTCCCTTAGAGATAGGGTGAGAAGCACGGTCATCCGGGAGGATCTCAGAGTAGACTATCACGGCCAAATAATATATTTTACCTGTTTAGCCTGGGCTTACAGTCTGTCACAATCATCTACTTATGAGTCAAAGTGATCTTCAGTCATCTTCTGACAGTCTGCTAGCTGGCTTCTTTTCAATTGTCGACACAGTGGCATAGCCATAATTTCAGAAGTGTGTGTGTGTGTTCAATTGTTCAGGAGTTAGCCTTCTTTTAGGAGCAAATGAGCATCACCTAGCATTCTACTCCTCTCCATGGTGACCAAAGAACTGAATAACCAACCTGTCAAACTCTGGTTGGGGTAAAACACAATGACAGTGAAGCACAAGTAGCCAGATAATTAAATGTCCAGTGGCAACGCTAAAAAAAAAAAAAAAAATCATTAAAACATTCTCCTTACCAGCAAACGTATTGCACACAAAATGGAAAGGAAGTGAAAAGGCTTTGAACCATTTTTTACCAGTAAATATATTTTTTAAAAGTCCAAATCCTCTGATTCAGGCTCTCAAATGTTTATACTTTCCATTTGCCTTAGTCCACCATGAAAGTAGACAAATCGTCTTTGTGTTTTAAGCAAAACAATATATTCATTGCCATAAGCTTGAACCTATTACAGTTGAACAACACTGTGGTTTATTATCTGACATGTTTTGAATCCAACACTAACCCAGGCATTCATTCAAACTTGAAGACTGCCAGAACCCTACTTAAAATATGAAAATCCTCTGAAGCCCACCAAAGCCTTAACACATGAGACTAGATCAATAATTCTCAAACATATACTGTAGTTTTCAAGACCAGAATAAGTGCATCTGAACATGGGGAAATAAAAAAATACAAAATACTAACCAGTCCAATTAACTCATTCTGACCTATAGATAGGAAATATGTGCAAAGCACAAGTGCTCTTTATACTGGAGTACGAAAAATGAAATGAAATATGAGCAAAACAGTGAACACAAATCCCAAGCAGAAAATAAGGATTGGGTTTGTTTCTAGCATTAAAAAAAAGCCAGCAACCAAGCTTATCTTACCTCAATACAGTAACAATTCTGTATTAATCTAGCATCAGGGCTGATTCACAATACTGTATTGTTTTCCTACAAGCGAAAAAAGTGAGCGATAGCAGCCTCAAAGATTACAGTTTTGTTGTTTTTTTTACCTCATGCCACATTGTGTATTAAAATGCTCGTAACTTTTGTATCTACTGTTACTGTGTAGAGAGTACACTAATGGATGTGACTCACAAATCAAGCTATCACTGCTACTGACGTACGAACTCTGTCTTGAGCCTTGTTCTTAGTTGTATTATTTGACCAATTTTTATGCATCAATGTCAGGAAAATGGCTGCAAGAAAATGGGTATTAAATCATCTATTTAAAGTTGGAGAAGGAACATGTACGTGGACTCCAGGACAGAGAGACAATGCAGAGAAAATGTAAAACAATGAATGAATGACTATAAAATTATCAATAATCAATGTATTTTCAACATCTAAACTAACATACAAACAGCCACAATGTATGTAAAAAAAGAAGAAGAAAACAAAACCTACAGCAACAACATGGAAAAAAATAACCATAAATAACGAATACTGTTTTATTGGCCTGGAATGACTTAACCACACAATTTAACAACACTAATGCACCATATTTAGACCATATTTAATTGTCTTTGCTTTCTCTGTAGTTACTGTGTGTGATTTAAAACAAATGTGTGCATGATATTATTTGTGCTGTTTGTGTCTCAAATTTGGTTATAAAAGGTTTAATTCAGTAAGAAATCAAACTGAACAGTCTGAACTGACTCTTCCCTCATTGGTTAAGTGGTTTAATGAGCTATACAGTACATTTCTAATGTACCATATTTACTGTAATGTTTTGTTGTTAGTGTTATTTGGAGAATGTTGATGTGTATAGGTCACGATTTGCAAATTCCGATGTCACTGATGCATTCACAACATTTCTATTTACCCTGCAGTCACACAGGCAGATACTGTATCTTATACATATCAGATTTGTATCCACCTTTGGAGGAGGCCTGAATCCAATCTGATAAGATCCGAATTTATGTTTCTTTCTCTGTATGCTACCATGACGCCCATCAGATTTGTGCCACTTAGGAGGAAATCTGACCAATGTAGAGTCAAAACAGTTCAATCACTTGAACAATGTAGTGTAAAAACAGTAAAAAGACTTCTGCTGAGCAGAGATTTGTGACCTCCACTGAGAGAAAGACATAAAACACAGAATATCTAACTGCAGGAAATGAGAAATGATGGCATTGTTCTTCACATAATTTTCTATTACAAACAGATGTACAGTAGCATATGAAACCATCATGACTCTCCTCCAAAGGAGGTACTATTGACAGTTCAACTACGGTAACTACCCTTCACGGGCAAAAAACATAGAACTTCTACAATATGAAAATGTTCATGTTGAAAAAGTTCACAAACAGCAAAAGGCAAAAGATACAATGATGGACTTATTTTCTGAAAGTATATAATGACAGTGACTCTGCCAACAACAAAGTTACAGCATTAACGGTTCATGTGGTTTCAGTATCGACTGCAATTAAAGTGTAAGGTGCAGCAATGAGGCAGGCTGGTAAAATGTAATGGATTATCTGACTCGGAGGTAAGACACTCAGAAAGTCAACTCTTCTCTCACACACACAGAGCACACAGACTCTGCCATCAGCTTTCCCGCAGGGTAGGTTGGTTGCAAAACAACTGGATCTTCTTCTTTTCCTTTCGGTTTGTCCCATTAGGGTCCATCCTTTTTCCATGTAGGTCTATCTCCTGTATCCTCCTCTCTAACACCAACTGCTTTCACTGCAAATCACAATGTCATCTGCGAACATCATGGTCCACGGGGATTCCAGTCTAACCGCATCTGTCACCCTAGCCATCATCACTCCAAACAGGAAGGGGCTCAGGGCTGATCCCTGATGCAGTCCCACCTCCACCTTAAATTCGTCTGTCACACATACAGGAGACCTCACCGCTTTTCTGCTGCCCTCATACATGTCCTGTCCTATCCTAACATACTTCTCTGCCACTCCAGACTTCCGCATGCAGTACCACAGCTCCTCTCTGGGTATTCTGTCGTAGGCTTTCTCTAGATCTACAAAGACACAATGTAGCTCCTTCTGACCTTCTCTGTACTTCTCCATCAACACCCTCAAGGCAAATAATGCATCTGTGGTACTCTTTCGAGGCATGAAAGAATGTAGAGTTGTTAGAATGCAGAGTTCATCGAAAACAAACTCTTCAGCCCAGGTTTGCTGAATTAAGACCATCCAAGTATTCTCAGTCAGAGCTTGAGGGAAAGTCTCACAGAAGCTTATATTTAAAAATAAAAAAATAAATAAATCACTGTTGGTCTTCAAAGGCACCTTCCTACTTCCCCCTTCATATGGACAGCAGCCAGGAGTCAAAGCATCATTATCTCCCCTGATAACTATTTGGACTCTTCTGTAGATTGGCACCTCTACCGGCAGCCCCAAGGCATGGGGCATTAGCATACTCATACTGCAGTTGGCCCAAGTTTGTTGGATGCTGACAAAGGGAAGCAGAAAGCGGCTGTGAGCCCTTGTCTTGTACAGCTGCCCATCAGCTTTGGGTCACAAAGATGTCCTGGTGAGATGGGATGGTTGAGAGGAAGTGACAGTTGGGGGAAGAGTTATAGAGTGCCAAAACAGACAAATAGACAGCTCAGACCCCCTGTCTCGTACTTCCTCCACATCTGCCTTTCAACATCAGGTGTCTATTGCCATTTTTGCCCAAATGTCCACGCAATAAAAGACCATTTTAGCACAAAAGGAACCCTTTGCAGCAAGCTGTTGCTGCAGTGACTATTCTAGTATTTCATTTTTAACCAAGCAGGACACATTGATAAAAGTAGCCAAAAAAAAACAATGGCAAGTTGACTTTAAACTAACAGGAGGGTCCAAACACCATCCTTGATGAAGTCCAAGAGAGAGTACCCTTGTAAAACAAAGCCTCTGGAGTCTAAATATTTATACGTTTTGGTTAATAGATTTTCGGTGCCCCGATCTGGTCTGATGAAATGAACTACGAAACTGTGTGTGATTGTTCTTAATATTTATCTGTTGATTATTTTATATTATAATCACTATTAGGTTGCCATGTGATGACGCTTTCTGATCTGTTTGATTTATCTAGGGAAAATGTATATAAACTGAGGAGTATTTACAACCCCAATTCCAATGAAGTTGGGATGTTGTGTTAAACATTAAAAACAGAATACAATGATTTGCAAATCATGTTCGACCTATATTTAATTGAATACACTACAAAGACAAGATATTTAATGTTCACACTGATAAACGTTATTGTTTTTAGCAAATAATCATTAACTTAGAATTTTATGGCTGCAACACGTTCCAAAAAAGCTGGGACAGGGTCATTTTTACCACTGTGTTACATCACCTTTTCTTTTAACAACATTCAATAAACGTTTGGGAACTGAGGACACTAATTGTTGAAGCTCTGTAGGTGGAATTATTTCCCATTCTTGCTTGATGTAGAGCTTCAGCTGTTCAACAGTCCGGCGTCTCCGTTGTCATATTTTACGCTTCATAATGAGCCACACATTTTCAATGGGAGACAGGTCTGGACTGCAGGCAGGCCAGTCTAGTACCCCCACACTTTTACTACGAAGCCACGCTGTTGTAACACGTGCAGAATGTGGTTTGGCATTGTCTTGCTGAAATAAGCAGGGGCGTCCATGAAAAAGACGTTGCTTGGATGGCAGCATATGTTTCTCCCCAACCTGTGTGTACCTTTCAACAATAATGGTGCCTTCACAGATGTTAAGTTACCCATGCCATTGGCACTAACACAGCCCCATACCATCACAGAGGCTGGCTTTTGAACTTTGCGTCCATAACAGTCCTGATAGTTCTTTTCCTCTTTGGCCCGGAGGACACAACATCTACAATTTCCAAAAACAATTTGAAATGTGTCGTACTCGTCGGACTACAGAACACTTTTCCACTTTGCATCAGTCCATCTTAGATGGACAAGCCGGCGGCGTTTCTGGCTGTTGTTGATAAATGGCTTTTGCTTTGCATAGTAGAGTTATAAGTTGCACTTACGGATGTAGCGCCGAATTGCATTTACTGACATTGGTTTTCTGAAGTGTTCCTGAGCCCATGTGGTGATATCCTTTTACACATTGATGTCGGTTTTTGATGCAGTGCCGGGCAATCAATGTTGGTTTTCGGCCTTGCCGCTTACATGCAGTGATTTCTCCAGATTCTCTGAACCTATTGAGTATATTATGGACCGTAGATGATGAAATTCCTAAATTCCTTGCAATTGTACGTTGAGGAACATTGTCCTTAAACTATTCGACTATTTTCTCACGCACTTGTTCACAAAGCGGTGAACCTCACCCCATCTTTGCTTGTAAATGACTGAGCAATTCAGGGAAGCTCCTTTTAGACCCAATCATGGCACTCACCTGTTCCCAATTAGCCTGTTCACCTGTGGGATGTTCCAAACAGGTGTTTGATGAGCATTCCTCAACTTTCTCAGTCTTTTTTGCCACCTGTCCCAGCTTTTTTGGAACGTGTTGCAGCCATAAAATTCTAAGTTGATGATTATTTGCTAAAAACAATAAAGTTTATCAGTTTGAACATTAAATATCTTGTCTTTGTAGTGTATTCAATTAAATATAGATTTGCAAATCTTTGTATTCTGTTTTTATTTATGTTTAACACAACGTCCCAACTTCATTGGAATTGGGGTTTTATATTGATAGTATAAAATGTGCCTTTAAAAGGCAGTAAACCCTAAAATTTAGATAGTTTACAAATGACATTTCATGTATGGCACAAAGCCGCACAGAGGAAACTGTGAGGGACTGTCATTTGATGTCAAACGCTCCTGTCATTGTTTATCTTGTGACATTTAACGATATATCTTATTATGTTTATATGGTGGCGGCACGGTGGACGACTGGTTAGCACATCTGCCTCACAGTTCTGGGGACTGGGGTTCAAATTCGGCCCCGCCTGTGTGGAGTTTGCATGTTCTCCCCGTGCCTGCGTGGGTTTTCTCCGGGCACTCCGGTTTCCTCCCACATCCCAAAGAAAACATGCATGGTAGGTTAATTGAACACTCTAAATTGCCCGGTGTGAATGTGAGTGCGGATGGTTGTTTGTTTGTATGTGCCCTGTGATTGGCTGGCGACCAGTTCAGGGTGTACCCCGCCTCCTGCCTGAAGATAGCTGGGATAGGCTCCAGCACTCCCACAACCCTTGTGAGGATAAGTGGCTCAGAAAATGGATGGATGGATGTTTACATGGTAAATACTGCATGTAGGTGCTTTTGGTTGGTTGGAAACACAGTCAACTTCATTCTGCTATGCTTTTTGTATTGACTGAAATTTATCGGGCCATTTAATTGTTTCATTATATACATTTAAATTAAAGGAATACATCCAGACTACTACTTACTACCATATGAATTGAATTAAATATCTACATTTCTTGAAGCTTATTCATTTGAATGATAACTGGGGAGTATGCTGTCTTCTGCCAACTGACTACAGCCTATACACATTGCACTACACATTTTAACAATACATTAGCAGTCGATGAAAAAACACAGGCGAGAACATTTGGTGTCACTTCCTCCCACAATTAATCCTTGCATCTCATAACTATTATCTCACATATGTTCAATCACAAATTTCAGCACATGCGTCAAGACTGTACGACAATCGATGTGGAAAATATGTTAAGATTAGAATACATAATATCAGCACTAGGGTTGCTTTGATAAATGCTTTTATTTAGCCATTCTAGACAGCTGAGTCAGCAACAAAAGTCAAACAGTCAATATTTTAAAGAATGGAAACTCTCAAACTATGGAATGTGCTGATCATCAGAATGAGTGCATTCTAATTGATGACCTTGGCTGCAATGGAGCATTTATTGGAATTTAAGACTATCCACTGACAGGACCCAAGAAAACTGTAAAATCCTAGCTTTATTTATCATAAATCCACAGAAACAAGGGTAAATATTACCCCAAGGAATTATAAGCCAAGACTTACTTGTGCTCCACTTAGCTTCTACTTTACAACAAACTTCCGCTGAAATGCTTCAAAGTGAAGTGAAACAGGTATCTTTTAACAAATGTCATGTGTTTATGTGTGATACAATTATGTGTGAGTGTGCGTGCGCGTGTGTTTAGGAATTACCCAGAAAGGTAAATTCATCCTAAATCTGAACATAGAACACAGAGGTTGAGCGAAAGATATAGACATAATGGGTCCACAAAGACAAGTTATAGCAGATTACATTTCCTTTTTTTTAAATGCTCAACTGAGTCTAAGAGGCAAGCTAAAAGAATCACATATAACTTCTTGCAGTCTGTGTAAAACACGTGTGAAATTCATGACCTGAGGGCCAAATGTGGCTTGTCGTGTTATTTTATTTGGCCCGCGGGGGCTTGAAAGGTCTTAAGTCAATTGAGCAGTTTACACGTGTATTCATCAACTACATTTCCTATAATATATCGTTGCCTTACAAATTACCGCCAAGTGACGGGATCTTACCACTAGGTGGTAGTGTACCCAGATCAGTGTAAAGCAGCGGTTTTATAAGTGACTTGAGAAACGTTTCGAAATTATCCCAAAATGTCAAGAAAGCGAAAAATATATTCAGATAGAAGGCTTTTTCAACAAAGATTTTTGACAAATTTTTGCAGTATTCACTATTCAGACATTTCTCATTAGCAGGTGATGTTCGCTTTGCACTTTATACCAGGCCAATTTGTATTTCTAAAACGCTAACTCTGTCACCAATGTTCTGAGGTGTACAAAATTGTCAAGCGTAACAAAAAAACTTTTAAAAAAGTTAATGTCATAACTTGGGTTTGGAGATATTTTATTTACTTAAATAGTTTGATGGTTGATTGATGAGCAACGCAGATTTCTTCGGATTCATGTTACAATACCAGAGCAATAAGTAAGAATAAATACAGTTATTTAACAATATGTTGAGGAGTATAGTTACATTTATTTTACATTACATTTAGTTACATTTACTGTCTTCTAACTGGCCCTTCGACGGCATCGATAATGCCAATTTGGCCCTTGGTGAAAATTTGTTTGACACCCCTGGAGTAAAACTCACAGGGCACATACAAACAAACGATTCACACTTACATTCACACCTCCAGACAATTTAGTCGTCAATCAACATATCATGCATGTTTTTAGAATGTGGGACGAATGGAGTACCCGTGCAGGCACGGGGAGAACATGCAGACTCCACACAGGAAGGTTGGATTTGAACCCATAATCTCAGAACTGTGAAGCAGACGTGCTAACCATTCCTTGACCGTGCCATGCAAATCCTCCAGATATAGATAGAACATTGTGAATCATGAAATAATCTTGGGGTGTAAGTAACCTTTTCTTTATTTTGAAGTCGTGTTTGTTTTTCCCTTGATGCGATTAGTTTGATCGGACGTGAACACCGTAATCAAACGTGTGGACCAATTCAACTGCACTGCAAAAACTCAAAATCTTACCAAGAATATTTGGCTTATTTCTAGTCAAAAGTCTAAAAACTAATCTGATTACTTTTAAAATAAGACTCATCACCTAAAAAAGTAACTATTTTAAATGTTCACTTGTTTCAAGCTAATTCTTACTTTATATAAGTAGAAAAAAGAATTAACAGTGGAGTTAAGTTTTTTCTTACACTAATGGGATTTTAAAAAATTATTCTTTTTTAAAACTTATTTCCAGTAAAAATTTGCTTGAAACAAGTAAAAAAGTAGTTTTGACTTGAAAATAAAACTAATATTCTTGGTAAGATTTTCAGGTTTTGCAGTGTGGTTGAAGACTAGTACTAGTCCAAACAAGCTCCTTTGTTTAGTTATGGTGACACCTTGACCCAATCTAACTGGTAAATTGTTACATAACAGGAAACATGTAAACAGATGAAACCATTGACTAAATAATGAATCTTTACTAAATACTGTATGTATCCAGTTAGTACGTCATCATGAGAATGCTCAATATTTGCTACCTTGTTTTGTGCAGCCGTATGACAAAGCATATCTTCTTTTGATGTCTTAAAGGGCAATCCTCTATTTGCTGTTATACTCTATCCTGGCAGATTTTGTTTCACTCACTTTTCCAACATTCTTTCCGTTCGCTTTCTGCTGACCAATATGAAAAAAAAGCAATATCATGTGGTTTGATGTGATGCTTTTTGCTGGATTTTGTTATGTGCAAAACGAAAAAAGAAATAAAGTTTACAAATACATCAACAAATAATGTTCTTTAACATTGATATTTAAGGTTGACATACATACTGTACATACATGCACAGGCAGACTGACAGACAGGCAGGAAGACATAAATAATCTATAATCTGAATTATTTTCCAGTTTTAGCAAAAATATTTTTAGCTCTATATCAATCTGTTTGACTTTAGGGTGCCCAAAAAGGACACACATGCTACAGTCACGTTTGCTGCCTATTAGAGTAACAAAATCAGCAGGAATCTGATTATTATGTTGGACAAATGCTGAACCCTGATTAAGAACCACACTCGTTCCCCATCCCCCTTGACTCCATTGGATTGGTGCATCACAGCCTGACCCTCCGTCCCGCTGTCTCATAGTAGAACAAGCATCCAGAATGCATGATGCCTATTGTGATGGCTGAAAGTGAAGGGATTTGCTGTGTCTGGATTGGTGTCAGCAACTATCCCTCATTTAATGCTTGCTCCAGCCCCTTCAACCCATCACATGCTTAAGTGTGATGGATACTTTGGATTAACGCTTGTGTAGAGAATGACAATCTCTGCTGTTCTCTCCTTATATACACATGTCAAGCCATATAGCAAAGTTATTCTCTTCCCACAATAACATTGACAGTTAGAATGTTGATTTAAGGCCACCTAAACCATCTTCAGAGGGGTTGCTAGAATATAGTTCAACCCTATGCATCTCGCAAGCCCTAGATTTGGACCACCTGTGGACATTGGCTTAACTACAGCAATGTATTAAGCCAAATAAAATCGTGCTCTGTGGCTTCTCGTATAATTCCACAACACATACTGTACATTCAGACAGTGGTCAACTGCAAAGACCATGCCACATCACAGTTCAATATATATATATATATATATATATATTTATTTATTTATTTATTATTATTTTTTTTTTTAAATGCACCTAAGATAAACAAGTTTGAATACAAATTTACTTATTGGCCAAGGGTTTTGGTCCATGGTCCTTACCATTGACACATCTCTGTCAATTGATTTATTGACAAAAGAATCATTATTTCTGTGTGACAACAAACTGGAATGGAAGCAAAAGAACACAAAACCCACTGTGTTTCTTGTTCCTGAATAATGTCAGCTGGTAGAAATTTCTCTTCTTTTAAAAATTAATTTAACATTGTGTCATTCTAGAATTATGTGAAACTATTTTGGGTGAAAAAACAGTTATCACTCTTACAGTTACTACACAAGATTAGCGTTTGCTGATCTAAACTATACAATGGCAGCCCAAATTTAACCATAATGCTTGTTGGTAATGTTGCTATAATCATTACAGTATTGAGGGGAAACCCAGGCTGTGCACAACACGGTTAATTCTCCAGAGAGCCTGAAATTTTAACTACTGTGGATTCCTACCATAATGGGACAGAAGATTGAAACGTTTGGAGAACCTGTTGATTACTGGTATGTTCTGTGTGTGGTTTATGCATCGCAACAGCGCTGGGAAAAAGTACTGTAATTACCTTTTTCTAACCATATGTAGATGAATGCTGCCATGTATCATCACACATGCAGTATAAAGCCTTATTCCACTGATGTCTAGTTCAGCCACCTAGGAATAGTATTACAGAAATCACTTTGTATTTCCACAGCACATCAGGTGGTCTAACTTAATATGCCTCTCACTCTTTTTTTTAAACTTCTTTTTGCCTCATTATCACTATTTTCCATGACTTTCATGTGAAAATCCGCATGGAAGGTGGTTTAGGAGAATGTGAACATTAGCCACAATATATTAACATAACTAGTAAAAGCGTTTTGCTGTGGTGACATTACCAAAAATACTGTAGAGTACAGAATATGACAAGCATGTTGGGAGTGTTGGGCTTCATGTAACTCTAGCAGATTGTGACATAATTGTATTTTTCAATGGAGACAGACAATGAACAGTTGCCCTGTCTATGGACTAAACAAGCACAAAAACACAGTTGTGAGTGTGTAACTTTACTAAAACTACATTGAACATCAAGCCACTTTGGCTATGTTCACACTGCAGGTCAATTCCAATTATTTTGCCCAATGTGACATGTATCAGATTTTTTCATGTCAATCTGAACAGTGTAATTCAGATTTTTTCATATTGGACCAAGGCCTCTTTCATGTGTGGATATAAACCACATATGTAACCGGCGTGAGTGCAGTATCGATGCTCACGGGGCGCGCATCCGACCTATACATCATTAAAACATACATCAAATTGTTTGACAAAACACAAATGGCGGACGAAGGAGCAGAAAACAGTCAGTGGTGAAAAGAAGACGCTTTAGAACTGATAGATATAAGAAAATGTCGGCTCCGGTTGCACAAAATCCTTGAAATCGCCACAACTGTGTCATGACGAGACCTAGGCGAGGGGCCATGTTTATTTCCGTCAACACGGTGACTCGTGTTTGCAAATACGTGCCATAGCCAAGAGCTGTCAAAATCGTTATTGTCACTAACTCCAAAACAATATACAGTGGAACCCCGCGTTACAAACTTAATTCGTTACGTGCCCCCGTTTTTAACCCCAAACGTTCGTAAACTGAGGTAATGTTTCCCATTGAAATGTTATACTTATCTTTTCTTTTTATCGATGTATAATTAAGAATAAATACAGGGTAATATAGAAATAAGTGAAAACACATTATGAAGAAATAACAAAGAAACATGAAAAGCTGTTTATTGCTCATTAACTTTAACTAAGCACGCCAAGGGGAGGAGGACAATGGCTCCTCCATTAAAGAAGAGTCTTCTTCCATAATACAACCCCAATTCCAATGAAGTTGGGACGTTGTGTTAAACATAAATAAAAACAGAATACAATAATTTGCAAATCATGTTCGACCTATATTTAATTGAGTACACTACAAAGAAAAGATATTTAATGTTCTAACTGATAAACTTCATTGTTTTTAGCAAATAATCATTAACTTAGAATTTTATGGCTGCAACACGTTCCAAAAAAGCTGGACAGGGTCATTTTTACCACTGTGTTACATCACCTTTTCTTTTAACAACATTCAATAAACGTTTGGGAACTGAGGACACTAATTGTTGAAGCTTTGTAGGTAGAATTCTTTCTCATTTTTGCTTGATGTACAGCTTCAGCTGTTCAACAGTCCGGTGTCTCCGTTGTCCTATTTTACGCTTCCTAATGTGCCACACATTTTCAATGGGAGAGAGGTCTGGAGTGCAGGCAGGCCAGTCTAGTACCCGCACTCTTTTACTATGAAGTCACGGTGTTGTAGCACATGCAGAATGTGGTTTGGCATTGTCTTGCTGAAATAAGCAGGGGCGTCCATGAAAAAGACGTTGCTTGGATGGCAGCATATGTTTCTCCAAAACCTGTATGTACCTTTCAGCATTAATTGTGCCTTCACAGATGTGCAAGTTACCCATGCCATTGGCACTAACACAGCCATATACCATCACAGATGGTACACCTTTTATACCCAATCATGGCACCCACCTGTTCCCAATTAGCCTGTTCACCTGTGGGATGTTCCAAACAGGTGTTTGATGAGCATTCCTCAACTTTCTCAGTCTTTTTTGTCACCTGTCCCAACTTTTTTGGAGCCATAGCAGCCATACAATTCTAAGTTAATGATTATTTGCTAAAAACAATAACGTTTATCAGTTTGAACATTAAATATCTTGTTTTTGTAGTGTATTCAATTAAATATAGGTTGAACATGATTTGGAAATTCTGTATTCTGTTTTTATTTAAGAATAACACAACGTCCCAACTTCATTGGAATTGGGGTTGTAATTCTGATTTTGGTGTTTTTTCTCGTCTGTTTCTTTTGTAATTCATTGCTTGATTTTGGCACAAACATGATGATCCTAGGAATCTTCTGTACAAAAAAAAAAAAAACAGAAAGTGGGATGTCACATTTTCATTTGAAAGATTAGATGCTGTTGGCAAAATTGCTGCACAACATAGATCCTTCCAACTTGCCCATCTCAAGACCATTGGCAAATTGAAAATAGTAATTAAAGAGGTCATTTTTCGCAGAAAATTTGGGGCCTAACCTGAATTGTTCGTAAAACGGGCTGTTCGTAATCTGGGCTTCCACTGTACTATCAAAGGAGCCAGAACTCACATGCGCACAGTGTCAGTTCAAACATTTGTGGCCCTTGTAATCATCAAAATTCCCCACACCCGGTCTACAACTACATCTACATTAAGTGCATGCCACATGTCAAGAGTAAGAAGGCATTTTTCCTGTTTTCTGTACTTACCTGTATGTGGATGGGACCTGTTTGTGTCTCTTTTCTTTTTTTTTAACTTGTGCATGTTACACTGGGGAACAATTTGAAAAAAAAATTATGTTGAGTTAGATTTTTATGCTGATTAAAACTAAAATTGGCATGCTGATACCAAAATTGCAGTCAGTGTTTTCTCCACAGCTTACCCTCCAGATAAGCAAAATTCCACTGATTAGCTGGAGTAAGACTTGCCAGCTGCTTACGATTGGACTCATCTACAGGTACGTGGCAACTTGTTTGTACAGTCACAATTGAGACGGTGCGGTGAAAGGTGTGTGCAGCTCCCAATAGGTCAGTACTATCAATATCTGCAAACAGAAAGCTTGCATAATAGGAATTAAGAGGATTTGTGCTGGCTCTCTTAAACTTGTAACCGTGGGCATACCGTTCTAAATTGTGTTCCCCAGTGTTAGTTGATTCATAGGTCAAGTATGGTGTGTTCATGCAGCAGTCGTAGTAATTAGGTCTCACCTTTCTATGAAATTTGACAGCAGGAAGTGAGGCAGAAGGGTGGATTTAGGGCGACGTCGGTAACATATGAGTGGCACGTTAGGCTAAACAAGAGGGTGAAAGGCTTACTGCAGCAACCAATACATCTGAAAGACCCAGCGTCAGCGTTTGCTATCTTGGTGTTAAATTTTACCCACCAAAACAGAGTCGCTACAGTATGTGAGACTGCTGCTTGGAATTTACAATGCACAATCCATCATTTACAATATTCAGTTTTTAAATGACATGAACTGGAGATGTAGTACTTCTCTTCCCATGCGCTATAATTGTACCACTCTGGAGATTTGGCATTTAAAGGAGAAAAGGATCCTTTTTTCAAGATAAAGCATATCTTGAAAAAAGGATCTGCTAGAACAAATGGTCTCACTGCACCACGACGTTCATTGTGCCTTGGGGGAGAGTGGGGAGTGGTGATTTTGTTGAGAAGAACCAGATTCATATCAATGAGTCTTTTAGTGAACTATGCGCAGCGACATCAGCAAAATGGAACAATAGAAGTGTGGCTCACTTTTTCTTAATTCAATCGAGTGTCACACTTTTCAATGCAACAGAGAACTCATCAGCGTTGGTAGCACAAGGGGTGTTCATTATTCAAAAAATAGAGTTCTCCCATAGGACGATAGCAACAAGGGTTATACAATACAATATATAACTGTTTGTCAGTGCTAAGACCTCTCCACAAATTAAATACTCTTGTTTTGCAAGACAAAGCAGTGAGTAAAAAAAAAAATCACGCTGCTTTTTTTCTCAGTTGGAGGGTGTGTGATTGTGAGCAGAACCATGGAGAAGCCTGAACCGGCAGAGGCCAAGAGGAAAGTCAAATAGCAAGAAGGCAAACTTGCTCAGGCCTTTCGAACATAATACCTAATTGCTTTGATGACTGCACATGATTTGAAAAAAGAAAAATCATCAATGTCACTTTCAGTGGGATTCTAGCATGCATGCTCAATCCGGGCTGCTTATGTTCATTTTAAAACAAAGTCACATACTCAAAAAGGCACAAAATGGTGACGAGACATACAGTAAGCTTATAAGAGATAGTGTGAGGGGCAATATTTCCATATTTACTCAATCTGCCTTGTATTGAAAGACAACCTCTTTATACTGAAAAAACAACATTTTAAAGCCTTGTTTTCACAAAGAAGCACCAGTGTTATTTGGTTCAGTCTGGTACAGTACGATTTTTTTGTTTTGTTTCAGTTTGAAAAAAATAACATCTACATATATACGGGTCAAAAAATACGGTAAAATAAAAATAAAAACAAAACACAAGAGGAGGACAATCACAACAGATTTCTAAAAAAAATCTACTATAATGTACTCTGTAATGATGGCTTTGAATTTTTAGGCTGTCTTTTGTTATGAGGTATACAAAGTAATACCTTTTCAAAATAACCAAATAAGTAGTGGTCTTACTTATGTGTGCCTCCATTGCCACTGATGAGGACCCCAAAGGTCTGCACAGTTTTTTCCTCTCTGAATGACATTTGCATTATGTGTGGGTTTGAATAGACGTAAAGATGCAGCTATGTGAAAAAGGAATGTGACTATCTACTATTGTATTACATACGACTTGGCCTTGTTTAGACCACTTCAGCCTTGACGAGCACGGTCAAGAACGCTAGCCTTGGGTAAAAGAGTCTTCAATCAACCTACCATGCATGTTATTGGGATGTGGGAGGAAACCGGAGTGCCCGGAGAAAACCCACCCAGGCATAGGGAGAACATGCAAATTCCACACAGGCGGGGCCGGGATTTGAAACCCGGTCCCCAGAACTGTGAGGCAGATTTGCTAACCAGTCGTCCAGCCTGCCGGCTGGCAGGAGTATGTTTCCAGAGATTTGATGGACGGATAGATGGCTAAATAAAGCTTTCTTTTGCCTATATATCAAGTCTCTGTCGTTTCTGATACTACAATTGCTGAAAACTCAACCTCAAACTGGTCGCCAACCAATCGCAAGGCACATATAAACAAACAACTATTCACATTCACATTCACATTCACATTCACATTCACATTCACATTCACATTCACATTCACACCTACGGGCAATTTAGAGTCTTCAATTAACCTACCATTCATTTTTTTGGGATGTGGGAGGAAACCGGAGTGCCCGGAGAAAACCCACGCAGGCACGGGGAGAACATGCAAACTCCACACAGGGGGGGCCAGGATTTGAACCCCGGCCCTCTGAACTGTGAAGCAGATGTGCTAACCACCGTGCCGCCATCCATAAGACATGCGTACACAAAAATAAAATAAAATAAACAAATATTTTCCACTGCCAGGTTGAACCTCAGTATTGACTTCATGTATAAAATCAGCTCAGGACACATGAAATCTGCCATATCTCCTGCAAACCTCTGTAGCGAATAAGGGGTGTGCTCAGTCATTCTGCACACTTGACAAGCTGATACTGGCAGAGATGAGAGTGAGCACCAGACAAAAAAACAAAACAAACAAACAAATACACACAGATTTATACGGATAAATCTTTATAGTTACAGTACAAATCAGCGCACGTTCAAAGTGTTACTTGGTTTGCTGGTATACACAAATATTTTTAATCTGCTACAGACCCCACACATAAAGATAAAGAAAAAAACAGGCATTTAACACAGTGATTTACAACCTTATATTACATATTTTACAATTGGAAAATCTCATGGCACACCAACAAACAAAAATGTCACAAAAAGTCGATACAGAGTAATTACTGTATGTACCTCCTGCCATCTAATAAAAGAGCATTTATTTGTTCTGTCTGTCATTATGCCTCACTGTTATAAATAGAGGAACAAAGATACATTATTTCTTGTAAATGAATAATCTTTTGAGCAGTTGAGTAAAATTTTATAATTTTCCACGGCACACCTGAAGATCACTCATGGCACACTGGTTGGGAATCACTGATTTAACAGTTTTGGTCGTATTGTGTGGTGTGCTCCGATAATTTCAACACCAAACACCACACACAAAGATTCTGTTCCACCGCCGATCTAGGAACAAGTCCTTCAAGGCAGAAATCACACATGATCTAACGTGAAACCCGAGAAGAAGAAAAATGTCCACTTTTATACCAAAAAACAACATTAGGTAACACGTGTTATTTATTTATTTCCTTGTCCCTGAGTAAGGGCGCTTCTTGATTGGCTACATGCTGTTCCACGTCACAATTCATAGCATCATGACTCACGGAGTAGTCGGCTTTCCCAAAGATCTTCCTATGTCAATATTTAAGATTGTCAGCCCGACCTGTTGCAGACCCTATAATCGGGATAAATCCACTCTTAACACAACTCAGACCTAAGCATAATCTTGAAGGAATATTCTTATAAAGCACAGGTGTCTAATTGGTGATCCGGCCCACCACATCATTTTATGTGGCCCGCGAAAGCAAATCAAAATTGTTCATTGTGTTCTGGTGTAATACCATTGAGATATTTGCAAGCATTTTTTTGTTACCAAATGTCCAATTCCAATTGAATGCCTATATCCGATCTCTTTGGACTCTTTATTGACACGTACATTTCAAACTACACATTATCTATGCATGTATGATTATGTTTACATTTGCAGAACCCCAATGGTTTAAATGAAGTTAACCGCCACATTACATTACACACTACCATCAGGGATTATTTTCCTTATTTCATGACACACCTCGAATGTCCTATAGTTAGAATAATGTCTTGAAGAATTGACAATAAAAGCACCTTGAACTCCATTGTACGTACTGATGACATTTAGGACAATATTGTTAATGGCTTTCTCTAGCTCTTATTCGTCTGCTTTACTATATTGCAAAATTGCAAATGACTGATTTTTATCGACTTTAACTGATGAAGGCCAATAGGTGTTGTTGAAAAGGAACAATAATTCATTGCAACCTGCTTTTACAAGTGTTCAATGCTAATGTGGACTGATATTTACTTAAGTGTCTGTCACTAGATTGATGGACCTGCATGTGTGTAAATACCACGAAAGGATGTGTGGTAAGTCCAAGTAAGTTACTTGCACATGGCTAGACACACATTTGTACCCAATTCAAAATCAAAATTGACAACAAATAATAATAATAATGTGCTTTAAGATAATTTTCAGTGCAATTTGAACCACAGCTGAAGATTACAAAAACAAATTTAAAAATACAGGGTGAATAAAGTCTTTTCAAACACTGCAATCAGCAAACACATACATACAGAGCATAAAGCCACTTATAAACAAATGAACTATTATTACTAATATACAATGCATCCCAAAAAAACTGATGGTATTTTAGTACTGCTCAAGATGTGACAACATGTTGATTTGATATTATTTGCAGTTCCCTTATTATTGTGAGGTTTGAACAAAAATACCCATCAATCCATTTTCTGGAACCGCTTATCCTGTTTACAGCCACATAGAGGTGAAGCATAGCCCAGCTCACTTCAGGCAAAAGGCACTCTGTATTCTGAACTGGTCACCTGTCAATCAATCGCAGGGCACAACAGACAGACAACCATTCCCACTCATACTGACACAATCACTCAGTCGGAGCTGAACCCACACTGTCTGCACAAAATTCAGGCATAATAACCACTACACCGTCCGTCACTGACTTGAAAAAATAATACAGCCCCAATGCCAATGAAGTTGGGACGTTGTGTTAAACAAATAAAAACAGAATACAATGATTTGCAAACCATGTTCAACCTATATTTAATTGAATACACTACAAAGTCAAGATATTTAATGTTCAAACTGATAAACTTCATTGATTTTAGCAAATAATCATTACCTTAGAATTTTATGGCTACTATGGCTCATAAAAAGCTGGGACAGGTGGCAAAAAAGACTGAGAAAGTTGAGGAATGCTCATCAAACACCTGTTTGGAACATCCCACAGGTGAACAGGCTAATTGGGAACAGGTGGGTGCCATGATTGGGTATAAAAGGTGTACCATCTGTGATGGTATATGGCTGTGTTAGTGCCAATGGCATGGGTAACTTACACATCTGTGAAGGCACCATTAATGCTGAAAGGTACATACAGGTTTTGGAGAAACATATGCTGCCATCCAAGCAACGTCTTTTTCATGGACGCCCCTTGCTTATTTCAGCTAGACAATGCCAATTTTATGGATGCAACACGTTCCAAAAAAGCTGGGCCATGATTGGGTATAAAAGGAGTTTCCCTGAATTGCTCAGTCATTAACAAGCAAAGATGGGGCGAGGTTCACCTCTTAGTGAACGAGTGTATGAGAAAATAGTCCAACAGTTTAAGGACAATGTTCCTCAACGTACAATTGCAAGGAATGTAGGGATTTCATCATCTATGGTACATAATATCATCAAAAGGTTCAGAGAATCTGGAGAAATCACTGCATGTAAGCAGCAAGGCCGAAAACCCACATTGAATGCCCGTGACCTTCGATCCCTCAGGCGGCGCTGCATCAAAAACCGACATCAATGTGTAAAGGATATCACCACATGGGCTCAGGAACTCTTCAGAAAACCAATGTCAGTAAATACAGTTCGGCCCTAGATCCGTAAGTGCAACTTGAAACTCTACTATGCAAAGCAAAAGCCATTTATCAACAACACCCAGAAACGCCGCCGGCTTCTCTGGGTCCCAGCTCATCTAAGATGGACTGATCCAAAGTGGAAAAGCGTTCTGTGGTCCGACAAGTCCACATTTCAAATTGTTTTTGGAAATTGTGGACGTCGTGTCCTCCGGGCCAGAGGAAAAAAAACATCCGGACTGTTATGGACTCAAAGTTCAAAAGCTAGCATCTGTGATGGAATGGGGCTGTGTTAGTGCCAATGGCATGGGTAACTTACACATCTGTGAAGGCACCATTAATGCTGAAAGGTACATACAGGTTTTGAAGAAACATGCTGCCATCCAAGCAACATCTTTTTCATGGACGCCCCTACTTATTTCAGCAAGACAATGCCAAACCACATTCTGCACGTGTTACAACAGCGTGGCTTTGTAGTAAAAGAGTGCGGGTACGAGACTGCCCTGCCTGCAGTCCAGACCTGTCTCTCATTGAAAATGTGTGGCGCATTATGAAGCGTAAAATACAACAACGGAGACCCCGGACTGTTGAACAGCTGAAGCTGTACATCAAGCAAGAATGGGAAAGAATTCCACCTACAAATCTTCAACCATTCGTATCCTCAGTTTCCAAACATTTATTGAATGTAGTTAAAAGAAAAGATGATGTAACACAGTGGCAAACATGACCCTATCCCAGCTTTTTTGGAATGTGTTGCAGCCATAAAATTCTAAGTTAATGATTATTTGCTAAAAACAATAAAGTTGTTCACTTTGAACATTAAATGTCTTTGTAGTGTATTCAATTAAATATAGGTCGAACATGATTTGCAAATCATTATATTCTGTTTTTATTTATGTTTAACACAATGTCCCAACTTCATTGGAATTGGGGTTGGAATAATAAATAAATAAAGACAATTGCTGCTACCACAGTGTAGACCTCCCTCTGCTGGCTAACATACACTTGACTGGACTCCAAAAGGTTAATGTAAATGTTTTATTATTAATCAGTTTATTTGAAAGGGGTCCCACATATTTGACTATTGATCTATTTCAGATCGAACAGCAACTATTTCAGTTTCTGTTTCGGGAAGTTTTGCTTGATGGTGAAGCCCCTACCTTTTGTCGGCTCAGCACGCTTGGGAAGATCCAATGTGTCGTAGTTTTTGTCATTCTCACCATTTTTTCTACCTGGATGGAAGAGAGAGAACATGGCACGCAGTCACAAGACTGAGAACAAGAGCTTAAATGCAGTCAAAACACTGATCTTTCAAATCTGACACACTATTGGAAGAAAAAAACAATTGGGGCAATTAAACCAGGAGACAATAGCCCCATTTCCACCGCAGTAACTTTTTTTAGGAACTTTTCTACTTACCTTGGTATTTTTTAAATAGACCTCTGCATTTCACAAAAACTGAGTGTCTGATTTAGTTCCTCCTCACCTCTGTGCTCTTTCTGGAAGGCCCTGGAACCTTCGAGCGACGGGCTGTGCTGATGAATGGTGATTGGTTCAACATAGTTCAATTACAATGAACTTTGAGGTGCAGTGCAAATGCAAACCACAAGGTCCACAGCAACATATTTCCTGGAATTCTTGCTACCAGGAACTATAAGTTCCTGGGCTTTTGTTAGAAAAGGGGCTAACAAACCCATTTACATTACCATTAAATCATACAAGTGGGAGTAATCAGACAATTATAACAATTGGATCTGACATACAGTCCTGCTAACCATTATGGGCACCCCTTCAGTTTTTTCATAACCTGTATAATAGCTTCACAAATAAATGGAAATGTACCGATCTTATATAATCAGGATCTTTTAATTGGAGGTCCAAAGTAATTTAACAAAGAAACTTTTTTTTTCAACTGAGAAATTGTAATTTCAAAGAAAACAGCAACACCCTTCCATAATATTTGGTTGCAGACGATGACAGCCTCCAAATTTTTAGTGTATGGCATTTTCTCTTTCTTTACAATTTCTTGAAGCTCTTGAACATTTGCAGGGTTCTTTCCCCCTTTGGCAAATTTAAGCTTCCCCAAAGATTTTCAATTGGCTTGAGTTCAGGACTCATTGCTGGCTATTTTAAAACTGTCCATTTTTTCCTTTGAACCATTCCTGTATACCGTCAAGGCCTCCAGTGCCAGATGGAACCAAGCAGCCCCACAATATTATGGTTCCTCCACCATGTGTAACTGTTGGCAGGGTGTTCTTTTCCTTAAAGGCTTCATTATGCCGTTAGTGTGCATTGCCAAAAATTTTTTTTTCATCTGTCCATAAAATGTTGTTTATCATTTCATCTTTTGTTCTGTATAGAAAAATGTTGTTACACGTGATTCATTTTCTTCAGGAGATATTCCCCATTTAGTACTTAAACTTCATACATGTTTTAAAAATGCGCTAATCAAAAAACCCTGGTTGATATGGCTTCAGTCCATTATCTTACAGTATTTCTTTCATCCAGAAACTACATACATAATGTAAGCAGCATCTAGAGCTGGAGCACAAGTGTGATTATTGTATTATATCAGTTTTTGGCCATTTATCCTCAAATATTAATGCTATACATGTTCAAATTCTGTAGCCCAATAATGACCTAATGTGAGAGCTTCGTAGTAAGAACTGGTGGGAAAGTGTGGTGCTCAATTCCATTTATTTATAATGTTAGTGCAATATAAATTAGATTAACAGGTGTACCTAAAGAAATCTGAGGAACGGAAAGAAATCTAGCTGCGGTTATCAGATTTTTCATAATCAGATAATGGCCGTTATGCAGCACTGGAAAGCATATTGAATTATGCCATTTACATGATCAACAGAATAATCATATTACTACAGTTATCAGATAATGATGACATTTTTAGTGTGCATGTAAAATGTCTCACTGTAGATGTAAAACCCTGCACCCTGTGTGGGGCCCCTATTTGCCGCTATAATGCAACCCCAATTCCAATGAAGTTGGGACGTTGTGTTAAACATAAATAAAAACAGAATACAATGATTTGCAAATCATTTTTGACCTATATTTAATTGAATACACTACAAATACAATATATTTAATGTTCAAACTGGTAAACTTAAAACTTTAACTTAGAATTTTATGGCTGCAACACGTTCCAAAAAAGCTAGGACAGGGTCATGTTTACAACTTTTCTTTTAACAACATTCAATAAACGTTTGGGAACTGAGGACACTAATTGTTGAAGCATTCTTGCTTGATGTACAGCTTCAGCTGTTCTACAGTCCGGGGTCTCCGTTGTCGTATTTTATGCTTCATAATGCGCCACACATTTTCAATGGGAGACAGGTCTGGACTGCAGGCAGGCCAGTCTAGTACCCGCACTCTTTTACTACGAAGCCACGCTGTTGTAACACGTGCGGAATGTGGTTTCGCATTGTCTTGCTGAAATAATCAGGGGAGTCCATGAAAAAGACGTTGGATGGCAGCATATGGCTTTTGAACTCTGCGTCCATAACAGTCCGGTTGGTTATTTTCCTCTTTGGCCCGAAGGACACAAAACAATTTGAAATGTGGACTCGTTGGACCACAGAACAACTTTTCCACTTTGCATCAGTCCATCTTAGATGAGCTCGGGCCCAGAGAAGCCGGCGGCGTTTTCTGGGTGTTGTTGATAAATGGCTTTTGCTTTGCATAGTAGAGTAAGTTGCACTTACAGAACTGTATTTGCTGAAATTGGTTTTCTGAAGTGTTCCTGAGCCCATGTGGTGATATCCTTTACACTTTGACGTCAGTTTTTGATGCAATGCCGCCTGAGGGATCGAAGGTCACGGGCATTCAATGTTGGTTTTCGGCCTTTCCACTTACATACAGTGATTTCTCCAGATTCTCCGAACCTTTTGATGATATTATTGACCGTAGATGATGAAATCCCTAAATTCCTTGCAATTGTACATTGAGGAATATTGTCCTTAAACTATTCTACTATTTTCTCACACACTTGTTCACAAAGATGTGAACCTCGCCCCAGCTTTGCTTGTAAATGACTGAGCAATTCAGGGAAGCTCCTTTTATACCCAATCATGGCACCTCCCAATTAGCCTGTTCACCTGTGGGATGTTCCAAACAGGTGTTTGATGAGCATTCGTCAACTTTCTCAGTCTTTTTTGTCGCCTGTCCCAGCGTTTTTGGAACGTTTTGCAGCCATAAAATTCCAAGTTAATGATTATTTGCTAAAACAATAAAGTTTATCAGTTTGAACATTAAATATCTTGTCTTTGTAGTGTATTCAATTAAATATAGGTTGAACATGATTTGCAAATCATTGTATTCTGTTTTTATTTATGTTTAACACAACGTCCCAACTTCATTGGAATTTGGGTTGTAGTTTCCACTTTACTGGACAAGATCTATAAGATGATGGGAGTGGGTCTGTAGTAAACTGTTTATTTATCCAGGGAGGCCATATGTCACTGGTGTTGGACAGTGGGGCCCGGCTTACTACTTCTGTTCTGGTGCATCCCAAAAATGTTTGATGGAGCTGAGGTCTGTGCTCTCAAGTTCTTCCACATGCATTGATGGACCTCTACTTTTGGAAGTCTTGTCTAGCATACTATTACATTTCTTTTAAAAAGCAAAACCATGTCTTTTGTATTTTGTTATTTTTCTTTATCAGGACTGCATTGTTTTCGAAAATCTAATATTCCATTTGATTTCTGCTGGCGTATTAGACAATTGAAAAGTTATGTTAGCTAACACGCACAAAATTTATTTCTATGAGACACAATCAAATGGGCAAAATATGATGTGATGTGTTTTTCCAAATAAAAAAGTTTCATGCTATTTTATTTCATTGGCTGTTAACTATTATGTTGATATGTTGATTGTTATACACATACAAACAACAATAAGAGCAATTTCTGAGAGGGAAACACCTTCCCTAATGTAAGGATGAGAGGAAATGGACAGGGTGTGGTGATTACAGCTGGCAACTAATGGTCATGTTGCATGTTCATAATAATGCCCAAGAGACATGATAGAGATTTACACAACAAACCCCGGAACTAGACACCATTTCCAGGCACAAGAGCTGGAGAAGGAGGAAGCTACAGAACTCTACCTCAACACTGAACTACCGCTTCTGCTCAGGAAATAAACTCTCAAACTCAAGCAGTCCAAAGCCATCCATCCATCCATTATCTGAGCCGCTTCTCCTCACTAGGGTCGCGGGCGTGCTGGAGCCTATCCCAGCTGTCATCGGGCAGGAGGCGGGGTACACCCTGAACTGGTTGCCAGCCAATCGCAGGGCACATAGAAACAAACAACCATTCGCACTCACAGTCATGCCTACGGGCAATTTGGAGTCTCCAATTAATGCATGTTTTTGGGATGTGGGAGGAAACCGGAGTGCCCGGAGAAAACCCACGCAGGCACGGGGAGAAATATGCAAACTCCACACAGGCGGGGACAGGGATTGAACCCCGCACCTCAGAACTGTGAGGCTGACGCTCTAACCAGTCGGCCACCGTGCCGCCAGTCCAAAGCCAATCAGTTATTATTGTCTTGCCAAGGGCCTCACCGTTGAGTGGAGAAGCTTTTAATTACTGTTAGCGGCATACCTCAATAGTCGCACAAAATTTCAGAGTTGCTGCCAAGCATGCGTCGCCATTAGCGATGTCAGAAAACCTTAAGAAACCTGAGTTCAGTACTTTTGGTGTCTTTCTTTGTTACTTGTTGCAAAAGTGTCAAGAGTCACATTTAAAATAAGACTTCCATGGGCCCTAATACTGTTTATAGCAGAGAAGCAGTGGAATTGTTGGCAAGTTTGAGACATTATTTATACCATGTGACGAGGCAGAGAATTCCATGTAGTGGAGTCGACCGCTAACATTAGCTTCCAGCAATAGCTGCAGCTTTACTGTCTAACTTCCAAATAACTTAACAATTTCATAAGTTTACCTGTTTTTTTATAACTATCCTACTTCCTCAAAGGAGATTACATTAACACTTGGCTGTATTTATTTATGTATTTTTTTAAACACTCCGCATGGTTAACGAGACCAGATACAAGCAGGCATGCAAAGAGAGATGTCACCCTGAGGGGTCACACAAAAACAATGACTGCCCCCCGAACTAAGTTTGGTTTCTTGCTCAAGGGCACTTTGACGTTGGTCAGGATCCGGGACTAGCAACTCTCCGACAACTTGCCATGTGACCCTCCTTATGGATGAGCTACTGTTTTCGTGTGCTTGACTTCATAATATAACACTGAATCACTGCAACTTTCCTCACTTTGTGGCTCATATTGTGTCGTTCTATTTATTTCGATTAGCCAAGGTGGCAATTATCATTAGCTTCTTTTATACAAAGCTACAGAGCCCCCCTGGTGCCAAGGTATGAGAAAAATAAAATTCATTGATAATCTGTTCCCTCAGTTTAGTAATCCGTTCCCTCAGTTTAGTAAACTGTACCCTCAGTTTAGTAATCTGTACCCTCAGTTTAGTAAACTGTACCCTCAGTTTAGTAACCCGTACCCTCAGTTTAGCAAATGTCTGGGGCTCCGTATACCTACGTATATCTGTCAAGTGAAGTAAATTCTATTTGTATGTTATATTCTTACTCGTGTGAATTCTGTGTATAAATTGTCATGTCGTGATATATCCTACATCCCATTTTTTCAACTGAAAGGCAATATTGCTGTAGTTCGAGGGGGTTGATCATTATATAGCAGTACTAGCAGGACTAGCTACAATTAGCCTGCGTGTTTCCTAAAAACAGTACTAAATTGAGGGTACGGATTACTAAATTGAGGGTACAGTTTACTAAACTGAGGGTACAGATTACTAAACTGAGGGTACAGATTACTAAATTGAGGGTACAGTTTACTAAACTGAGGGTACAGATTACTAAACTGAGGGTACAGTTTACTAAACTGAGGGAACGGATTACTAAATTGAGGGAACAGATTATCAATGAATTTTATTTTTCTCATACCTTGGCACCAGGGGGGCTCCGTAGCTTTGTATAAAAGAAGCTAATGATAATTGCCACCTTGGATAATCGAAATAAATAGAACGACACAATATGAGCCACAAAGTGAGGAAAGTTGTTTCTATGTGCCCTGCGATTGGCTGGCGACTAGTTCAGTGTACCCAGCTTCTCGCCCGAAGATAGTTGGGATAGGCTCCAGCACGCCCAGGACCCTAGTACAGAAAATGGATGGATGGATGGATACATTCTCATTCCTGGGAGCTGTAATTTGTAGAAGATCCCTAACACAGACAGTAAGCCAAATATAGACTCAAGTGTCATTGTTGCTATTATTGCATTTACATTTGTAGTGACAACAGATCCAGACGCATTTTTTTATTATTTTTTTTAAACAGAGAGTTTCCGAAATTGTCCTCCACATACTACACGTCCTATAGAGGAAAATTTTGTATGTATGAGCATGCGAGAACTGAATGTTCGGCGAATATCAAACATTAGGCTAACATTCCTGACCACGCTGAGAGTAGCTCCAACTACCAGAGATAAATTCTGTAGTTTTTGACATACTTGGCAAATAAAGAGGATTCTGATTCTGTAGCAGCCCAGCTCATTATCGTGCCCTGACAAACGTCAGCTGGCATCCCCAAATGTATACAAAACAGACCCAGGAAGATGAGTGTGGTCTAAAAAAAAACACTTGTAAAGAATTGGAACAATGCATGTGAAATGGAAATAACCAATTTCAGGTTTTGCCAGTACACACAAAATCACTTCTAACTATATTCTAAGGAGTGAGAGCGGGGAGGATGGGTTGGACCAGGACAAAAAAGAGAAGAAGGTTGTATGGTGCACTCACCTTGATTAAACCATTCCTCTACAGTTAGCCAAGGAAGCAGCAGCCAAAAAAAGACAAAGCACAGAAAAGAGAGAAGGAGCATTGTGAAAAAGCCATGCTCACATGTCAAAGGGCTGTGTAAAAATGAGAACAGAAATCATTTTGTGAAAATAGTGATGCAATTGGCAATTAATTATCTCACGAAAGAGGGAAATAATTAAACAGAGGAAACAAATGAAATATTTTTAAGAGGGAAAAGAAAAAAAACATTTTTTGAGCGATAAACTCAAATGAAAGACTGAAAATTGGTGTTGATTAATTTCTATAATCAAACTGGAGACAGAGTGGAAAAAAACAGTTGCAATATTTATAAACATGCTCCTTTGAACTCAAAAGAATAAAACTGAGATGTGATCGAAATTTTAGGCTACTCATTAACTAATCAAAGCTAGAGCTGCTCCACCAGGACTGTTCCTAATGATAAATTTTAATTTTTACAGAATGTAACATTAAACTGAAGAGGAGGCAATACGCAGCCTACTTAAGGCAACAAATTACCAACAATTTTGCAGACAGTGTCACTTAACAGCATTGCTCTGTGCTTCTTTATGGCTATGTTTAATGTTCCTTTTTGAAAGAACACCTTGAGGGGCTGCAGCAGCTACACACAACTCATTATTTACGGCCAAGTGTTCATGTGGATAATTGGTTTCTTTAGAAGTCTGCATTTCTTACACACACAAATGGAGGGATTTCTCCAAAGAGTCGTTAGATACCAGGGGTCACCAGCGTGCAGTCACACTTCATTTGCCATCTGATTAATGGCAGCCATTATTGTTGCACAGCAGGGAGATAACGGGGTGTTGTGCTGCTAAGAGCTCGGGAGAGCACAGATGGAGATGTTGCTTACAACACATCTGAACATGATATCTGACAAGGAGCTGTTCATAACATAGCAGGCTGACCAATACTTATTTTGAAATCGTTTTGCTTGAAATAATTACTGTGATAGAAACACAAAAAAATGTTACATAGCTGAAGACAATGTCTTACATTTAGATGGTAAAAAAGGATAAGTTAATAAACAAAAAATACATCGTAAACAAGGGGAAACGAATTTCCAGTCTTTGATGAAAGTGCAAGGACAGAGAGAACAGAAGAATAGAAAGAATGCAATCCAGTTATTTAAAATATTTGGGGGAAAAAAATATAATTTTTGGTAGTTTCTGTTGTAACAATTCCTCTTACCAATATAAAGGCAGTACTTTTGGAAATTACATTGTTGTGATGAGCAGCACAACATACCGGTACGTGCCATCTACTGTATACAGTAATGCGCCAGATCTTCACTATGCCCATGCCACACGGCTATTTTTCAAAATTTGTGGTACCAGCGCCACCTGCATTGGAACCTGAACATATGGAAGAACGCTACGCTCTTAATAAGTCCTGACTGGTGACGGAAGGTGGATCATAGGGTTACGGTTAAAGTGCGGAAAAGAGGGGACAACACTGTGCTAATTACTGCCCGCATAGAGTAACATATTTTGATGGAGGCGTCTCAATCAGTGGAGGATGTTACTATACGAGAAATGTCATTTAAGGCAATCTCATCGCAGGAAGATATCAAACTGAGATTTTTCAACAACTCGCCTCTGAAAAGCAGTGTTTAAAAGAGCGGCCTGCCAATAGTCCTAACCTCAACCCAAGTGCACACTTGTGGGATCAGCTTGGCCGTGCTATTTGTGCTGACTTTCGAAAACTCCTGGTTGAGTAGAGGAATGCCATCCCACACAGACCAGCATGGTCACAGGAGGAAGTGCCAGGCTGTTGTGGCTGTGTATGGTTCTTCCACAAGCTAACGAGGCTTCTAACTGTTTGGTAAAATAATATATTGTTCAGTTACCAATATGTCTTGTTTCTTCCTTATTACAGATCAGACTTGATTCATCTAATCTATCAAAGAACACCAACCAAGATTAATTTGTAACAGCATCATAAACTAGACTAGGTAGGCAAGACTTTTTGCACATTTTATATGGATGCAAAATACAGAATGAGTTGGGCTGCTTATCCAACAAATGTGGTTCTTTTTAAACATAAAGGCTTTCCAACAGTACAAAATGTATTGGCAAGTATTGTTACTCTACCAAGCAAGTATTGTTAATCTACCAAACAAATTGTTCCTTCTTGTTCTAAATTGGGTTGTGATGTGATTCAAGATGTGATTGAAAAGATTATATACGTATACGTATATATGTGTATATATATCCATCCATCCATCCATCCATTTTCTACCGCTTATCCGGGTCGGGTCGCGGGGGCAGTAGCTTCAGCAGGGACGCCCAGACTTCCCTCTCCCCAGCCACTTCATCCAGCTCTTCCGGGGGGATCCCGAGGCGTTCCCAGGCCAGCCAAAGGATGTAGTCTCTCCAGCGTGTCCTGGGTCGTCCCCGGGGTCTCCTCCCGGTGGGACATGCCCGGAACACCTCACCAGGGAGGCGTCCGGGAGGCATCCGAATCAGATGCCCAAGCCACCTCATCTGGCTCCTCTCAATGCGGAGGAGCAGCGGCTCTACTCTGAGATCCTCCCGGATGACCGAGCTTCTCACCCTATCTCTAAGGGAGACCCCGGACACCCTGCGGAGGAAACTCATTTCGGCCGCTTGTATCCGGGATCTTGTTCTTTCGGTCACGACCTACAGCTCATGACCATAGGTGAGGGTAGGAACGAAGATCGACCGGTAAATTGAGAGCTTCGCCTTTCGGCTTAGCTCTTTCTTTACCACAACGGACCGATACAAAGTCTGCATCACTGCAGACACTGCACCGATCCGCCTGTCGATCTCCCGTTCCATTCTACCCTCACTCGTGAACAAGACCCCAAGATATTTGAATTCCTCCACTTGGGGCAGGATCTCATCCCCGACCTGGAGAAGGCATGCCACCCTTTTCCGACTGAGGACCAGGGTCTCAGATTTGGAGGTGCTGATTCTCATCCCAGCCGCTTCACACTCGGCTGCGAACTGCTCCAATGAGAGTTGGAGGTCACGGCTTGATGAAGCCAACAGAACCACATCATCTGCAAAAAGCAGAGATGCAATACTGAGGCCACCAAACCGGACCCCCTCTACGCCTCGGCTGTGCCTAGAAATTCTGTCCATAAAAGTTATGAACAGAATTGGCGACAAAGGGCAGCCTTGGCGGAGTCCAACCCTCACCGGGAACGAGTCCGACTTACTGCCGGATATGCGGACCAAACTCTGACTCCGGTCGTACAGGGACCGAACAGCCCGTATCAGGGGGTTCGATACCCCATACTCCCGAAGCACTCTCCACAGGACTCCACGAGGGACACGGTCGAACGCCTTCTCCAAGTCCACAAAACACATGTAGACTGGTTGGGCGAACTCCCATGCACCCTCGAGGACCCTGCCGAGGGTGTAAAGCTGGTCCATTGTTCCATGGCCAGGACGAAAACCACACT
Organism: Phyllopteryx taeniolatus; assembly: GCF_024500385.1. Classification (NCBI taxonomy): domain Eukaryota; kingdom Metazoa; phylum Chordata; class Actinopteri; order Syngnathiformes; family Syngnathidae; genus Phyllopteryx; species Phyllopteryx taeniolatus. Next base: position 4,934,270 of record NC_084504.1, on the reverse strand, counting down.
GCTCCTCCTGAATCTGAGATTCGACTTCCCGACGGACCCTCCTCTCCAGCACCCCTGAATAGACCTTACCAGGGAGGCTGAGCAGTGTGATCCCCCTGTAGTTGGAACACACCCTCCGGTCCCCCTTCTTAAAAAGGGGGACCAACACCCCAGTCTGCCAATCCAGAGGCACTGTCCCCGATGTCCACGCAATGTTGCAGAGGCGTGTCAACCAGGACAGCCCCACAACATCCAGAGCCTTTAGGAACTCCGGGCGAATCTCATCCACCCCCGGGGCCCTGCCACCGAGGAGCTTTTTAACTACCTCAGTGACCTCAAACCCAGAGATAGGAGAGCCCGCCTCAGAGAACCCACAGGTCCTCATGGGAAGGCGTGTCGGTGGAATTGACGAGGTCTTCGAAGTATTCTCCCCACCGACTCACAACGTCCCAAGTCGAGGTCAGCAGCGCCCCATCCCCATTATACACAGTGTTGGTGGTGCACCGCTTTCCTCTCCTGAGACGTCGGATGGTGGACCAGAATTTCCTCGAAGCCGTCCGGAAGTCTTTCTCCATGGCCTCACCGAACTTCTCCCATGCCCGGGTTTTTGCTTCAGCGACCACCAGAGCTGCATTCCGCTTGGGCACCCATCAGCTGCCTCAGGAGTCCCACAGGCCAAAAAGGCCCGATAGGACTCCTTCTTCAGCTTGATGGCATCCCTCACCGTTGGTGTCCACCAACGGGTTCGGGGATTTCCGCCACGACAGGCACCGACCACCTTACGGCCACAGCTCCGGTCGGCCGCCTCAGCAATGGAGGCGCGGAACATGGTCCACTCGGACTCGATGTCCCCCGCCTCCCCCGGAACATGAGCAAAGTTCTGTCGGAGGCTGTCCTTCCCTGCCAGAGAGGTGACATTCCACGTCCCTAGAGCCAGCTTCTGTAGCCGGGGATCGGACACTGCACCCGACCCCTATGGCCCCTCCCACAGGTTGTGAGCCCATGGGAAGGGGGACCCACGTTACCCTTTCGGGCTGGGCCGAGCCGGGGGGCAATAAGTATACCCACACCTGCTCGGCGCCTCTCACCATGGGCAACTCCAGAGTGGAAGAGAGTCCAACCCCTCTCGAGAGGACTGGTACCAGAGCCCAAGGTGTGTGTGGAGGCGAGTCCGACTATATCGAGTCGGAACTTCTCGACCTCACACACCAGCTCGGGCTCCTTCCCTGCCAGAGAGGTGACATTCCACGTCCCTAGAGCCAGCTTCTGTAGCCGGGGATCGGATCGCCAAGGTCCCCGCCTTCGGCCACCGCCCAGCTCACACTGCACCCGACCCCTATGGCCCCTCCCACAGGTGGTGAGCCCATGGGAAGGGGGACCCACGTTACCCTTTCGGGCTGTGCCCGGCCGGGCCCCATGGGTGCAGGCCCGGCCACCAGGCGCTCGCCTTCGAGCCCCACCACCAGGACTGGCTGCAGTGGGGGGCCGCGGTGGCCTGCGTCCGGGCAAGGGAAAATGAAGTCCATTGTTTGTCGTCATCATTAGGGGTCTTTGAGCCGTGCTTTGTCTGGTCCCTCACCTAGGACCTGTTTGTCATGGATGACCCTGCCAGGGGCATAAAGCCCCAGACAACTTAGCTCCTAGGATCACTGGGACACACAAACCCCTCCACCACGACAAGGTGACGGCATATATATATATATATATATATATGTATATACACACACACACACACGCACACACACACACGCACACACACATGCACACACACACACACACACACACTTAGCTGAGCTGACTAATTAGTGATGTCCAAAATCACTCTCTTCCTCACCTTTGGCCTTTTTGCCTCCAAAGCAGCCAGCGTCATCCTTCTTTCTGTGCGGCCCTGCTGAGCCAGGGGTCTGTGGTGCTGATGGGTCCTGAAACCTTTCGGCCCCCGGGACTTCTTTGTGGACGTGGTAGGACAGGTTCCTCATAATACAGACACAGTTCTCCACAGACTAGGAGGAATGTGACAAATAAACAGTGTGTCGCTGTCAGTGTAAGTGCATCCGCGAAGATCAACTCACCTCAAAAAACATAAATGAGTACTAGTTAAGTGATGTCCAACCTTATTATCCATATCTTTTTTCCCTACAGCTGATTGGAGGGCATGGAGCAGGGCGTCCACCAATCCATCACACTCCCTCAATCTGCGCCGAGCCTCTGCCCCATCTGAGCTTACGTTTCTGAAGAACACACACACAGTCTAATATTACACATGGGGCACACAACAGAATACAGCCACGTGCTAAGAATTTCCTGCAATCACTCTGTTGTGAATTTAAAATAACAATAATAAATATATAAAAAATAAATAATAAATATATTTAAAAATAAAATAAATTAATAAATCTGTTTAATAATACTTGTGAATCTGTGAAGTCTGTTTAATAATACTTGTGAATCCAACATGAAGTTGTTGTGAAAGGGGCGCTGACTGACATCCACAAATTTTAGCAAGTACCACAACTACTGAGAATGTATATGTTGTATATTGACACTCAAAATAAATGATAATTCCTACCACAAAACATTACTTTAATCTCATAAACTCCATTCAGCATTTTAAGATAAGATAAAAGCAATACTGTATTTTTGTTTTATCCCAATAAAGACATGTTTTCCTAAACAATAATCAAACCAAATGAAACTTGCAGCAGTAGCTCATTTGTAAGGACTTCCCAGTGAGGACAAAAAAGTCGAACATGGCAGATGCTAGTCTGCTTTCTGGCTACTGTCGTGGTGCTTTTGAGCAAGGCACCATCCCCACCCCCTTGCTCAAGGGGTGCAACAGTGTTTGGGCACCTCTTCCAACCTGAATTGCAGCATGCCTGAATGCTGGTTCAATGTGTGGTGTCCAAAACAACAAAAACAGCAGTGTAAATTGAAATTTTCTTTAAGGGATTATAAATTAGAAAATATTATTTATTTCTGTCCAAAAGATGATGGTTGTCTTAAAAAAAAAAAAAATAAAAAAAAAAAAAAAAGCAAACCACTATCAGACAGGTGACTACATCTTATTTATCTTAAATTAAGCATTTTTTAGGCTAGATGACAATGAATAAATGCTGGAGCGTGATATCAGTACAGGTACACTGTAATATTTATTGCCATTCGTGTTACGTTTACAAGGCATTTCAATAGTCCTTGACATCAAAGTAAGAGTTAAATGTGCGGTACATTCCACTCCTCTCAGATACTGAGATGTGGTTTTCTGATTGACTGTAAGAGGAAAGGTGTAAAGAAAAGTTAAACGATAGCTGGAGCTCCCAGCTCCTCACGTGATTTCATTTATAAAAGCATCCAAGACACACAATCTCATTAGACAAACCCGGGTAAATCTTGGAGAAGACTTGCAGGCAGTACTGGAGAGGGAAGCAGAAGTGTGCATCACACCCAACACCACTGCATGTGTGTTTGGGGTCAATATAAACATGCTGTACTGTTTATAACAAACAGACCAGCAGTGTACATATAACACATACGCAGTGCACAGTTGCAAATCTTCTAAAGCCAAAACTCTTAAAATCTGAATCATAGCTACATCATTTGTTACTGTGACTTGTTGACCAAAGTGTGTATAAGCATGTCTGCCAATGTCTTCAATTGTCTATGAAGCGGTGCTATAAGTCTTCAGCTGTCAGACAATGTTCTCAAGTACCCTTGTAAAGGAATCAGAGGAGTACCCACCTTGGATCTATTTGATAAGAGTGTTTGGGAGCAGACACACTGAGTTTTACTGCCATCTGTTTCATTTTCAGGAGTCTTTTGGGGGACAGTTCTTTGTTGCAAGGATTATGAAAAGTGCATCTGTCAGTTAAGACAGCAGAAAGCTGCTGTCCTTGGAGAGTTGACCTGGGGGAGTAAGAGGTAGGTTCTGATGGGGTTACATCAGTCTACTGAGACCCATGATTATTGATTTTGGCACAGAATATGTTAGATGTAATTATTTTGAAGCAAACCTCGCAACATGTTTTCTACTAATTGTATTTATAATAAGGTGCTGGGATTTGAATTTAGTCAATATATAAACTAAAATGTCGATATAATCTAAAGGAGTTGTGTCTTATTATACAGTAGTATCCGCAGCTTTATGTTGTGCACCATTCCCTGCAAATGAGGCAGCTGGTGCAGCACAGCTGTAGATGAAAAGATATACGCTTTTAATTATTTTCATCAACTCAGAGCAGGTTGTGAGCTGGGATCAGCATTTTTACTGTTCACTGCAAATGGAAAGCTCATTTGTCATTGGCTTGATCTCGTGTTACTGTGGAAAAACAGCAAGAGGAAATTGCTGCATCAATTCTACCTACAGGTATGACTGCAAATCTTGACACTGAATTCATACTGGATGCTATAGATCTACCAAGTCCTACAGTCATTTCAAACATTTCAGTTTGGTGAGTACTTGGAAGGTAATGCGCCACCTTTGGTCAATTCCATACCTGTTTGGCAACAGCTGCTAGATGAGTCAATCAGGTAACTATAAAACATTTTAAAATGTATTACTATTTTTAATATTGTGCAGTGCAGTTCAACACAAGCTCAAAATACTATCTGAATATCCACCCATCAAATTTCTATCCCATCATCATTCGGGTGAGGTAACTTTGGGGAGTTAGATTTCCCCCCCCCCCCCCCCCAATCTGTCTTGTTCACCTGCATGGCCATGCAGAACGGTGGATCTGTACGCCTTTTGTGCTGGCACAGTTTTGTTGTGAAACAGGGGAGTTTGAAATACTCCCTCGGCGTATGAGTTATTTTTTTTATTATTCTGATGTTTATTGAAAATGCAGCCAGATAGAAAAGGGTTTTAGGGGACAGACAGAACAATAGTTAGACAATCTCGATATTTGACAACATGTAACATTACAAAAGTCAAATCGTGTTCTTATTTGTGGACGGAGGGGATTCCCGGTGAGGAACTGCAAAAACTAACCAATAGGACAAGATGAGAGAGGACAGAAAAGGGTAGGGCAGGACAGGCTGTGGGAAATGAGAAATCAGTGCTACTGATGAGTGTCTAAAAACCTGTAAGGACCTGTGAGTTGATTTTTTTTCTCATTTGCGAGTGTGTAGATGTTTCATATACAGTTCCTTTTTGTGAAGTTCATTATTTTTCATTTTTATTATTTGATGCTTATATGCCCTTGCAAAAAGAGCCTTTTTCTGACTATAGATGCCCATTCCTTTTATTTATAGAATAATAGGCACAGTATTAAGCATGTTAGCAGACATAATAACACTGGCATAGCCTAGCGGCACGGTGGCCGACTGGTTAGAGCGTCAGGCTCACAGTTCTGAGGACCCGGGTTCAATCCCCGGCCCCGCCTGTGTGGAGTTTGCATGTTCTCCCCGTGCCTGCGTGGGTTTTCTCCGGGCACTCCGGTTTCCTCCCACATCCCAAAAACATGCATGAATTGGAGACTCTAAATTGCCCGTAGGCATGACTGTGAGTGCGAATGGTTGTTTGTTCCTATGTGCCCTGCGATTGGCTGGCAACCAGTTCCCCGCCTTCTGCCCGATGATAGCTGGGATAGGCTCCAGCACACCCGCGACCCAAGTGAGGAGAAGCGGCTCAGAAAATGGATGGATGGATGGCATAGCCTATGACTATTCTGCTGCTATTCTTGAAAAGTTATTTCGGCTATCACCCAAATAATAAAAGGTCCTGACTGTCGTATCTAGACAGTCTAATTTTCTTAGGTCAATTCGAAGTGCAAAAGATCGTCAGAGAGAGAGCAGCGTGGTTAGAGTTTCATCCGACAGCCGCAAAGGTTACTTTGTCGAGGTGCGGCCTGTTTTAAGCGGGGCCGACGCTTCATAAGCGGCTGTGAGAACCTAGGCGAATCTCTCTCGACACCGGCTTGAGCAAGCTCCAGTCACCGTTTACGGTCCACTGTGTAATACACAGGGACAACGGGGAGCTTTAACCCTTTAAACGGAGAGCGGGTCAGGACTCCCTTAGTGCCTAATGTGCAGGGGAGCCCGGAGTAAGTGTGACCTGACACACTTAATATAACTTGTGTTATTTAAATCTATGGACAATTTAGAGTCTTCAATTAACCTAACATGCATCTTTTTGGAATGTGAGAGGAAGCCAGAGTACTGAGAGAAAACACACAAAAGAATATGCTGCGCTTACATTTATAATACATACAGTATATACTGTATTATTCATCTCGTCTGTCAATCAGAACTTAGCATAATAATAATAAAACAATAATAATAAAAAAGTAAGATTTGTTTTCCAGTCCATGTATTGAATCTTACTAGGTTGTGCAGGTGTAGCTAACAACCGTGAATGTACATTGCAGTTTACCGGTGACTGCAATTCTGGCAATGCCATTCATCTGCTCAGTTTCACCAGCAATCCAAATATGAAAGTCCTTCAGAGTTATGAGGCTATCAGCTGCGATGGACAACAGCAGCTAGGAATAAACTGAGGAGTTACCGATGGAGACTGATTGAGATGGATGGAACGCTTGCCAACCTCTGCCATCAGTCTGTAGGTCAATGTGTAAAAAACATGGCATGTGCGATTCATGCAAACTGGTTCAAGGTTTACAGGCCTTAGAGTATTTTATCAGATCACAGATGGACAAAAGTCTTAAGAGACACACCTCTTAATCAGTTGATTGATCAGGGGGTGGCGTAGACTCATTGCTTCCTTCCAATCTTAATTCTTCATCTTACCAACGAATTTTGTACAATTCTATGCATTCATGTGGTGCAAACAGTTTGGCGTAGCCCACCATCACCACCAGAAATATATTTGAGATGAAATAAAACAAAGAATAAGAGTCAGGTACTCTCATTCCACATCAGTGATCTCTGACCTCATTAAAATCTGGAATAATGGACAGAAATTTTCCAAACTCTCACTCCAAAAATCTTGCAGACAGCCTTCTTAGGAGAATGGAAGCTCTTTTAAGTTAGTGTTGGTCTCCCTTTTGTAGTTATACGCGACATCAACACATCAATAGAGGCTGCTTTTTAATACAATAAAACTAGGCATAGTCTCATTGAGGTGTAAGTCACGTCTGATGGTGTGAGTAAACAAATTCTCTCCAGCGTCAACAGTTTTTCCCAAGGCACAAAACCTGCATCTAGGAAACTGCAGGCTTGGTTCCAGTTGCCATGGAGCCATTTTCTCAGCAGCATTGACTGCATTAAGTGTCAAGTGAGTGAGATTGACAGGAAGACTATGTTTTCTGTCAGCAGTAACATATGGGCAGGGGGAATAAGAGCTTGTGTTTAGAGAAGCTGACATGTACAAACGTGAAAAAGGCTCGAGGTGATAATTGATGTTAAATAAAGGGGGGAAAAAACTATATCATTGAACTTTCAATTATTCCCTCCTGGCTCATTATCACTACTCTTCAGAGCATGAACAATATTTTTCTGACACTACAAGGGAGTTTTATACACTTTCTACAGTGTGAAAACGGTCTGTTTGCTAGGAGCAAACTAGAAGCAAAATGTTCAAATTCCTAAGGTACTTTCTGTCTTGAAGTGCACATTATTCTGTTGTGAATGTAAACCAGTAAACTGAAGCATTGACTGCTGGGATATGTTCTGCTCCAGATTCCAGTCTAGACAAGCTTGGAAAACACAGTCAGGCATGAGGCATGATAATCCAAACAAACACACATGCACACACTAGTGATTTTGAGACGGTTACTTGAAAGTTTCAATTTACTTTTATGTTAAATAATGAAACCTGCTTGCAAGCATACAAGGAGCTAGGGAGGATAAAACAACAATCTTTTGAATATTTTTTGCAAGATTTTTTTTAAACCCATAAAAAGAATACAAATAAGACACCCCCCCCCCCCCCCCACACACACACACACACGGATTCAGCAATTATTCATCCAACCGTTTTTCCTCTTCAAGGTCGTGGGAAGTGGACAGACGATGAGCAGACAACACCAGTACTTATCACCACTTCATCACAAGGCACATATTGAGACAAAAAAAAAAATCTAATAAAATCACACTTACATTCACACCAACACAGAGCAGGAACTGAATCCAGGGAAGTCAGGCAATTGAACCACTGCACTTAGTGATGTCGAGAACAGACCCATCTATTTTTTTTTAATGCCATCTATTCAGGGTCACAGCAAAGCTGGAGTCAGTCCCAGCTGATTACAAGCAAACGGCAAGTTACAACCTGCCAGTCAACGGCAGGGTACATGAAGTGAAACAGTCACACTCACATCCACACATCAACACCTACGGTCACTCAGGTAGAAAAGTGTTCATACTGGCTGATTGAAAGTCAGTTCTGTGACCTACTTCACCGCCAGTGACCATACTGTATATATTAAATCTATATGTCAGAAACAAATGAAAACACATATAATATCATATTGATTCATTACAATATGTGAAATTTAATGAAAACATTCCATGTGTTTTTCTAATTTATTTGTGTTCGATTATTTCTGTGTGTAGAGTGTGTCATTCACCAGTCACATCTGGTGAAAACAATAACTCTCACGTGACTATTGCCAAGGAGACACACCCATCACCAAACTAGGGCTGGGGGTGAAAGAAATGCGGCTAACTCGACAAAAATCGGTCGACAAAAAAACTAGAAATAATAATAATAATAAACCCATATTTGCGCCACCCAAAACCATTTTTGGCCACTATCCATGTTTACTGCATAGACATTTGTCGTAGAAGCAAGCACTCTATGGTAAACAGTTGCCAGGGAGGAATACGGGGAAAGGAAAAAAGATGCCCAATGTTTGGGTTCGCTTGAAACTAAAAAAGGACAAAAAGGAAGAGGTACAGTACGTAATTATTGCAAGGCAGAGTTGGGGTAGCTTGGTGAGAAAACATCCACCTGGGAACACGAGTACAACGTGTATACGACTATGAGCCCGTGTGTACTTAAGGTAACTTTTTTTTTTTTTTTACTCATTAGCAAAAGTAATATATTATTATTCGAGAGAATAATCGATAGGATAATCGATTCTAAAAAGTTTTGACAGTGACCTACTGTTAACCAAAAATCATGAACTGAAGAAGACTTTTGGATTAAAGCATAGCAGGTGAAGCATCAAGTACAGCAGCTACTGTATTCAACATTTGATGCGTGTGGATGACACACACCATTTCCAAAATTAAATGTGAATAAGATGGGGAAAAAAGAAAACCATGTGTAAAATTCTGTGCTTTCGGGGAAATATGACATTTTGCAGGAAGAAATATTATGAAGGCAGCACGGTGGGCGACTGGTTAGAGCGTCTTCCTCACAGTTCTGAGGACTGGGGTTCAATCTCCGTCCCCGCCTGTGTGGACTTTGCAGGTTCTTCCCGTGTTCTCCATTTTCTGAGCTGCTTCTCCTCACAAGGGTCGCGGGCGTGCTGGAGCCTATCCCAGCTATCATTGGGCAGTACACCCTGAACTGGTTGCCAGCCAATCGCAGGGCACATACAAACAAACAATCATTCACACTCAGATTCACACCTACGGGCAATTTAGAGTCGTCAATTAACCTACCATGCATGTTTTTTGGGATGTGGGAGGAAACCGGAGTGCCCGGAGAAAACCCACGCAGGCAAGTCCTAAAAGATGATCTACTGCCCAAACTAGTTGTCATTAATTATTAAAAAAAAAAAAAAAAAAAGCCCAAATGCAAATAAACAAAACAACAAACAAATGCTAGACTGATTCTTGGAAGAACTGCTGACCCTACCTCAAGCACCCAGAAGTGTTCTTGAAGACGGTGGTCCACTCTGCATCACGTGGCTTTGAGTCCTCGTTTGGTTCATGTTCCCACCCAGAATGTGGGATGATAACCTCATTGGTCATTGTTTTGAGGCCGTGGTTGATGATGACCATCTTCAAGGGTTCAAAGGAGGACAGGTTCCAAAGAGTCCCTATGTGGGGAGGGCAAGAGAGGAAACAGATAATAAAGACTTGGGAAAAGAAATAGGCAATAGAAGACTATAAATAAAACATGGAATAAAAAGGGGATACAAAAAAAGATGGAACGTGAAAGAAAAATAACAATATGAAGAGTAGGGGCAATATCAAGAAACTGAGTGACGTTGATTCACGAGAACAACAGCTGTCCAGAAGGCAACAATTTATGATCACACTCAAAAGCATTTTTATATTGGCAGAAAATCCAATTGAGGAAAAAATATACACGACAACAGGCTGCTCATAAGCCTGCTATGATGTTACCTTGTTTCCACAACAGCACTGTAATATTACTATAATTTTCCTGTGGGGGGCTTAGCTGCCTATCACCACGCTGTAATCAATACTGGGTCATAGAAGGCATATCACACTTTCTTTATATCATCTTTATATAATAAAGCTCAGCAAAGTTGAGGAGAAAAAATACAACCAGCACGCGGATCCAGCATCTGTATACATATCCTTTTATCTGTGTGTGTGTGTGTGTATGCAGGGTGATTGAAAAGTAACTCCCTATTTTTAAGTACTTGTAATTTATTTCTGAACTATAATTCTTACAAGAAATGAACATGAGAAGAAACCGTATTGCATGGAGTTTTATTTAAAATTCAACATGGGCGCCAGCATTAACCACCAGTTTCTCAAGCCGCCTGATTAACTGATTTCACAAGGAACTCTTGTGGGATGGAAGACATAAATTCTCGTATTCGCCCTTCAAGTTCTTCCAAAGTCCTTGGCTTGGTAGAATAGACTTGCTCCTTTAATCATGGAACATACACAAAATAATTTAGAAAAATATTACAACATATTGCACCCCGGGACCAGTCCACTCACACCCTCTTTGTATACTGTAGGTCCAAACTTTCTCCGAAGCTGCGTGGTAACCACATGATAATCATAGAGAGCGTGACAAATGTGTCAGAACATTACCTTATTAGAGTGGTCGGGCGGGAACAAGCTGGCAATAGTGCTAGAGGGTGGGCCTAATCGCAGTTTGAGCCTCCAAGACTCAGCAACCCTCACCCTCCACGGCCCATCATGTGGCCATGGGGAACACTGTAAATGTAACTTTATTAAGAGGAAAGTTTGCAGAATTGTAAGGCAATTCTCAAAATGAAGTAGGGCTGCCACGAACAAATATTTTTAGAATTGATTATTCTTACAACTATTCCCTTGATTAATCAAATCGGATAAAAATTTACTTTGCATTGAAGTTAATTTCTAAATCATTTATTTTCCAGAATTACTTTTTTTTTAACCTTTATGGCTGTTAGGTCAAGCAGAATGGAGGATCTGTATCCTTTTTATGTCGGAACAGTTTTACTGTCACAGTGGAGTTTTTAAGCTTCCGCTGTGGTTTCTTAGTATTATAATTGAAGAGAGAGAGAGTCGATCAGTCGAACAGAACAAAGTTTCTAGCGGGGAGAGAGAAACGAAGACAAAAGACAACGCACTAATTGTAACCAGGATGAGAAAAGTAAGTCATTACATTATCAAGAACAATGAAACATTCAATATGAGTGTTGCATGGGGGTGTAGTGCTACACCCTGTGAGGGAAGGACAGGATAATATAGAACAGGACAAGGATAGGAGAAGAAGCATGCAGGACAAAGGTCGTGGACCCGGCTGTACAACTGAAGTGTCGTGGGATTGACTATGTAAATTATAAAAGTCTATAGGACGAGAGTGTGAGTGAGGGGATACACAAGCAATTCGCATATTCATGAGTTATTTATCGCAATAAGTGAGTGGCCCCACACCCAGTGAAAGAGTCCTAGGGGTGTGTGCCTGCGGATACATCCAAGTGAATTGACACCGTTTTACATGCACAAAGACTGACAGAAGTGTCCTGTGATTGCTGTGCCCGCACCGCGGAGGCTGAGGACCCTACCCAATCAATCGAGGGGCGGGATCGGGCCCAGGGACCTGCCCGAGAGCATTCTGGTGGACGGGACACGTCCCACACCGAGGGACCCAGGGCGGGCCGCCGGACCCACTGAGGCGCCCCGACAACTGGCCACCAAATGCCATCACCCCCAGCCACCACCGCCCCACACACATTGTGCATTCCCTATAGCATGAAAATGGGTGTCTGCGGTATTTTTGGTGCATTGCGCGCATATATTAGATGGAGAGATTTTATGCATAGTGTACTAAGTAAAGTGTGTTCTATGGAGCAGTTTATATTGTATAAACTGTACATTTGTGTTTTTTGTCATTCTAAACATATTGTTACAATATGTTATTTGGAATTCTTGGAACAGTTCACCACGTGTCCTAAAAATATTATTCTTAAATAGTTGTTGTAGGTGGTCTATTCCATGTTGTTCCCATGTGCTAAAATGAAGGGGTATATTATTAATTTCGAAATCTGGATTATGCCAGATTGGGGACAGCATAAGGGGAGCTAATTGAGATCCTGTAGATTCTAAACTTTGCCACCATGCGATTATTGGGTTCTTGAAGCATTTATTTCGTTTAAGATTGTGGAAATAAATGGGAGTTTTGGGTGTTTGATGTTGTTGCAGTCTATTAGTTCCAATTCTAGCCTGGAATCACACTCCTCCCTGTGGTGCAACCATTTGATGAGGTATTGTAATTCATCCATCCATCCATTTTCTGTGCCGCTTCTCCTCACTAGGGTCGCGGGCGTGCTGGAGCCTATCCCAGCTGTCATCGGGCAGGAGGCGGGGTACACCCAGAACTGGTTGCCAGCCAATCGCAGGGCACATAGAAGCAAACAACCATTCGCACTCACAGTCATGCCTACAAGCAATTTAGAGTCTCCAATTAATGCATGTTTTTGGGATGTGGGAGGAAACCGGAGTGCCCGGAGAAAACCCACGCAGGCACGGGGAGAACAAGCAAACTCCACACAGGCGGGGCCGGGGATTGAACCCGGGTCCTCAGAACTGTGAGGCTGACGCTCTAACCAGTCGGCCACCGTGCCCCCCGGTATTGTAATTGGTTAGCTAAATAATAGTGTTTAAAGTTGGGAGCATTTAGGCCTCCCTCTGGTTTACTTTTCTAAAGAGGGCATAGATTAATTCTATTTTTCTTATTTTTTGAATACAAATTTATTACAGTAGAATCTAAGGTTTGAAACCATTTAAATGTGGTCTTAAATGGAATCATTGAAAATAAATAATTTATTTGAGGTAAGGTTTTCATTTTTATTGTAGCTATTCTTCCCAGTAGTGATATAGGCAAGTTATTACAGCGTCTTAAATCAGATGTGGTGTGTAATTTACAGTAGATTGGTTAGCTCTATGAGTTTTGACAAAATATTTATACCTAAATACTTAGTTTCTTATAGGAACACGGTAATCTGGGGTTTGATCTGCAGGAGTCCATGAGTTTGCTGTTATTGGGAGTATTGTTGATTTTGTCCAGTTGATAGAGTACTCTCATATTTGTGAAAATGAAGAGAATACTTGGGTTCCTGTAATTAAAGAAGAATATCATCAGCATATAGCTGTTTAGTAACCAATTATTGTTGTTTATTTGATATTGTTTAATCATTCAACAAAACAACAAACAAAAATTAAACGATATCACACAAACTGAGAGCTACTTTTTGGGTACTGAGTATTACAAAGGGCTATTGGTTTGATATATACTTCTGAGGCTGCTTAAGGTTCAACCACGTGTCAATTACAGAGTTTTTATACTACGGGAGCAAATAAAAAAAATTTTTGGAATAGGTTAAATTGACAATTTTTTTTTTTCCATAGATGGATTATGATTCAGACAGCACGGTGACGGACTGGTTAGCACATCTGCCCCACAGTTCTGAGGACTGGGGTTCAAATCCCGGCCCCGCCTGTGTGGAGTTTGCATGTTCTCCCTGTGCCTGCGTGGGTTGTCTCCGGGTACTCCGGTTTCCTCCCACATCCCAAAAAACATCGTGGTAGGTTGATTGAAGACTCTAAATTGCCCGTAGTTGTGAATGTGAGTGTGACTGGTTGTTTGTTTATATGTGTCCTGCGATTGGCTGGCAACCAGTTTAGGGTGTGCCCCGCCTCTTAGCCAAAGATAGGCTCCAGCACGTCCATGACCCTAGTGAGGGGAAGCGGCTCAGAAAATGGATGGATGGATGGATGGATGCATTAGGGTGTTCAAGAGTGGGCACCAACATCCACACTTGAATGTCATTAACAATGTGCACTTGTAGGCACTGCCAGTATAATGACAAACAAACATTCATGCCTGCCTGCCGGGCTTGATTACTTCCACAGTCGTGTCACTGGCATCAGTTTTAGTTATGACAAGCACCATTCAACATGCAGTCAACATATGAGCAACAAATTGGCTTCAGGAGACAAGCAGTGAATAAAGATAAGAAGGAAAAGTAAGAGCTGGCGGGACTTTAGCAGCCCCTTCCCTCCACGGCCTGTCACAGATAAGGTGATAGACTGTGAGAAAACTTAGCAAGACTTGAATCAGTGATGCACCGAAATGAAAATTCTTAGCCGAAACCAAAAATGAGTGAACCGAGGCCAAAAACCAAAACACGGAAAGAAATTATTATGCCGAATATTAGTAAAATTGCATTTATGGCTATTACTGTGTACTAACGCTACAAAAAATGTACGAATGGAACTTATTGAAGACTGTGTCTCATATTTTTATCAAGGAAAAGTTATTCTGAGATATATATCTTTATCATTTTATTATTGGACGCCCCAGTCAGTGCTAACTGATTTTTACATTTTAAGTCATGTTGAAGAGCTTAGCTCAATTGGAGATTGTTGTGTTAGCTTCGAGACATGACTGTGTCCTGTCCTGTTAATGCACGCGTCGGATATTCAAGGGAGTCTCAGGTCGCAGAGTACAAACATCAAAACTATAAGTGGACTGTGAGGACTCGATAAGAAGCATTCATTTGCTGAGGAATAAATAGGCCATACGAATTTCCAAGATGTAAATAGCTCTGCCATTGTCTCCAGCTGCATGTTTACACAATGCTGAGCAGTTTTTGCTGGCCCCGGTGTCAACACCGGGCTTGAGAAAAGACATGAAAAATTATTACAACTGTCTTAATTTAAGACATATTTTTGATAGCATGTCGCACCCGCTAAAGAGCGAGACTGAGATCGGCCACGGAGCATGCCACCTCGTTGTTGGTTGCCCCTCCGAACCATGGTTTTTGCTTACACCATCCCAATATCCTGTGTATCGACTGTTTTGTTTCAGCTACAGAAGTCCTTCGGTGGTCGAACTTCAGTGAATAACTGACTTGAAAACATCCATCCATTTTCTGAGCTACTTATCCTCACAAGGGTCGCGGGCGCGCTGGAGCCTATCCCAGCTATCATCGGGCAGGAGGCGGGGTACACCCTGAACTGGTTGCCAGCCAATCGCAGGGCACATACAAACAAACAACCATTCGCACTGACATTCACACCTACAGGCAATTTAGAGTTTTCAATTAACCTACCATGCATGTTTTTGGGATGTGGGAGGAAACCGGAGTGCCCGTAGAAAACCCCCGCAGGCATGGGGAGAACATGCAAACTCCACACAGGCGGGGCCGGAGATTGAACGCCGGTCCTCAGAAGTGTGAGGCTAAGGCTCTAACCAGTCGTCCACCGTGCCGCCGACTTGAAAACAGACGGGGGGAAAATAGCCAAAATCTGATGGTGCACTACATTTCAGACAAATTAGGCTGCTGTGGTTGCCAAGAACATGAATTAAATTTTGACCCAATCATACAGCTGCTGCAGTAATAAAATGAATACCTACAGTGGAGTACAATACTACAAATTACAAGTGCAACAATACATATTTAATTAACACCTTTCTATCTAGTTACCTTTACACATTCTCAATAAAAATCTGGCATTATCTATGTAAAGGTTGCATTTTTGATTTTGTATTGGATCTCACTAGTTAAGAGAATATGAGAGAATATTTATGTGTGTAAAATGTCAAAATACTGGTATGCATCATTGATGAAGCTCTTTTCCAAAATGCAATTAAAAATGAAATGGACCGCGACCTGCCATGCTGTTGTGGACAGACTCTGTCTGCCATGTCCATGTTTTGTGACAAACAGCAAAGTAACCCAGTTTAAAATGTGCTGCAAACTTTCCCAAAGTAAACCACAATAAGAACCATGCTTGTTTTTTGACAGAATGCATCATATCCATTTCAAACAGTCAGTGTTCAAGCAACACTCTAAACAAGCCAACATGGCAGAAGCCTGAGTCACGAAAACATTTCACTTTTTGAAACAAAAATATTTTTCAATGATGGATATTTTTGACCGTAATATTTAGTTAGCAGACAACATACGAAACAAATGAAAATATATAATAAACTGATTTTATAATCAATTACATTGTGCTAGCATTTGTCAATTATTGTTAAACATGCTCAGACTAGGCGGCATGGTGGGCGACTGGTTAGCACATCCGCCTCACAGTTCTGAGGACCCGGTTTCAAATCGAGCCATGCCTGTGTGGAGTTTGCATGTTCTCCCCATGCCTGTGTGGGTTTGCTACGGGTACTCCGGTTTCCTCCCATATCCCAAAAAACATGCATTAATTGAAAACTCAATTTCCCGTAGGTGGGAATGTGAGTGTGACTGGTTGTTTGTTTATATGTTCCCTGCCTCTCGCCCAGAGTCAGCTTTGGATAGGCTCCAGTACGCTAGCAACCCCAGTGAGGATAAGCAGTTCAGAAAATGGATGGATGTGAAAAAGTGGTTAGTATGCCATGCCTGCCACGCAATTCTGAGGTTTGTGCTTTAAATAATGGCCTTGGCCTTCCTGTGTAGATATGGCATGTTCTCCCCGATTTTGCATTGATTTTCTT
The DNA here is from genome assembly GCF_024500385.1 of Phyllopteryx taeniolatus. Lineage (NCBI taxonomy): Eukaryota > Metazoa > Chordata > Actinopteri > Syngnathiformes > Syngnathidae > Phyllopteryx > Phyllopteryx taeniolatus. The sequence continues at coordinate 4,917,481 of NC_084504.1, read as the reverse complement.
CAGGTACTTTGGCTTCTTCCAACATTCTTAACTCTAAATTTTCCCTTGGTGTGAATGTCAGTGTGAATGATTGCTTATATAATTGTATATGTGATTGAGAGGCAACCAGTCCAGGTTCTACCCCGCCTCTAGCCCAGCGTCAACTGGAATATACTCACCCACAGCCCTAATGGTAGTGGTACAGAAAATGGATGGATGTTCAGACTGAGTCAATGAATTCTTTTTAAAAGCATAAGTTAATGTTTAAATATCTCCAGGTCTGGGTAAAAGTCATTTTTTCTCAGAACAATCAAAAAGGATTTATAGTGTGTTGGAAAAGAGCTCTATTTGTTGTTGTGGAAAGCCTCAAAAGCACACAATCTTTAGAGTGATAAAAATATCTCTTGTACTCTTAGTCCCATCTTTTGGAGTACTTTCTTTGGCGGAATAAGTCCACTCTAAATCATCACTTGTGCTCTACAATGCATGCCTTGGTTATAGCCTTTTATCCATCAAATAATGAACAACAATTCCCAGTACAGACAGCATGTTATTTAAGATGACAGAGTGCTATGTAAGTGACAATCTCCAGCCAACTGAAATGTTTCATGCAGTGACTCTTCATCAGGTACAGTCTATTTACTGGCTGATATCAACTTGTCAGAAGGTTGGTAAGTACCATATCAGAACAGCGTGCTATTTAACGGCAAATTTTCTCACAGATTGTTTGCTTAATGTAGATCAGCCAGCTAACATCTTCTCCTGAAACCTAATTACTACTCATCATGACTGCACAAGATACTAATGTTAACTACGGCAATATATTAATGATAATACAAGAAAAGACAATACTATCCAATAATAATACTGATATTGATAACCCATTGTCATGTCAATTCAGGCTAACCCAACTACTGTATGTAACATATTATGATTACTTTAGAATTCTACCTTATTTCTGCCTGATATCACTAGCATTGCATGAAGATACTGTTTCTGTGTTTTAGCCATATGGGCATGAGGGTAGTTTCAGGTGTTTGGTAAATGTAAACACATAAAGAATAAAAAAAAAAAAAAAAAAAAAGTTTGATTTGGATGAACATTCCAGTGTTTTGACGGTGGTGTGTCTGAGCCTTTGATAGAAATGCAGCCTTGTACAAGCCTTTTTTGTTTGTTTGTTTAAATCAACGCAACTAAACTTTATTTCTAGAGCACTTTAAGAAAAATGCAGGACGGCAGGATGCTGCAATGGTAATCTCACGATCATTGTGTGCTTGACAACACTCATGTTTGCTACAAACTGAAGTTTAAATGTAAAGAAAAAACTGCAGTTTTCAAACAGCCATTAGTTGTCTATTGGTGAGTAACACACTTACAGAAGGAATGTCCTCTCTCTTGCTTCACTTCACTTCATTTTAATGCCAGCTATCATCCCTCGCCAGTGTTGGGAAAGTTTATTTTCTACACAAAGTAGTTCAAAGTTCAGTTCACTGTTCCAAAAATGAACCAGTCCTTCAGTTCCAGTTCATCGTTTATAATTAAAAAAATGGAACTAAGTTCACCATTCCAAAGATGAACTAGAACTAAAAATGACACTGACCATTCTATTTTAAGCGCCGTTTATTCCAAATGTTTAATTCCTGTGGGCGGCACGATGACCGACTGGTTGGCACAACCAACCTCACTCTGAGGTCACGGATTCAAATCCGACCTCGCCTGTGTGGAGTTTGCAAGCTCTCCCTGTGGCTACGTGGGTTTCTCCGGGTACTCAGTTTCCTCCAACATTCCGAAAACATGCATGGTAGGATAATTGAAGACTCTAAATTGTCCGTAGGTGTGAATCTTAGTGTGAATGTTTGTATGTTTATATGTGCCCTGTGATTGGCTGGCGACCAGTTCAGGGTGCACTCCGCCTCTCGCCCAGAGTCAGCTGAGATATGCACCAGCTCGCCCGCGACCCTAATGAGGATAAGCGGTTCAGATGGATGTTTAATTCCTTTTCTTTAACTCAACTTCCACGCTGAGTGTCTTTCTCCCTCCCCTGCTATGTTTCTCCTCGTCTCTGTCTGGGCTGCACGCAATCAGTGATGACAGCCTGAGAAGCAGATTTGATTGGCTGAAGGGGTTGGCTGAACTAGCATGTTATTGGTCGGTATGGTTCAACACTACCGTAAAGCCTGCAATCTGTTGCGGCGGCCCATATGTTTTGAATCATAACCTTTCTTTTTTGGCTATAGTGTGGGTACGTAAGGGACTACTGCTAGGTCCGAATGCGATCGAGTGAGCCAGAGCAAGCAGTTTAGCTACTTAGCTTGCTAGCTAGTTAGTTAATAGATAGTTGCCTTTCTCTAAAGTGTCCCACGTGTGTGCATCCAGAGAGCCAAAGCCGTTCCGCCAGCAGCTCGTTGCGTCGTGAGTGGCGCGCCGGGTTTTACCAGCACAATGAAAATGTATCTAGTCCGGAAAAAACTATCATGTCCATTGTATCTATGGAACAATAACCAGCCTTCCTCTGCCCCTAACTGGCTAGCACCAAGACAAGACTTGTACTTTTAGTGGATAATGATTCGTTGAAGCACTTCAGCTACACACACACACACACACGCAAATGTGGGTAAGCAATGCTGTGCATTTGTGGATGCAGATTCACCATGCTTTATGCATCCCTGCTAATTTTTATACATCTCAGATGCAGGTTGCACATCAAACGAGATCCCTGAAGAACGTTAACAGAGCTGTTGGAAACGGGCTGCCGATTCACAGGCCCACACAACAAGCGCCAATATTCACCGTCAACAACTGTGATCATTAAAATGCTGTAATTGTCCAAAACTGTTTAGCATGATGCAAAACAAATACTAAACAATAAAACAGGGTGGAAAAGTACTAATAAAGGAGAAAGTTAGCAGAGCTCTTTTAACAGGCTGCCGACTCGGTTTTCTCCGGGCACTCCGGTTTCCTCCCACATCCCAAAAACATGCATGCTATGTTAATTGAAGACTCTAAATTGCCCGTAGGTGTGAATGTGAGTGCGAATGGTTGTTTGTTTCTATGTGCCCTGCGATTGGCTGTCAACCAGTTCAGGGTGTACCCCGCCTCCTGCCCGATGATAGCTGGGATTGGCTCCAGCACGCCCACGACCCTAGTGAGGAGAAGCGGCTCAGAAAATGGACGGATGGATGGATAGATGTTGATTGAAGTTAAAATTGAGTGAAATCAATCACAAAGTTTTAGACATCTCTACTATTTATGAATGACTACCTCAATCTGTCAGTTCTGATATCAAACCCCACCTTTTTCCTGCACTTTTATCATACTCGCTTGAAATTAATCAGCAACACTCCTGTTTTCCATCTATCAGTACTGTCAAGGCTTTTTTTTTTTAAATCAATAAAGCTGTGTTTTCTAGATGAATGATTAAGTCTTTCATCTGCCATCAGTTGAGTCTTGGTGAGGAGAGATGAAAATCTTACACAAGAAGTCCCTCGTGTCTAGAATGAAGGGTTGAAATAAAGTTTCTGTATGTTACGCATACTGCTTTTAAGCTCTAATTATTCCTTTCTGGTTTATTTTATGAGAAAAATTTGAAAGGGTAAAGAGCCTGTTTAATAATGCAAAGTTAACGCTTGGATACAACCAGCATGTGTATGTGTGACTGTAAACAGCAAGAAAAGAAAAGCTTAAGTGGTTGTAAGATGACTTTCTCTGTTTAGTTCTTTTTCTTTACATTTGCCCTCTCTTTGATGCTTGGGCTTTCCATGAACATGGGCCATGGAATGGCACTGGAGGTTATGACTTATTACATTATCTGGCAAGCACAGACAGAAATTATGCTCTTCTGGCTCGACTATTAAGTTTGTCCTGCTTATTAATGTTCTCCCCCCACCCATTCCTTATGTGACTCTATCTCAGTTGGTAAACAGAGGAAATGAACCTGTCACAACAAACACTACAAACAAGATAGATAGGCTATATCTAAATGCAATTTTTTGCCATAATTTCAAAGTCTTTAGTGTATTACGGCTGGGGCATTTCAATTAAGATAAACACATCAGTTCTCTCTTTTTTGTATAATTAAGAACTTTGAGCAATCATTTTAAGGATGTTGTTAGAATGGTGCCCATTACTGCAGAATGTACTTGAGTTTGATTGTTGCATGCAGATTTTTAGCAACATGGAGCTTAAGTATCAAGGCAATTGTGGCGTATTTGTGTTGCTAAGATCATCAGGTCCATGTCAGTCACCACAAAATGAGATTTGGTTTGACTAGTGAATATGATCAAGATGCAGTAGAATATTAAAATATTTAACTGTTTATTATTGAAGTACTTAATACATTTAAAGGCAGTTCTGGGTCAAAGGGAAATTATGACAAAATATATCGTAATTCGTCCTTGGTGGAAAATGCATTTTCACTTGTGCCCTGAGACATCCTGGTAGACTTTAATGGTAACTACAGACCTTTTTGTAAACACATAACATGGTCTAATACACTGACATGTCTAACATATCAAAAGCAAGCACGTTTCATTATGTGTATTGTTGGGAATGTGATGATGGTGCAAAGTTGATCACTGCCAATGTAATGAGGTGATCATCATGTTTCTCCAGGATGTATAAAGAAAGATTGGGATGTGAATGTGAGATGTTTTCTTTGAGAATTAGCCATCAAGCCATCGGGTTCTCCTTATGACTCCGTCCCTCCTCACACCTTTTAAGGAGGTTTTCCCCTCATATAGTGCAGTCAGTTATACCCATTATTAATAGCAGTCTGTCATATGGGGTGTTCCCTAATGTTTTAAACATGCTGCACTGCAACCCCTGCTTAAGAAATACGGCGTAGATGTTAGTGTACTAGCCAATTTTAGACCCATGTCAACTTTACCTTTCATTTAACAAACTCTGGGAAAGGTTTTTCACATTCAGCTGAAGACATTCCTGAATGTATAATGTCCTGAAGGTCTTCCAGCCGAGTTAACATGCTGCACATTACAGACAGTTTTATGAAGAATTTTCAATGACATACTCCTGGCAAATAATTCTGACGACAATGTGGCGTTTGATACTGTGGACCACAGCCCTCTGGATTGGTTTCTACCCTATATGGCAGACAAAACTATGTGTGTAAGCCTTAGTAGTTCTGAGTTCCGATCTGCTCCGCTTTATTATGGGGTTCCACATGGTTCAATTTTAGAGCCACTGCCTTTATCTTGCATTTGCTGCTCCTGGTTTCTATCTTGAGAAAGCATTCCATTGCTATGCTTGACAGTCAGATTGATGTGACACTAAAGAAAGATTATTTCTCCTTTAAACCACTTTTGTTGTCTTGAAGACATTAAAGCCTGGATGGCCTTAAGCTTTTTCAGTTATAATGAAAAGAAAACCAAAGCGATGGTGTTTCGTCCCAGTAGTAAATCTCCTCGTTAGCTTGGGCCCTTTGGCACATTTTATGAAGCCAAAAATCTCAAACAATCAATTTGGACAATGATTTGAAATTGGATCAGCAAATTGATGTGGTAGGTGAGTCCAAGTTTTTTCACCTCAGGCGGCATGTTGAAACAATATTCCATGCCTTCATCACATCTTGGCTAGATTACTGTAATGCACGCACTCTCTGCACTCCAAGTCCTCCCTTAAACATCTCCAGTTGGATCAAAATGCTTCTGCTCATCTTTTAATTGGAACACAAACGAATGAACAAATAACTCCTATATAGGCCTTCATCCACTGGGTGCCTGTGCACAGAGTTAATTTTAAGATTTAGAAATTTGCAATTCGGCCTGCATTATCTCGAGTTGCTTCATTGCTACACTCCTGCCGGATGCCGCTGGTCAGCTGACCAGCTGCTCCTGACCAAATTCTAAGCCAACTCCCAGAGGGGATAGAGCTCTTTCTATTACTTGGCCCAAACTATGAAGTGACCTCCTGGTGCACATTCAAGCCCCCTGACTGTGAATTTGTAGAACCCGCCTTAACACAATTTTTATTCCTTTCATTTAACACATGAAACGCGGCCCTTGTTTTAGTGTCTTGTTTTTATTGTATTAAATGGGATTAATTAGTTTGTTTAATTGTTATGGTGAATTGTAATTTTAAGTTAGATTTTTGATTTTGTTGATTACTTTTCATCAGATATCCTATTACATTCTCCACTTCTACCGTACTTTTTCCTTGCAAGTCTCTAAACCTCACAACTATTAATAGTGGTATTTGCACCTGCATGAGTGCAATGAGCATCTGTCCCTCAACTCCCGCCCCCCTCCAAAAACAAGAATAGATCACACCACATTTTGGTGGAAATGAAACAAGTCTAAGAAGATGAAAATTGAAATAAATAAGATGGACAGGACTGAGTTAAAAAAAAAAAAAAAAAAAAAAAAGATTGGTTCCTCCAATGTGGAAAATACACAAACATCCACATAATTTTTCACCAGCAGGGTAAAGGATAACTCTGTGGTTTTACAGTCACAGACCACTCCCACAGCCAATTCTTATGAAACGACAACCAAAAAAAAGGTTTCTATATTTAAAACCCCTCAATTATATGTAATTGTAGAAAAACCTGGCGAATGCTCCCCACATGGGCTGGGGCTGCAAGCTGAGCTTGCATTGTGACTAGCCTTTTTCACTGGGACAAGCACACTGGAGAGGGAAACCTAAAGATGGAGACTCAGTGAATGAGAGGGTGTTTGGGGGGAAATAAATCTATACAGTACAAGGAATCAACAGTGTAGAAAATGAATGGAGAGAAGAAAAAGTTTGCAGGATTACAAAGGGGATGAGAGAGAAAAGAGTAGAAAAAAGGGTTCCTCTGCATTCCTTTTACTATTTCTTGTGCTGCAGCGTTATTTTTAGCAAATGCAATGCAGTGTTGTAAAGGCAATCATTTCTGCTGAGCCAAAGTCATCGCTCACCATGACATCTCTGTCAAAGTGCAAAAACGTACACACTTCGTACACTTGAGAAAGCAACTGTTTCTGGAGATCACTACCCATGCCAAAACTCTGTAGATCGAGGGAAGTTGCAAATAAAAATTACTTTGAATTCATTATTTTTCCAATGTATGCTTGAGCACCACACACCTTCACAAGCAATTTGGAGACAATAAAAAAAACCTTCCTGCAATGGAAATGTTATTGTTCTCTTGGGTTGCTGTATTCAACTGTATTTGACGGTCCAAAAAGATCAGGTTCACATTCTTCACACAGAAAACAAAAGCCTCCTTTCAGATAGCAATGAAAAGTGAGACAGAGTCACACACAATCACATATGCATTAAGTGTACACTTAAAACAGAACCTGTCCTGATAGGAAGCAAAGTTTTGAAATCGTAAACTTCTTTACATCTCAGCTATTGTTTTTCTGTCCAGAGTGTTTACCCACATGATTATTTTTTATAAAATTTTATGTGCAACAAATGAAGCTGAAGGATAATTAGTTGTGATTATCTGTGAGCTAAATCTTTGTTGAAAGTTAATGCCTCGATGGACAAATAATAAATCAATTGTTCCTCTTTAAATTCCAAAAAAGAGACATAATTCAGGCATTTTTAGAGATGATAATAACTGATTGATCAAGCTTTGAGGACATTTCTAATAAATAACAAATAAATTACCGGTAATAGTGAACTGAAGCACAAATTGTAGATAAATACAGTTGATGGAGAGAACCACTTCTATTCTATTCATATTGAACCAAACGCATTGGAACTATTCTGAAATGACAAAATTACATACTACAAGTTTGTTATGTGAACAATCCAATGGAAACTATTGCAAAAATGGTGCAACAAAAAACTGTATTTAGTTACTTGTGGTTAAACAACAAAGTCGACCTTACATTCAGAATTCAAGGAATGGTGCGATAAAGGATGTGCTCCATCTGTTACTGAATTTGCAGTGAATATCAGTCCAACAAAATGAATGTTTATGCTGATTGAACTGAAGGCATTATACAGTAGATATGGTTGGGTTATTTCCTTCCTTACCCCCTTCCATCCATCCATCTTCTATACCTTCTATAAGATACAGGGTACACTCTGCAATGGTCGCCAGCCAATTGCAGAGCAAATACAGACAAATAACCATTTACAATCACATTCACATCTAAGAACAATTTAGCGTCTCCAGTGAACCTAACATGCTTTATTTTTTTATTTTATTTTTTTTTTTTGTGGGAGAAAACCCACAAAAGCACAGAGAGAACATCCAAGCCCAGATTCAGACCCCTAACTTCAGAACTGAGGCAAGTGTGCTCACCACTCGCCCATAGTGGTGCCTGCAGTTATGTCCATCTTATTATTTTTTTTTGTTGCCAAACAGGTGGAGAAATTTGTATTTATGCTACTGACAACATCTGCCACTCTAATAGAGCCACAAACAACCACTTCTCAACATTGAATGAGTAATAAAAGATTGCGGGATTGACATTCTTAGAATACTCCAGAATGGAATATACACACCCTTAGTAAAATATTGGAGCAGTGATGCCAATTTCTTAATTTTTGCAGTAGACCGAAAACGTTTGCATTTAACATCAGAAGATGAATGTGTGAGGAGAGATCACCAATTTCAGCTTTCAATTCCGGGCATTTGAAATGAGCAATAATAATAATAATGCATTCGACTTACAGTATATTGTGCTTTTCAAGGGACTCAAAGATGCTTTACAATTACAGACATTATTCAATACTTAGTCACACCCTGGTGGTGATAAGCGACTTGTGTAGACACAGCTGCCCTGGGGCAGTCTGTCAGAAGCGTGGCTGCAATTCTGCGCCTATGGCCCCTCAGACCACCACCAAACATCCAACCACATTCATTCAATTGGAATCCGATACACAGCTTAGAAGTACCACCTTTGTCAATGGATGAAAAATAAGTTATTGTGAACCTAAAAGAAGATGCAATAGAAACAATGGCTCTAGCAAATACAACAATCTGGAACAAGAAATAAATCACTGGTATATCAAGTAACAATTGTCAAATGGGAAAGATCATGGAAAACAACAGTCATTGATGTAATTTTCTGACATTTTCAGAACTGTAACAAAACAACTGTTAGCATAAACAGGAACAACATCCAGAGGGCACACGTGAAGGTCATGAACATGAACAAATTTGCAGATGGCAGGCTAAAAGGAGTAAATCACGCATCATTAAGAATAGGAAGGCCAGGCTGGAATTTGGAGAAAAGTGCAGAGATGAGCCTCACGGTTGCTGAACAAAGTTTCATGGACTAGTGAGCCAAAGATTAGCCCTAACAAAAGAAAAGGAAAGGCTTAAGTTTGGAGAAGGAATTTACTTGCTCAGGATCCGAAAAATAAAAGTTGATGAAACTCAGATGTAATTTTATGGCTTGGACTTGCAAGAACTCTTTTGTGATGAGCTCGTTAATTGCCCTCGATTAACAACATGATGGCAGCAGAAAACTAAATTCAGAAGTCTACAGAAACATCTTTAGCACAATCAACTTTTCATCATTCAGCGAGATAATGTCTAAAACACACCGCCGAAAGAACATAAGAGTTCATCAGGGTAAAGAAGTTGAAGATTTTAGACAGACCAAGTCAATGTCCAGAATTAAAGCCTACATAGCATACATTTTACTTGCAAGGGGAGACTAAATGTAAGAACCCCCAAAACAAACAATTACCTGAAAGAGGCAGCAGTGAAAGCCTGGACAAGCATCACAAAAGAAGAAGGCAAGGTTGGGGTTGACATGCAGGAAACTACTTACCGGTAAGTGTCACAATACATATCGATAAAAAAATAAATAAAAAAAAGCACTCTCCTAATTAAAAAGATGCATGCCTTTATGTAGTGGCAGCAGCATAACTTGATTAATTCGCAGACATGCAGACAAGGTCAGTCAGATATTGTCAATTATTTTAAATTCCAAAATCCAACAACTCTGTCACAATAAATTATTTTTAAGTTCATTTCTGAGGCCCCTGCTCATTAGCTCCACGATGTTGAGCAATGGTTAATTTCTTTATTGTGTACTGTATTGATGTGATGCATTGGCTGTCTCTATGCTGTTTTTTATACATATTTGAAAGATGCAGTCTATTGCGCTTACATTTCACTGAAAGCATGAACAAACCTGCAGCAAATCTAAATTATGTTAATAAGTTAAGGAGCAAAACAACATTTAGAATAGAGAAAACTCTCCAGGGGGTAATAAATTAATGTTGGCCATTTGATGAACTGCTAACTTTTTAACCTTTCATCCATTTGTAAGTGCATGCATCGTCACTGCACTGGTTTAATCTGCTACACCCAAAACAAATAACTAATTTGGGGATGATGAAAACCAATCATTCAGCTTGTTAAAACGAAACATTCACTCCACATATTAGATATTACTGTATTTGTGCATAAAACTGCTTAAATAGAGCCAGGATCTTTTCAAATGCCCAAGTTGACATGTTTGTAAAAGATGTTATTAATAATATAACAAAAAAGAATGTCCTTTTAATTGTTAAAATGTGACATTTTTGCATTATTAATTAAAAAGTAAATCGATATCTTACCAGTGATGAGCTCTCGAACCTCCATGTCATTGGTCTTCCTCAGCAGGCGGATGAGGGCAGGAATGCCATCACAATTTTTGATTGCCACCTTATTGTCATTGTCCTTGCCGTAGGAGATGTTGCGCAAGGCACCGCAAGCCTTGCGGTGGACCTCAGACTTGGGGTGGTCCAGAAGGCCAACCAGGACAGGAATTCCCTTCAGCTGGCGCACATCCTTTTTGATTTTATCATTTTCATAGCATAGGTGCTGCAAATAGGCAGCAGCATTGGACTTCACAGGGTCGATGGGGTGGCCCAACATGGCAATGACCTCTGGAAGATCTGGGTCACGCCAGCGTGGATCCTTACGAATGCTGTCAATTGAAGGTGAACGTCGACCGCCCATACGATCCAGACTGGCCATGCTCCCTCGCTCTGGCTGGGCCAGTGGCGCAGAATATATGCCATGGATGTACGGGTGGCGTTCATCTATGAGCTCTGTATCAATGGGTTCATCTGGGTAGCCTCTGGAAAATGCAGAGAGAGAGGACAATGAGGATCAGAGGGATGGCGGGGCTAAATACAGGGTAACTGCGATATGTCTGAGAGAAGAATTAGCTAGGTGGCGGAATAGAGAAAATGAGACCAGTGACTAATGAGGGGGTGAAAGAAAGGTGAAACGATGTGGGTGTCAGGAAGGAGTGGTGTCCATTGAGAGAAACACAGACACACAAATACTGAATGATGTTTGAATCTGTTTGAAATTAGTCGGTTTTAAAAGAAAATTCATTAAGTATAATAGTGAAAAATGGTTTGCGCATATGCTTGTAAATCCCTTCTCATTAGTTAAAAGCATATGACATAAATCAAAATCTTTCCCTCAATCCCATTGCCAATATAAGGACAAAGGAGAAATTAAAATAGTATGCTATGTAGTGCCATAATTCAAGTGATTAATTCAAGTGAACAGAAAAACAGTCGACTAGTGTTGGTAGTATTAGTAGAACTACAGATAAGATACATCGAATGAAATTGTATTATTATCATGTATTAAAGATTTTTTTTTACCTCTTCTCTTGCTATTTACAGAGTTGAAGGGATTTCATTTCTTTGGCTAGAGAAACCAAGATTACTGTCCTCCAGGGTTCATTATAAACCTTCCTTTTCCCTCGCAGCACAGACTGGCATGCAAAAGAATTATAACGTTTTTAATCAATACATCTCTCAGGCTTTCACCGCTAATGTTAGCTACATTACCATTAATATCCTAAAGGCTAGGGAGCTAATAACTGCATGCTGTCAGTGACAGAAGTCCTCTGGGGGAGGAATAAGGGAGTTGTCAATGAAGGTTCATTGATGGGTCCCTTCAACCAAGCCTATCTACCACAATCAAGTCCATGATTTTTTTTTACACACCATTCTCAAGAGGTCTTGCATGGCAATCACATTGACTCCACATAGCAACAATACAGGGGTTCATTTCCATTTTTTAAGGATACATGCAGTCATTTCTATCCTGTGCCTAGCAATTCATTTTTGAGGCTCTTAAATAATAGTGTATTTGAACAAGTTCAAGGATGAAAATGGATGGTATATTTAGCATAATGTGCCGCTGTGTTAAAATACAGTTGAAAGAAAAAGTAAAGGGCATTGGAAACTTTTGAAGTTACCTTGACTTCATAAATTGGTCATAAAATGGAATCTGAACTTCATCTAAGTCACAAAATAGACTAACAGCAGGGATCTCGTTTGATGTGCATCCCGCGTCTGAGATTCACAAAAATTAGCAGGGACGCAAGAAGCATATTTATTTTGCGTCCGTAGACTCATGGTTTAACATCTGCCCTACGTACAGTATGTCTGTCTGTCTGTGTGTGTGTGTGAGTGTGTGTGTTCCCCACTTAAAAAACACACACACAAACACACAGATATGGGAAAGTTAACTGTTAAGAAACCATAAGCACTGCAATAATAATAAGCAATATTCAGGGAGAAGTTAACTTCAGCGAACCCATTTTCAGCGTTATTGGATTGACAAGGTCTCGCATCACAGTCCAGCAGCTGGAGGGTGGGCCTTATTTTACATTTCATCCTGTATTTAACCAGGTAAACCCTTTTTGAGAGATTAAAATCTCTTTTTTAAAAGCCAAGGGGCAGAAAGAAAAAAAAATAAAGACTAAAAAAAGGGTGATATTAAAATGTATGGCATCTGATTTAAAAACAGTGACAAGGCTCAAATCCTTTAGCGTACATACATGACTACATGACTTCACTATATATAAATATATAGTTGTTTGGGAAGGAGCACAAAACCATATGTGTGGAGAACCGCTATTAAAACCTCTGAAGTATGGTAAACGGGGCTTTATGGTTTCTTTATGGAATCTTACTGAACCGAAACAGATTTGTTAAGAGGAATCATTGAAAATTCCTCCTTATCGTTATGCGGGTCGGATCTGCAAACATTGTTGAGTTTAACTGCCAAAGATGGGTCAACTAGTCATTGAATCCAAAGGTTCAAATACAGTACTTTCCATTTTATGTTCGATATAAACATGTAAACATATCACTGTTTGTGTGACATTAGTTTAAGAAAACCTTGTGAAATGTTGTGACTTACAGTGCCATGAAAAAGTATTTTAAGTTCACCCGGGTTATATTTGTCAAATTTACATTTGTTTGATGATCTTAAACAAAGTGGGGAAACGATGCAAAAATATAAGAGTTTGAGAAGGGAGCCGATACTTTTTCATGGCACTGTAAATGAAGATCAGATCGCATTTCATGACCACTTTATGCAAAAATCCAGGTGATTCCAGAAGGTTTTGCATACTTTTTCTTTCAACTGTATTTGTAGCCCTGATTACATGACGCAAGGGTGTGTGGCAGTAAAAGTTATGGGGAATGGACTTCAACTAGAACGGTACACCTTTAACATCTTCCTGCTCATCCCACAGTTTGAGATTCTAATTATGTAATCCATTTGCTGTTTTCGGCGTTTTGTAGATCTTTGATGTGTGGTGGTTTAGTTGTGCAACAAAATGTTGGCACATAATTCCAGTGAGAGCTCAAGCTTCAATGAGTTTATGTTAATTATGCGTTTTCATAGGTTTTCGCTGGCATGCTGGGAAAAAGGAAGTAAGACCTCCATGTGCCATCTTGCTGGAAATCGTCTGTATTCCTCTGATGATATGTCTCTCAGAAGCCCCGCAGTAACACACCAGCTTTTATAGTTACACTAAGATTCTACTGCTGGGGGAATTGATACACTGCAAATCGCTTGAGCGATGAAACATAATATTATATCCTCAACTCAGCTAGATGGCGAAAAAGGAATTACCAGACAATGAGGGAAGAACTACTCTATGTCAGACCAAATGCATCCAACAGGAACCAAAAAAAACGAGGTACTGTAAGAGTGAGGAGGAAACTCCTGGACAGCTTTGGGTGTTATGTGCAACGTTAAATGCAGCATACTTTAATAGATCACCACCTTTTGTGTATGCCTGAATTTTGTCATTTAACGCATTATACACCAAGAATGTTTACGTTTCAAAGACACTCTAGTAAGCATAGAAATACAACAATGACAACAAAACCTTTTCCATGTAGGTTGAAAAAAAAGAGCACAAATAGACGTGTAACCACAAAACAGGAGGGGCCAGTAAAGCCTTGATTCAAATTATTGCAATGATTCATTTAAAAAACTACAACTCTGCGGCATGGTTGCATAGAAAACACTTTCCAATACGTGCTGCCTAAGAGCTTCCTTAGGAAACACACTCCCACCCTCTAAGGTCATCATCAATTTATTTATCTTTTTTCTTCGATGTTTTTTAAGGAAGCTAATGCACAGAACATTCTCAGGATACTTACCAATGACCCATGATTCACTGAAGTCTCTTGTACACAGAATATCTTTAGCCGTAGTTTTCAATCTTATTTCCCCATTTTTTAAACATAGATGAGATGAACAGTTGCACAGCTCTCAGTTTGCTTAGATCTTGGCTGACATGACCGGGCTTTTGGAAAAGCAGACGTTATGCGGCTGAGTGATGGGAATGTCAGGATTTGCATTTAAATTGGCGCCACTGTGTGTACACAGGGGTGTTTTCAGCAGGACGTGAAAGGGCTGTGAGCTTTTGGCTCTAGTATGATTACAGTAGATCATTCTCTTCATGTTGATAAGGCATTTGAATAGGTTATTTGTGTGTGCACTCATCTACAGATGCATGAGTGATCCTCAAGTGGCAGTGAACATAGGCGAAATGGATATTCACTGTTCCAAATTATTAGCATACTATATAGAAATTAGGTTAAATAAATGTGCATACATTATGGCATCTGTTGTTTCTCCTCTCTGTTTAGTTTATGATACTTATTAAGCACAGACTGGGTTAATAATTAGTTTCCCAGCTGAGCCTAACCAAAGTAACTTTATTTAAGGCGATTGCACCACATAAAACCAAGTCACAGTTTCCATGCAGTATTGGGAAAAGGACCTTTCTGCTGATGAAAAGTGTGAACCAGTCTAATGGATTGCAAAAGCAATGAAAACACTAAAAATTTCCAAAAAACGTTCAAGAAAAAAAAGATCCATCCATCCATCCATTTTCTGTACTGCTTATCCTCACTGGTCGCCAGCAAATAGCAGGGCACATAATCAAACAACCATTCACACTCACATTCACATCTACGGGCAATTTAGAGTCTTCAATCAACTTACCATGCATGTTTTTGGGATGTGGGAGGAAACCGGAGTACCCGGAGAAAACCCACTCGGGCACAGGGAGAACATGCAAACTCCACACAGGCGTATCCCTGATCCTCAGAACTGTGAGGCAGATGTGCTAACCAGTCGTCCACCGTGCCACCGGGAGAGATTGTTGAAAAATGAAAAAAAAGTGTGATTCAGGAAACAAACAGGTTCGTTCAAAACAAACAAACCAAGAAATTATTAAAGAAAGGCGAATGCGAAGGTATTTGAAGCTGCTGGTGTCTCTGGATTCCGAAGAACCTCTCAATGCGTGATCCACCAAAGGCTTGCAGTCATGCATAAAGCTAAATTTCGGCCACCCCAAATTTAATCTCATGAAAAGAAGAATTGGCGGTGGGTTGAGAAATACAAGAAGACTAGTTTTCAAATAGTTGTATTTACGGTGATACATGCTGTGCTACTTAGGTTGGTTCAGTTGTATGGAGTTTGAGATGGTTGGTGGAGTGCCACCATGTCCCAAAAAGGCTGCAACGTCATCAAGTGGTAGGCCCCGTGAGGGAGCCTTAAGGGGTACTGCATATTAATTCTTATGCAAGAAAACGAACTATCCGACACTGACATCGACCCTATTGTGTACCCATGCAGCATCCTTAAAGGGAAGATCTATCTACTGTATGAGGATGGACTGCAGTGTATAGTTCTTTACAATCGATATATATAGATATATTATTATAGTTAATGTAAATCGAACACAGTGTAGTGGGGCTAAGTCAACTAATTGAATAACAAATATATTAATCTCTAATGAATGGCACCTTCATGATCCTCCTATCAATTACTTTTTCCCTATGATAAAAAGCTGCCCATGACCCTTGTCTCTGGTATGTCAATTGTAAGAAGACCACCTTGAAAGGATTACAAATTGTCAAGATGTTTTCATCTCTGCGGCATTTGTGGGCATTTGAGTGATTTCTGCCAGTAAATCTTTTCTTTGAATTATGGACAGTTGTTGTTATATGACACAAAATGCTTGACCGAGCAGTAGCAAAAATGACAACAAATTGGCCAATCTGGAATCTTTATGTCTTGTTTTTTTTGTTATTTCCCCCCCCCCCCCCCCCCCCCAATGCTCTGCAGTATATTACTCACAACCACCACTGGCGGATTTCATTATTTCAAATAGACAGAAAATGTTATTGTATTATTAAGGGGATTCTTCAGGGTAAGCTCAAACATGATAAACAGGAAGCGAAGTATCAAACAGAGTATGCAGCTCTCTGAAGAAATCTTTGGGCAGGATGTCGGAAGAGGTGGGGGGCACGGTTGGTGGTGAGGGTAAGGAAGAGGAGGAGGAGGAGGAGCTGGCTGGTGACAGATCATTTCCATGGGGCATCCCCTACAGACACTACTTGATTACAATGAGACAACCCAACTCTCAATTAAGAAATGTGCATGTGTGTGTGTTTGCGTGCATGTTTGGCCACGATACGAAGATGCAGGTGGCCAGGTGCAGGTTGCCCAAGGAGAAATTAGCCATTGGAGATTGCCTCGTAGACGTCCCAATGGTCTGATCCAGTTCAAAAGCATCTATTAATCACACTGGCAGGAGGACACACACACACACAGACATTCTGTATGCAGAACCGTGGCAGTGGAAACACACACTGACTCAACGTATAAAAGATAGGTGAAGGGAATTGCAGTGGGATTTAGTCACGGCCAGATAACTGGTGGGTCAGGAGAAAAAGCTAAAGGAGACTGTCAAGTGTGTTAACAGCATAGTCTAGGCAGAGATAAATGGAAAAATAATTGAGCTGCCTTCCTTTTGTCTCAAAAGAGTACAACTGATGCCTTTATGAAAGCTGTCAGTGGGCTTCTTAAAGGTAATTGACACTAAAAGGTAAACGCTTGGAAAAAAATGTTCCGACCAAATTAAATAAAAAATATTTTGGACAATATTTTACACTCCCTGGCTGGTGACAGATCAGTATCCAAATATAAAATTGGAGACAGGGAAGAAAAGTATTCCAACCAAATTAAATTAAAAAATTAATAAAAAAAAAAGATGTTCAATATGAAAAGATGATCGACTTTGTGGTCGTGTCATCGGAATTGCCGCCACGTCTTGTACACTCGGGTGACGAGTTGGCTCCGATGGTGGCGGAAGATGCCGGTCCGACCTGGCAGACCCACATGTATTTTGAGGGTCTGTTGAGAACGTCTGGCAGAGTCGTGTCAGAAGGAACCTCAACTCCCACCTCGGACAGAACTTGACCCACGTCCTGGGGGAGGCGGGGGACATTGAGTCTGAGTGGACCCTGTTCCGTGCCTCTATTGTTGGGGCGGCCGATCAGAGCTGTGGCCGTAAGGTAGACGGTGCATGTCGTGGCAGCAATCCGCGAACCCGGCCTTTTTGGCCTGTGGGACTTCGGGGGCAGCTGATGGGTACAGGCTGGCCAAGCAGAATGCAGCCTCGGTAGTCGTTGAGGCAAAAACTCGGGCGTAGGTGGAGTACGGTGAGGCCATGGAAAATGACTTCCGAACGGCTTCGAGGAAATTCTGGTCCACCATCTGGCGTCTAAGTAGTGGAAAGCAGTGCACCGTTAACACTGTGTATAGTGGGGACGGTGCGCTGCTGACCTCAACTCGGGACGTGGTGAGTCGGTGCGCCGAATATTTCGAAGACCTCCTCAATTCCACCGACTGTATGAACATGATGTTCATTATGGACAATCCGTGACGAGCATAGAAGTCCAATAACAGAACACCGCTCAGGTTCTGGTCGGGGGGGTCGTTCCTCCCGATCACATTCCACCTGGTCTCACTGTCATTGCCCACATGAGCATTGAAGCAGGAGAACGAGAGAGTCCCCAGCGGAAGCATTCTCCTGCACCCCCTCCAAGGAATCCAAGAAGGGTGGGTACTCGGAAACCGACAGGAGCCATCCAATCACCCGAAGACGGAGGGATGCTACGCTCTGGTCCACCAATGAACAGGCAGGGGAGGAGCAATAAGTATGCCCACACCTGCTCGGCGCCTCTCATCGTGGGCAACTCCAGAAAGGTAAAGAGTCCAACCACTCTCAAGAGGACTGGTACCAGAGCCCAAAGTGTGTGGAGGTGAGCCTGACTATATCTATTCGGAACTTCTCGACCTCACACACATGGGCTCTTTCCCTAACAGAAAGGTGACATTCCACGTCCCTGGAGCCAGTTTCTTTAGCGGGGGATCGGACCGCCAAGGTCCCTGCCTTCGGTTGCCACCCAGCTCACTACGTACCCCTTTGGCCTCTCCCACAGGTGGTAAGCCTATATGAAGGGGGACCCACGTTGCCTCTTAGGGCTGCACCTGGGCGCATGGGTGCAGGTCTGGCCACCCAGCGCTCACCTTCGAGCCCCACACCTACAGGCCTGGCTCCAGAGAGGGGAACCTGATGACCCACGTCAGGGGAAGAAAAACATAGGTCCATTTATATTCATCATCATTATGAGCCATGCTTTGTCTGGTCCCTCACCTAGGACATTTGCCATGGGTGACCCTACCAGGGGCGTAAAGCCCCAGACAAATTACTATTGCTCCTAGGCTCATCGGGACACGCAAACCCCTTTACCACAATAAGGTGACAGCTAAGGTAGGGGTTGGTCACCGACATTCCAGAAAATCACACTTCACAAAGACAGGATATTGGAAATGTAAGTCAAGTATTCAGTGCTTAATTGGTGTTCTTCAAGGCTTCACTGCCTCATTTGTGAGACTGTCGCCACTTATTATGCAGAGCGGGCTTGTTGCATGACAATCACCTGTAGGATTAAACCCGTATTTAAAGTAGGTCTGCTGATATTGCCTCTTGCCTTTTTCCTGGAGGTTGTAGGCTCTTCTTCTGTCTCATCATTTGACCTTTTCCACTTTCCGAAGATTTAAAAAAATTTTTAACCATTTTTGCTAGCTTACTTTTTTTATATATCATACAACGTAACCGAGAAGAACAGTTTGACGTGTACAGAGGCACAGGAAGACGCACCAGATTTTAAAGATAAAACTTCTGACAGACTCTGATCATTACGAAGATACGTCTACCAAATAACTAAAAATAAATAGCAACCTGTGGCTGTGGACTAGACCACTAATTCTACCCCCCCCCTACATCTTAATTATTCATTTTACCTAGATATGTTGGACAATTATATGCTTCCAAATGTATAGGAACAGTTTGGGGAAGGCCAATGTCTGTTCCAGCATGACAGTACAGCAATGAACAAAACGAGGTCCATAAAATGTACGCAAGCCTGCAAAGAACCCTGACCATAAGCCCATACAACACTTTTGGGATGAACTAAAACAAACACGGTTTGTCATCAGGCCTTCTCTCGGGTCCAACATAAATGACATCTGACCTCACAAATGTGCATCTGGATGAATAAAATAATTCCCACAGACACATGTCAACAACTTACGAGTGAAATCTGTAATAGCTGCAAAACTGAACAAAGTATATATTTTTTTCCATTTTCACACTGTAGATGCAGTGATCACATGGCCAAATACTTTTGTCTACAGTGGAGACAAAAAGTCTTCATCCTGCTGTTGAAATGGCAGCTTTTAATGGTAGAAAAAAAATGAGACCACAATAAATCATTGAAAAAATTTCCACCATTATTGTATCTGACCTGGATAACTCGATGAAGGTTATTGATGAAATCATTAAGAGAGGGGAAGTGAAACCAAACAACCGAGATAATGTGGTTGCACAAGTGTGCACACCCTCTTAAACTGGGGATCTGGCTGTGTTCAGAATGAACCAATCTGTAATGAGGCAGACATGCCAAATCTTGAACCCCAAAGCAGACAACAAAGGTTGAGCAAATAAACTGAGGTTTATTAAACACAAGGAGCACGAGAATGTGAGAAACAACAATAAATGACAAACAAAATCAACGAAGACAAATGGTGTTTGATAATGTGTGTGTGTGTGTGTGTGTGTGTGTGTGCGTGTGTGTGCACCCTCTTAAAAATGGGGATGTAGCTGTTCAGAATTAACCAGTCACATTCAATTTAATTTTGGATGGGAGTCAGCACACCCCGACCACCATTTAAAGTGCCTTAATTAACTCCAAATAAAGTTTTGATGTTCTAGTAGGCTATTTAGGGGTGCACAATTAATCGAATTTCAATCATGATTGTGATTTTGGGTGCCAAAATTAAAGGTCAGAGGACAAAGATCTTAAAAATGTTCTTGATAACTCTAGAACCCCTTTCCAAACCTTATCTGCCATTTCGAAGTGATTATATAGCAGATATACAGCTGTTAAATCGATAAATATGATTCAGAATGCGCCTTCTGCTTTTCGCATCGAGCGCCTTCCGGTCTACGGCTCTAATGGTCAAGCAGAATAAAGGAGACGTATCTGTCGGGTGTGGTGGCGCCTATCTCAGCTAACTCTGGGCGAGAGGCGGGATACTTCCTGGACTGGTCGGCAGCCAATCGCAGGGCACATATAGACAAACAACCATTTGCACTCACATTCACACCTACGGGCAATTTCAAGTCTTCAATTAACCTACCGTGCATGTTTTTAGGATGTGGGAGGAAACCGGAGTACCCGGAGAAAACCAACGCGACACGGGGAGAACATGCAAACTCCACACAGGCGAGGCCAGATTTGAACCCACGTCCTCAGAACTGTGAGCCAGATGTGCTAACCAGTTGTCCACCGTGCAGTCATCAATAATAATAATAATAATAATAATAATACATATTGCATACGACTTATGATTGGCTGGCAACCAGTTCAGTGTACCCCGCCTCTCGCCCGAAGATAGCTGGGATAGGCTCCAGCACACCCGTGACCCTAGTGAGGATAAGTGTTACAGAAAATGGATGGACGGATGGATGGATGGCATACTACTTATCGAGTGCTTTTCAAGGCACCCAAAGACACTTTATAATTCCACACATTATTCATTCACTCCATAATTACACCCTAATGCTACTCGTATAGCCACGGCCGTCCTAGGGCAGTCTGACGGAGTGTGGCTGCCATTCTGTGCCTACAGCCCCTCCGACCACCACCAAACATCCAAACACATTCATTCATAATCAATGTGGTTTAAGTGTCTTGCCCAGGAACACAACAACAACATGCGCTCGGAGACACGAATCGGCGACCCTCCAGTTGCAGGACATACACTTACGCACCTTTTGTTGTCTGCTTTGAACTTCAAGATTGAGCGTGTCTGCCTCATTGCAGATTGTTTAATTCTGAACACAGCCACATCCCCACTAATAAGATGGTATGCACATTTATACAAATTCTATCTCAGTTGTTTTTTCTTCCCCTCACTAAAAGATTGTTTTTGATTGAAAAAAATAGGTAACAAACGTGGAAAAAGTTTTAAAATGATTCATCTTTTTATCACCAAAAACTTGCCATTTGAACAGGGGTGTGTACACTCTTCATTTTTTAAAAACCTTTTGACATTCATGGGAAAGAAAGAAAGCAGTCTTGCCCAACCCTGACTGATCAATTACTAAGCTCAGTGGAGCTTTGGAATGTGTCTACATGTACTTAATCACTCCATAAAACCACTAAAAGAAAAAATATTTCTGTACAAAAAGTAGGCTACTAGTTATATGAGTCACAAATAAGAATCACACTAAAGGGAGCTCACAACCATATTATGCATTTCGCCTCACCTGATTCTTGGTCCATCACGAAGTGGTTCTCTGTGGGTGCGACCCCGGTTGGCTCCTTTTAGTGTGCGTCGGTTAGCAGTGGAATAGTCATGCTCGAGCTCATATGGCTCCTCATCCTCCGGGCCAAAGCTGCGGCGATCATCTTCCAGGCCATATGGTTCAGCCTGAAAGCGCTCAGGCTGGGAGCGATTCAGGTCTACTGTGCTGCTACCCATAGGCACCTGGGGTTGGGCCACATGGCCATAGTCATCCTTACGAATAGGCAGTGTGTAGCTGTTCTCAGGCCGATAGCTATTGGGCATGTAGGGGTAGCGAGGCGGACGGAAGTTGATGCCTCTTGACAGGCTTCCATAGTTGTCCGTCAAATCAGTGTAGCCATCATGCAGACCATAGTGGCGAATGTACTGACTCTCTGGCGTTTCACCATAGGAATCATTGTAGGAGTTGTTGTGGGAGCGCGTCAAGGTGGATGAGGCTTGAGGCGTGATGAAGCGATCACCGCCGTTCTTGACGTAGCGCCGGTCAATGGAGTCGGTGTAACTTCCCAATGGGGACGAACCTTCGGGCATGGGCAAGCCATCAGGGCCGAGAGGAACCTGACGCACAGTTCGAGTGGTCACCGTCTTCACCATTTTGGTCACCTGCGGAGGATATCAGATACACCTGTCAGACAATTGGAAAGAAACAATCGTTTTGCATCCAAGCAACATGATGCCATTATCTTCCAGCATTAGAAAAAATGATCTACTATGATCCCCTCTTAATACAAACGCTTTGAAACACCCCAAGAACACCATGCAGAAAAAGATGCTTGAAAAAAAGGGTCAATGCTTGTGTATAGATAACAGCTATCAAACTCAAGGCCCAGGGGCCAGATCCAGTCTGCCGCATCATTTTATGTGGCCCGCGAAAACAAATCATGTACATCAACTTCCATGATCCTGGTCCCAAGCGGGGGTCCACTGTAATCGCCAGTATATATGCTGTAAAAAAACAGTTCTGCTGTACTAACACAACTAGACAAAAATCATAGCTGATGTTAACACAGTAACATATTGGCTCTTGTCTTGAGATGTGACGTAAGAGAGACATCTGAGTATTACAGCACCATTAGACCTTGAATCCTTCATCTCTTGAAGGAGCAGAGCAGAACGACAGTGTGTTATTCCGAAATTTATTATCATGATAAACAGACCATGTAGCTATCTCTCACACTCACTTCATCCCTTAGCTACAGAATTGGTCTTCCTCTGATTCTGGCTGAAGAGAAAGCGAGCAAACCTCATTATCATTATAGGATACAAAAACAATTTGCTGCCAAGTGAATACTGAAGAGATCAATAATGACCTATTTCATTCCATCCATCCATCCATCCATCCATCCATTTTCTGCACCGCTTATCCTCACTAGGCTCGTGGGCGTGTTGGAGCATATCCCAGCTATCTTCGGGCGAGAGGCGGGCTCCACCCTGAACTGGTCGCCCGCCAATCGCAGGGCACACGAAACAAACAACCATTCGCATTCACAATCACACCTACGGGCAATTTAAAGTCTTCAATCAACCTACCCTGCATGTTTTTGGGATGTGGGAGGAAACCGGAGTGCCCAGAGAAAACCCACCCAGGCACGGGGAGAACTTGCAAACTCCACACAGGCGGGGCCGGGATTTGAACCCCGGTCCCCGGAACTGTGAGGCGGATGTGCTAACCAGTCGACCACCGTGCTAGCCCCTATTTCATTCCCAGCTATAAAATAAAATAATTAAATATAATAATATAAACTGTGCTCTGCAGTGGGACTGTTCTGTATGCATTTCATTTAATACCTCACAGAGTTTGGAGTCATTCCCTCTTGACTAGTCGTAATTTCCACTCATTCCAGCATTCAGTTCTAATGGATTTCATTTCCAAAATTGGTCCGATTAATGGTGATTGCTATATGCTTTCTTTCTTTTTTTAATCAACAACATCATTTGGAACTAAAACTGAATGACCACAAGCAATGAATACAAAAAATGAAGCATTAATTTATATGCAACAATAAGATTGTGCTGTGAAAAAAAAGACCAATGACATTGGTTTGTGTGCCCTCATTAAGGTTGATGAAACCAAAACAGTGTAGGTGCCACCTACTTTGTTGACTTGACTACACCCAATTCAGAGTCTTACCATGAAACCCATTTCAGGAATTCCAAGTCCCCAATTAAATATGAGTGTCCATGTGGTTAGGCTGCTATTCAGCGTTGGCTTTCAAAAGTTTAAATTAAAGAGCTTATTTACGTGTTTTGAATTAAGTGTGCGACCTTGAAAGGAAAATCTCACTTGTATCCTCTTGGTTTAAAGCTTAGTCGGTAGACGCTAAGACGGAAAACGTTCGGTAGACGCTGAATGTCAAAGCTATTCCTGATGGGGAATAATAGTCAGATTGTTTTTATTTCATTTCTAAATATTTATTCCTGATGTATAATTTGTATTCAGCTTGCTGCTGATAAGAGGACAACAAATGCCTCTTATTGTGATCCTTGGCCATCCCAGCAGCAGTTACGTTGCAACACTAACACGGACTTTTAGCCCATTTGCAAGGCTCCAACCAGATAGGACTCAAAAACTATAAACTAAGTATGTTTAAGTTCACAAATCATCCAAGTTCATTCCCATTTCATGGAGATGAGGAAGTGCAAAAAGAAGTCCATATACTGTATATGCTAAATGACAAATATACGTTGTACTGTATTTGGAAATCTAAACAGTGCTGTGAAAGAGTCAAAAGTAGATAGACACATGCCCTTACTGTTTAGCAACAGATAAAAAGGGAGGGAAAGGCTACAGGCGCAAAACAGTCCATTATACAGGACTGTAAAATGTTTCACAACCTTTGTGGCATAGACTTTTTTGGGGGTGCTTAAATGATAATGATGTGATAGAATAATGTCGCAAATCAGGTTTTTAAAAAGCCTGTTATTGTGACGTCTGTTCATAATGTGCAGCTTGTTTAGCAAAGATGGCAGAAGTAAAATGTTATTAGTTTTTTTGCAAAATATGTTAAGCAGGCAGGGGAGCAAGATGCACAAAAGAAATCCTTTACTGGCTCTGTGTCAGATGGAGCATTGGTGAAGGTGGAGACTGCTGTGGGTGTCCTGGTGGCAGGCCTGGACTCCACTACCAAGCTCTCCATCACTGGTACTGGATGGTAGGTGCAGTGGGTAGCAGTTTTGACCACCTTGGTCACCTGGAGTTGAAGGGATGTGTGAGTGTCAGCCAACTGCAGTATTGTAAACACTGGCCGGATTTAATTTATTAACTGCCTGACGGATTGACTATAGGAGGTGAAAGGTTCCACGACTGCTATCACAAAAGATATTGTGTATTTCCCTTCCTAGGTTGGCAAGACGATCAACCAGAACGTCTACAAAGAGATGCAATGGCTGACCGTGAGAACGCACTCACAATGCCCTCAACATCTGACAGTTCCTGGCCAGGAAGAACATCGCCGTGAGCAACCTCCCGACTCACCCGAACGTACTCCGTGTCATTGTTTCATAAAGGAGATCCGTTTTGAAGATGTGGACAACATCAACATGGCCGTGACGACGGAGCTGCTGGGGATCCTGGAAGAATCCTTCCAAGAATGCATTAGGGACTGGCAGAGAAGGATGGAAAAGTGCGTAAGACTCCAGGGGAAATACCTGTAGTTTAGATTTGAAATTATCTCTTATGACACCAGTCCTGGAACCTTTCTGACACCACATACTAATCACCCAACTTGGCCTAATTATAAAATTCTTAAGCTGTATCTCAATGAGGATTTCAGAAATGTATATTTTCTTTTGTTCTTGATTAGGATTGTTATTTTTTGGTGGTGGGGAAGCAGCTGTTGCCAATCAGCAAACAATTACAACAACTTTTTTTAGGGTTAGTAACCTACTCCTCCCACTTGAAGTTGGCTCCCTATTTGCAGGCTAGTAAAAATGTGCGGTCTGCCACAACTCTCATTAGTTTAAATACAGAGGAGAGAGCAAGAATGCAGTTCTCATTGGCCCAACTGAGTGTTTCCTCCAACTTGACAGTTGTTTATTTCCAAGAGTCTTCTCGGAGGAAGACAGTGCTGGATGACGGCCAAAAGAATGTATGGGATACAATTTGAAACTTTTTTATTGCTATTGAACGTGCTGTCACACACGCACATGGACGTGCGAGTGCATACACACTCCAGGACAACTGAAAGAATTTTAATGATTCTTGAATGGAAGGAATGGGGAAAAAACAATGACAATATAAGTGGAAGAAAAAAAATTACCAGTCCATGCATGTTCACTAATGTCTGTTTTCCATTGACTGCAATGCACAAAGGGAATGAGATAAATAACCAAAATGTAATTTATATTTAGAAAATCATTATTTGGAGAAAGAAAAAAACAGACTTTCATGTGTTATCGATACTAAAGACCTTCTTCTGGTATACTTATTTACCAAACATTTGTTTGTAAACTTTGACATTTGGAGTGTTTGTACTTTAAGTCACCAAAATTGAAATTAGGCAACACATGAAAATGATTGTGGAAAACTCTGTCAAGTGTCCTACTGAGTGAAAAAAGGTAAGAAAAGACCAATTAACAATGTTAACTGTTAAGCTATGACAGGGGTCCAATACACAGCATCAAACAATGCTGCCTTTGCAAAGATAATACTTACCTTTGCTTAAAACTGTAAGAGTAGTATTAATTTAACGTTATGCTTACTATTGCTGTTGTATTAAAGTGGATTAACTGCATTGGAGAAGAACTGCACTGCATAATACTGACTGTAAGGTACCGGTAGCTAATGTTATTAATATTACAATATTGTTGCTGTGATGGCCATCCATCCATCCAGCTCTTTGCGCTGGGGTGGAATGTTTTGCTTTGGTTTTTGTATTTTATTTATTTTTTTGCTCATATTGAGTTGACCACCCTGCTTCATAGATATGATAAATGTATAATTGACATGCATTGAGGTGCCTGTTGCATAGAGCTTACGACAAGTTGGTCCAACAATTTTTATGCGGGTATTGTCACATAAAGTATAGTTGTTATAGATTTTGTTTCTCCTTTTCTAGCATTGAAATGCTAATAAAGATGGAATGATTAATTGATTAATCGACAATTGTCATCAAATTAATCGATAATACATTTTTGATCATTAACTTCAAATCCCCTGAATTTCAGGCTCTCAGCAGTAATTATTAATTATATTTATTAGAATAACAAAGCAGTCAATATTAATATCATAATAATAAAGCAGACTGATTATCTTTGTGTTTAATCAAAATAAGACATTTGCAAAATTCTAGTTTTACTTTTTTGCTGATTTTCTGACATGTTATGGACCAAACAGGTAACTGAATCATAATCATTTTATGTTTGTGCATGTTCTGCACTGTCAATTAGAAATAATATCCTGTTTTTGGAATGAAGGGATGGAAATTTAAAAACACTTTTTGAAATCTGATTCATCGATTAATCGAAAACAATTATCAACAGATTAATCGATTATTAAAATAATCATTAGTTGCAGCCCTGAACGCTAATTTAAGCCAACAGATAACATAACATTTTTACCATGAAAAAAATTGTAGATGCTTCTGTGGTTTATCTCACAACATTCAAACGGTAAAATCCATCAACGGGACAGTGAACTATATATCCAAATATGTGTCACTGCAAAAACACTTTGAAAGTTAACTGGCAAACAAAATGTAAAAGTGAGTGAAAGTGGGAAAGTTGGGATGACGAGTGGTGTGAGGTTTCTGCGGATTGTGTCTGGATCTATTTGCAATCCCAGAGATGTTTTGCTGGAACTTCCCCCCGCACAGTTGTCTGCTTTTCTCCTCAAAGTAACTTCCTAATAACACTCCATATCTGCTCCCAGGGATGACTGGCCCTTTTTAAAAAAGTGTCCTTCCGCTCCCTTCCTTGCCAGCATAGCATTTGATCTGTTTTACTGCACACAGCATCCCAACAAAGTTCTGCTTGTGACTACATAAAATCTTGAGAGACTGTGTGGCCGGTCCCCTCAGAGTAAACAGACTGGAAGGCATTGGGCCTCACTAATGAGGGATTAGACCAGCCTTTATAATTACACTTTATACTGAGTGGGATGACATTGCAGTGTTCGCCACTCTTCTGTAAGCCAAGCATAACAGCTGACTGAATCTACAAAATGTTGAAACAAGATTTGTACGATTTCTTTGAGGCACGGACGAGTTTAAGAAAAAGGAAAAATGCAGAACGTCAGTGAAAATTAATGGAGCACACTCAGTTGACAAAAGGTTTGTTTCTACCATACAGTACATTCAAGTAAAATCCTGTAACATACTGTCCTAAAACAAAAAATAGGGGCCAGTTTGATTCTTTAGCACTGTTGAAGTACCCTTGAAAAAAGGGCAATCTATTGAACCCCCTAGTGCTATGTTGCTCATTTGGTTGCTTATTCGTGTGTGTTTGTCTGCTCATGCACACGTTTTATATGCTCAAGAACCAGGGAGTACCAGATCCCCTACTAATGGTTTGTTTTATTTTTATTTTTTTTACTTCACACATTTATTTATTGATGCTGTGCTATGTTATTGTAAAGTCCTGTAAAACATAATTAGTAAGAGGAAATTCTGGAAAGGTGCTATGCAAAAGGAGCAGAAAAACATTCTCGTTCGATGCCTTGTGACTATGCCGCTACCTGCTGTGTATTAGTGTAGCATCAGTTTAATACAGTGGCACAAAAGGCACAGCTGATCGAAATATGTTCACTCACCTTTACTTTACTTGACAAATCCTTGTTGACAGAGAACAGAACAAAGTATAGAACAAGTCAACAAGTCAAGTAAAAAAATAAGGGGATTGCACTCGTAATCACACAATGGTAAAACAAAAATATACTTAAGTATTATAGCTCTTTCGACTGGATTTAGTGTAAATTGATGGTGGAAAAATTAGGCTAAGGAACGGAAATTAAGACAAATTGAAGGAAAACGACCACTTGGTCAAATACACTGCAGTTCAACCGTAGAAGACAAAACATGGCTAGCTAAAGCTTACCAGCTAACTGAATTACTAAGCAGCCAAAGGTATGAGCTATACATAATCTTCGATTTATCATTGATGCACTGTACTTTATATCACTTTTTGGTGTGTTGTGTGCTGTATATAAACAATGTTTTAATATGATTTGCTGCGGACAGACTTGTAACTTCCATGTCTGTGTAATACTAACTCATTTTTAGTTGTTTATGTTCCTCTGAGCATGTGTAACAAGGTAAAACAACAAGGTTCCACAAAACTCACAATGAAAAAAACAGAGATGTTTCTGTCGAGACTGTCATTGTGCCACATTTAAAGTGAATGAGAAGAGCCGCTTTGATTGGCGGCAAATGAAGTCGGCTGTGAACACACCCACAGCGGATTCCCACTGTCAGATCCACCCGAATGCGCTGGTCTATGAAATTACCAACACCGGTCAACGCTGCCCCTGGTGCACAGATGCGCCACCCGCCGCGCCAGATTTACGCCGGTCACGGAAATAGGGCCCAATATGTAAAAATTGCATCGTATTCATCCAGCCAGCAGGACTTTTCCACCTCTGTCTGTGAAACGAAAATAAAATGACAACCTTTCGGTTTACCTTGGTTTCTGTGCGTCGTGTGGTCCCATCATCCGAGGTGACCACTGAAACATGAGAACTAGGGGTCCCAGGGTCCTCCTCTATGGTGACCGTCTCCTCCACCACTTCCGGTGGCTCCTGCATCATGGCCAGAGAAGTGGCGTTACTGGGGCTCTGCTCCTGCACAAAGAGGGGAAATCAAGTACGTGTTGAATGTTTTTGACAATAAATGTTCATGTTTTCTCATGAGAAAGCAGAGAAGGAAAAAAATACTACATCTAGATAAACGTTTGTTGTGTTTTTCTATGTTTGAAGCTTGGTATTACGAAAAGAAAGTTATAACATTATTAATCTTTCTGCTTGACTTAAAAAAATCATGGGATAAAATTAGCAAAGCGCATAATGATTAAAGAAGATACTAGCATCGCTCTATATTGAATGCCAAGATTGAGCCCCCCCCCCCCCCTCCTGCTATCAGCCATAGTGGATCCCGCTGTGCAGCGTACTGTCTGTGATCCCCTTATGACCCACATCTAGAAAGTTACTGATCCGCTTCTGCCAGAACAACACAGTAGATACACAGTCAAAAGAAGTTCAAGGGTGATATGTGATATGTAGAAAGTAATATCTGTTGGTTGGTTAAGCGTAGGTCAAAATTTTGGTCAACCAAAATTTATTTGGGGCCATGACCACTGTGAAAAAAAAGAATTTGTGAATCACAGTACATGAATAGTAAATCTGGTGAATGGCGAAGGAATGAGAAGTCTTTGAAACGCCAATAAGAGTAAATTCATTTTACCTCTCATTGTTATTCAAAGTTAAGGTTTGTAAAAGACAATAAATCCTCAATTTCCCCCCCAACAATATTGTGAAGTACAGAAAAGAGAGTGGAGGTGTTGGAGTAGGTCTTTGTGGAAGCGTATATACAGTAAATTAAAATACAGAGAGAGCATGTCTATACTATACATAAGTAAACAAGGTAGTGCTGAAGCAGATTTAAAATCTTGAGAACTATAAACTATAAATCAAGTGTGTTAACAATTGTAATGACGTTACATTGTAGCTGTAAGACCCTTTGAGTCTAAATTTATAAAATATGGCTATAATTTAGGCCCTAAACTATGACAAAAATGGGTTGCAGATGCACACTAAAGTCGTAACCGCATGATGCTTAAATGTTATTTGCTACTTCCTGCTCGTGAGAATTTTTGGGGAAAATTTCAAAGCAAAGAGAATGAGCAAAATTGATAGTCAAAAGATGCTAACAAAGCCCAGGTAAAGGGAACGCAGTAATTGGTGTCAAGGAAATGTATTAAAAGGATACATCTCGACCATTCTAAGTATCTTTGAATGTGGGGAAGGAGCTACTGTAAGTGTTGCTCGTGTTGTATTTTTATATGGTTTTTTTTTTTTTGCTTGCTGAGTGGCTATTAAAAAGCTTAAGTTAACAAACCATGGATGTCTTGTTATTGCTTGACAATTACTATTTTTTACTGGTTGCGAAGCGGCGACATACACGACAGAGACCTAGCACTTGCTGCGCATTTTTTTCCCCTGGTCAAATCATAGGTACGCTATTTATTTTTAAGGTTTATGTTGTAAGATGAGTTTAACATGATATTAAAGTGTTTTAGGATCATATCTGTGGTACATTTACGACTTAAGCGTCTGAGTATTAAGAAAAGTGCTACACAAATTCATTATCATGATTATTATTTAAACAATGAATACAGAGTTGGAAAATTTGGGTGAAATGTCAATTACACACGCTTTAGGTGTCTTAATTGTTGTTTTTCTCAAGCAGCCCCTTTGTAGGAAAGTACTAATTTTCTCCACACCACGTGATCACCACCGCCAGGCTGGCCCCAAATTCATCGAGTCCAAATGTTTTTCTTTTTTTAATTTGTGTTTGGTTTTATTTTTGCTTTGCAGTCAAAGTCCTTGTTATGTTGGAAAACCTGTCTTACAAACGTACAACCTAAATGTCCCTGATGGATGACCTGAACTCATTTACTCTTTGTATGCCTAACTTAAGCGACACAATGAACATGAAACATTTCTATTTACCTGTTCTTCTCAATCCACTAATAGGCAATTACACCTCTGAACTGAGCAGAGTTAGGTCATTCTACTTCCAAAAGCCCCATTAATCAGAATTAATGACCAGGAAAGCTGTGTCAAGCGAGATGCATTTGTTTGCAGTAAACAACTGCAACCAAAATGTCAATTTTTACAACTGACTCCAGAACAGAACAGAACTGCACAGAACAGTCTAGTTCGAGTGGCCAAGCATTTGAAAAAAGGTCATTAGTGATTACACTGTGTTCCAAATTCCAAAGCATATGAAGGTTTTGTTTGTTTTCCTAAATAGTCCAAGCAATTATCAGTGAATAAAACAATCAACAAATAACTTTTAATGGGGAAAAAAATTATGAGGACAATAGATTTATCAAAATACTGCCTTCCTTTGTTATGCACAAAAGTTTAAAACAATTTCAAAGGTTGGTAAATGGTTGTACAGAGATTTTCTTTTGAAAGAACATTTCTTTTCAACCCCAAAACATCTTTGCCAAACAAGTTACATGTTCACCTATCAATTTAACAACTCTCTCATTCATTGATGATCTATGACTAGTTTCTGTCATTTGAGGATGTATGAATTGTCTACCAGACTTGCTGTCTGGAGGTAGTCTGCCGTCAAACCTTATACTGGATATCTTCCTTGGAAAGTTTTTTCACAATAGGGTAAAGTCCAGTAATGATATGTGGCGACACCATGAGTTTTTCTCCCTTTATACTCATGGTAGCTAAAGCTTCAATGGTATGTTTGCAGCATGGATTTTTTTAAATGTATTTATTAAGAATGATCATTTTACTGTTGAAGGGACCGTTTTGTTTTTAATACAACGGCAGGAAATGGTCAGTTTGATTATCCACATATTTCAGAGAGGTCATTTTGACACCCTATCATCTCACCCCGCCATTATTTCAGCCCCACAAATCACTCTGCCACCTCCTTGCTGATGTTGCAGCTTTATTGTGGCATGGCGGCCATCCTCTGACCATCGAGAACTACATCCATCTTGGCCATCCAACATAGCACAAATATGCATAAAAAATAGGAGTTGCTTAATCATGTGAAACAACTGTACAGTAACTTTTCTATAATTAGGCTCATCTGGGAAACTTACAAACCTGTCTGAGATTTATATTAGTGATCTACATCAAAAAACACTAATAACATACTTGCAAAAGTAATTTTTAAAAATGTATTTACTTATGCTGAGGTAAACCTCTGAGATAAAAAACTAAAACTAAAATGTAACTTCCTATATCCTATATGCATAATAATTTGAAACGCAGTATGAAATACTTTAACAACAATTTGTCTACCCAGAGAAGAGGCTGTCAAAACAGAGCATGAAATATAAGAGATACAATCCTACACTCGTTTGAAACAGCCTTTGGCAAAACATTGGGAGCATAGGAATGAGATCATTAGAATCTCGCTGACAAACAGGCTTCATGATCCAAGCTTCCCACTGTTCCTCTGGTTTGCGTTCCTTGCTTGCTTCTACTCATCTCTGCTCGTAGTAAGGGGAATTTAGGAGTTAAATTTAACCGTCCAACTCATAAATAAATGATTAAAAGCTGTCTCGTAATAGGCTAGCTTGGCTGTCTTCAAGGATACTTTGGTGCTCAAAGGCAGGATCTGTTGAGCAGAGAAGGTTGAAGTCAGAAAGATAATTCAATAAAATAATAAGGATTAAAACAGGCGGCACGTTGGCCTACTGGTTAGAGCGTCTGCCTCACAGTTTTGAGGAGCGGGGTTCAATCCCCGGCCCCCCCTGTGTGGAGTTTGCATGTTCTCTCCGTGCCTGCGTGGGCTTTCTCCGGGCACTCCAGTTTCCTCCCACATCCCAAAAACATGCATGGTAGGTTAATTGACAACTCTAAATTGCCCGTAGGTGTCAATGTGAGTGCAAATGGTTGTTTGTTTGTATGTGCCCTGCGATTGGCTGGCAACCAATTCAGGGTGTACCCCGCCTCCTGCCCGATGATAGCTGGGATAGGCTCCAGCACGCCCGCGACCCTAGTGAGGAGAAGCGGCTCAGAAAATGGTTGGATGGATGGATGTATTAAAACGAATTGTTTTAAGTAAAACTATGTTTTAACCTTAACCTTTAATCTGGATCCAAAACCAAGCATGCTTGAATACAGTACCATTGAATCCTCAACACATCTGACTGATTAACGGAAATCAGCGCACCTCTAGTTGGACTGAACAGTCTGTTAGAAAACAGAGAGGGCAAGCCAACCTGAATGAAGAAAAATATTTTAAAGTGCACCCCAAAATCATAAAATAACAGTGTGATCGTACAGTGTTTTAACTAAAGCATTCTGATGAAAATGATAATTTTCCGAGTAATCCATATTCACAATTACACACTCACTCCAATTTACGCAGTGTCCCTGAGCCGACAGCTGTCACGTGCCTGTCTAGTTTCATTCTGAAGAGCGAAATAGGAAATTCAGGAGGTGTACATTATTTCCCGTGTTCTCATTCATAGTTATCAAACAAGGAGATAAGTATATAACACTCTGGGCTGCTCCTTGGGTTGTTTGAAGCGTTACAATTTACCGTAACATGGGTGCTAATCTTATTACCATGTCCGACCAGGTCCCTCTGTTGGTCACCTTTAATATTATAGTACACCAACATCGCAGCTGACCCAGCGATGCGACTATTACACACACGTACATCGCGATGACGATGTTCAAACAATATATCATGCAGTCCTAACATAGACATTTAAGGGAACGTTAACTGTTTGTTACATTCACTACCCGCAAGATAACGAACTAATGAGTTAAACAGCTCGATCAACCGCGGCAACATCGTTGTTGTTGAGTGTGGGTCCCCACATAACACACACACCTACACACACACGGGAAAGTTAACTGTTTATTAACCACAACTGCAGCGGCACACGTTATTCAGACAGAAGTTGACTACATCGAACATATTTGATTGACAGGTGATGGGCTAGTCTCCAGTGCCTTCAATGGACACGCCCACCCAGTCCTGTAATTTGAGGGCGGCCGTTATTTTTCATGATTTCAAAGCCTTATTTTACATAAATAGTGATTTTTTTATTATTATTCATTCAAATTTGGGGGGCTTTTTAAAAACAATTCTCAGCGGTGTGTCAAATTTACAATAAAATTTTTTGCCTCTTTAGTAGGTTAATGACTCTCTATACCTCTGTACCAATACAGGTTGGTAATATTTGTTTAAATGCAGTTTTTGTAAACAGAGCCTAAGTCTGTTTTATTTATATTTTACATCTATATAAGATATTTTATTTATCCAAGATTTTATTTATTGTTCTACATTTCAATGCCAATGTTCAATATTTTTTAGAATTCCAAGTTAATTGTTCTTAAAAAGGATGTACTTGAATTATCCAGCAATCCATTTTCCAAACCGCTTATCCTCACTAGGGTCGCGGGCATGCTGGCGCCTATCCCAGCTATCTTCGGGCGGGAGGCGGGGCACACCCTGAACTGGTCGCCAGCCAATCGCAGGGCACATATTAACATACAACCATTCGCTCTCACATTCACATTTACGGGCAATTTAGACTCTTCAGTTAACCTACCATGCATGCTTTTGGGATGTGGGGGGGGAAACCGAAGCACCCGGAGAAAACCCACGCAGGCACGGGGAGAACAAACGGACGAGGCCACATTTGAACCCGGGTCCTCTCAGAACTGTGAGGCAGACGTGCTAACCAGCTGCAACCGTGCTGTGCAATTGCATTATTGTGCTCTAATATCATTATATCAGTGGTAATAAAAATAAAAAATAAAACAATTAAAACGATACTAGCATTTATCATGGCAGTTTTTGGGAAAATATGTCATCCTAAAAAATTTGCTGTCGTGAAAGAACATTTTATGCTGAATCTACAAATTACACTTTCAAGAATCATGGGTACTTCAAAATAGGCTTTGAATTATTTAATAATACACAGTGCCCTTGGGTGAGCTCATGTAGAGTACATGACATTACGACAGCTCACAAGTGGACATATGGCTTCTTAAAACTGACTAATCCGAACCATAATGGATTGCTGAGCAGAGAAAAGGAAGAAGGGGAGGGGAATAAGAAGGTGGGAGATAAGCGATTCAGCAGAGTCAATTAGCAGCAGCCTGCTATTTGCTGTCAATCCACACTCATTCATCCTAGGTGTTCAATTGGTTGTCTAAGGACAGCAACTTTAAAAAGGTAGGCAAAAAGCAGACAGGGAACTTATTTTTCTTGAGGACAACGACCCACAAAAGGATGAGAAAGCATAACATCAGTTCAAGAATGAGTCATATCTGCATTAGTTTGGCATATGCATTTTTCTTACGTTAAATGTATAACAATATGAATAGTACGAAGACAAAAAGAATAGCTATAAAAGTAAAAAGATTCAATTCAATTCCCTTCAATTAACCTACCATGCATGTTTTTGGGAGGTGGATGCAAAATCCGCACAGGTCAGGTCGGATTTGAACTGTGAGGCAGATGTGCTAACCCGTCGTCCACCGTAGCGTCAACATAGAAATTTGATTTAAAAATGACTTTATTTACAAAAGAGTAACTGAAGTCACGTCTTCATCAATCCATCCATTTTCCATATTGCTAATCCTCACAAGGGTCACGGGCGTGCTTGGAGCCTATCCCAGCTGATTCTGGGCGAGAGGCAGGGTACACCCTGAATTGGTCGCCAGCCAATCGCAGGGCACACTGAGGAAAAACAACCATTCGCATTCACATTCACACCTCAGGCCAATTTAGAGTTTTCAATTAACCGACCATGCGTGTTTTGAGGATATGGGAGGAAACCGTAGTACGCAGAGAAAACCCACACCGGCACGGGAAGAACATGCAAACTCCACACAGGCAAGGCTGGATTTTAACCCGGGACCGCAGAACTGTGAGGCAGATGTTCTAACCAATTACTCACCGCACCGCCTCTTGTTAATATGCTTTCTCAAATTTAGTACTATGAATGTGAATTCCAAGAAAGTAAGTCTTCAAACACAAGTGGCAAGGCAATTTTCTGCTGCTGCCTTAAGACGAATTAAGTGACAATTTGGACAACATTTTCAATATAGTGATTTGATAAACACATTGTCGGTTTGTACAACAGACCTTAAACCATTGAGAATCCTTGATCCAATATCAACCATGTGAACACAGTCTGCTAGAGCATTCAGGTTGAAATAACAGAAGTGGTTACACCGCCTGGTCATGAAAACCAGGATATAAGAATCCCCTTCCTTCTTTCACAAACGCACACATGCACGCACCCAACAGACAAATGCTCAGTCGAAACCTAACCCCTGTGCAGTGACTAACAGGATTTCACTCATCAGACATGCCAACAATCATTACATGGCTCTTACACATTTAATCCTCTAGCAAAGATCTCGTGACTAAACTTGGACAGCCCAACTTCCAAATAGCCCGTTATATTTAACCACCTGGCCCCTTGGCAAAAAAAAAAGGCGGAAAAAACACATGATGAAGTTCAACAAAGAGTGAGGGTATGCAAAAAATCTTCAAAATAAAAAGTGAACTGGAACTGTGTGATCCAAACATCCAGTCAAAACAAGGCATGCTTATGGGATGAAGCGGAGGTAGAAGGGAAACAACTGGAGGAAGAGGAACCAGAGAGGCTGACAATGCTTGGCAAAAGCCCAAAAAGTTAGGTTCTCCCAGGGTAAAACCAATCAGAATTTGCATTGAGTCTAATGTTTAAGTCACTGCTATGCTTCTGAAGCAGTTATAGCCATGGTCACTCTCTGCAGCGGACTCTGGTTTCTGGTAACTGAACATTAATTTCTAAAAATATTTTCAGGGGACTTTTTTTATAGTGAAATGTGCACAATCGGGAACACAAATAACCAGAAGAGAAAGGAAACAAATCCAAGATGGTGACATTGGTGGTGATGGGAACTTAATCTCTCCTCTGGTGACTGATCTTGAGCCAAAACACAGCTTCTTGCTCTCTCTTTTTCATTCTTTAGACAACCTTATTTCTCACTGGACTGTAGTCGTTTTTGGTTTAAAAACAACGGACAACAAAGTGTTGTAGAAACTGAAATTCAGTGAAAAAAATACAAACAAACATATATATATATACAAAAAAAATGCAATAATTGAAATAAAGATAGACACACAGAAGGACACCCATAATGTCAAAACTCAATCTGATTTAAAAGACAAGGAATAGAAGTGTATTTAAAAAAAATAAAAAATAAAAAAAATAAAACTGAACTGAACCAAAGCAATGAGCCTCGGCCACAGGATTGCAACTCATGAGTGTTTGAACAGTGGGTGCGGCAATGAGGGAGAGACAACGGAGAGGAATTTGAAGTTGTGGAGGCATATTAGCGGAAGCTTGCTGCAGTCCATGCTTTGTGGTTGATGGTGGGTTTGTTGTGATAGCATATGTTTGGGTTCCCAGAGGGTGGGTTGTTTGTAGTGCTCCTCCCCTCAGCCTCTGGATCCCTGTCAGCATGATTCTGTCAGCAAATTGTGTGTTCGTGTGTGTTGGATGGTAACAGCAAAGTGTTCAGGAACAGAGGGAATGCAAGTTTGGCCCAAAGCGAAGTTCATGTGAGGTCTACTGGAGATTTAGGGAGTTGGAAAGGGGACATGCATATGTTCAACTTCCTGTTAGGCTCCTAGCAAAATATCCCTTGACACCCTTTCACCAAAAAAAAAAAAAAAAACGATCTGTTTGCTGCCGCAGGGTCTCCCATTTAAGAGACACTTAACAGGGAGCCCTCAATTATGCTCCTGTCTTTAGCTTTCTCTCTGCCTCTATTGTGTGAAAAACAGTAAAAACAAAAAATATATTGTATCGAAATAATTTATATTGTAATATGTCAAGTGAAACTGGAGTTGAAAACAAAATACAAGAAACGTTGAAGAGCATATACAGAGAAACGGTAAGAATTTTGCCAGGCTCGATAAAAGTTGAAGTTACCAAATAAGGTGCGTTGATCCCAGCAACATAAAAGCAGACAGACACAACACCATAAAGCAAGCACATTATGGAAGATAATCTTGAGTGTTGCGCAAGGAACTCGTTCACAACATGGGTAGCAGACACCACACTTCGATTTATCAAAGAAATTGTCAGGGGTCACCAACATGGTGCTTGACGGCACCAAGTACCCCCAAAGACCACAAGTAGCCCATTGGCCTGTCCAAAAGTAGCTTACCAGTGATGGGACAATGTGATCCCCGAAGAATTGTGTCAAAGTGATCACTTGAAAATGTAAACACTTGTAGAAATGTATAGATGTAAAGTGTTGCATATTGATATGGATCTGTTTACTAACTTCTTGAATCATTCTGTAAAATTACTGTGGGAAATCATTAACAAAATCATCTTCATATAAAAAAATTATGCCTTTGTACTTAAAATGTATGAAATGTATTATATTAATTATAATCTCATGTAATCTTTTGTTTCAGTGTGGAAATAATAAAGTGGACCTTGTTCCTTTCATTCTCAAATATTGTATTACCACTTTGATGTGGGACAAAGCAAGATGTCTCTGGTTGCGGGAGGCCAGTTTCATGAGGCAGAGCATAACAGCCTGTCATGTGTGTATACAGTTGTAGCGTTTATTTGTCAAATAAAAATGTAATCAATTTAGAAGAAAACAATAAGCCGGAAGCGACGCTTGCGTTACTTCCGGTTTACAGTAATTTTAAGTTTAATTGTTAAAATCAAACTAATATGGCTCATAAAGGGGCACCATGATACTGTTTTTAGGTATAAAATTTAGGGAAAGTGACGACAAACCTTTTTGTCAGTATCGTAATCTGAAGGTTGCTAAACTTCATGAAGTTTTGACTTCTAGATGACAGAGGTTTGCTTAAACTCAGAACACACACAAAATACAATCAAGAGTGGAATTTTATAGTATATTTAATGACATCTAATAGGGATATAGAGGGAAACACACAAAGGGGTATAACTAAAGAAAGAAAACAACACTAATAATGATAAAAAATAAGGAAAATAGGAATCTGAAAAGGGAAATAGAACATCGTGTGTTGGACTAAAGTTGGAAACGTGAGCTTTTACTGCGTCCAGTGCGGACGGGAGAGAGAGAGAGAGGACAAAGTTGAGATTTTGTCTGAAGCTCGTAATTTCCCTGAAATTATTAGGCACTAATATTGTAGTCTGGCAAAAGTTTTGCCACGTCTACTCACGACCGTAGGTTCAAACTATTGGGTGGTGTCTCTCTCTGGGAGCAAGAAGAAGCAAGGAGACAGATTTGGTTGAAGAAGAAAAAGATGCACAAAAATGAAACAAAAACGGAAGCGGCGGAAGAAGAAAGATTGTTGCGCGTCATGCCTTCTTGGGAGAATAGGACCGTCTCTCTCTCTCTCTCTCTCTCTCTCTCTCTCTCTCTCTCTCGCTTTCCGGGATCCGGTCGCAAGTTCGGAGGAATCACGCTTGGCTGGAAGCCGAACAGCAACTGTTCGGCAGGCTAAAGTTGACACACTGACACAGACACCAAGGCATACATTTAGAATATTTCTGCAGAGTTCCTGAAATATTAAAACACGCATTGATCCTTGGTTAAACATCAGATGAGAGTTCACGGGTTGCCGTCCTCTCAAACGTGAGCGGGTGGTGCCTTGCGCGCACGTTTGGATATTAAGCAGATAGTCTGTTGCTGTATTTGCATCCCATCATCGATCGGTCCCTTTTGGGCTGTTGTGAGTTCAAACGAAGAAAGGACTCTTCGATGACTGTAAACCAAGATTTAGAGGGGACCTGCTAATTACTTTAGGGTCCAAAGCGTCTTGTTGTGGGAGTCTCATAGCAGGGCAGCTTTGGATGTTGCAGTTTATCAAACCGTGGGGAGTCACTGTGTCACCTCCGTTTGCGGGGAGCATGTCCGCTACACAGTATATGACCTAAACTAAGGAGAAATAGGCAGACACTTCTTAGAGCCATCAGATGTACCCTAATTTCTCGTGTATAATGCGCACCACCAAAGTTGACCTCAAAATTCTGGTAAACCCTTCTATCTGCTGTATGTATAATGCATTTTTACAATGCATGATTTTGCTTCTACCCATATGATCAAAACATGAAGTATTATCTGAATTTTGTTAGGTTTTTCAAGAAATTATTCTGAAGTTAAGCACTTTATTTGAACACGTGATACTTTCTTTTTATTTTCTTGCTCTTATTTTTAAAGTTAACAGCCCTACTTTGATTTAGTAAGTGAGAAAACTTACAGTTGTGCTCATATGTTTGATTTCCCAGGCAGAATTTGTAAGAATGGGATTCAAATTAAAATGTCAAGCATTATCATTTCAGAAAAGCATTATCATTAAACAAAACATAACCATAAAGAACTTAATGATGGCTGTTGTTCAGTCATCAGTTGTATTTAAAAAAAACTATCCATCCATCCATCCATCCATTCTCTACCGCTTATCCGGGTCGGGTCGCGGGGGCAGTAGCTTCAGCAGGGACGCCCAGACTACCCTCTCCCCAGCCACTTCATCCAGCTCTTCCGGGGGGATCCCGAGGCGTTCCCAGGCCAGCCGAAGGATGTAGTCCCCGCCTTCGGCCACCGCCCAGCTCACACTGCACCCGACCCCTATGGCCCCTCCCACAGGTGGTGAGCCCATGGGAAGGGGGACCCACGTTACCCTTTCGGGCTGTGCCCGGCCGGGCCCCATGGGTGCAGGCCCGGCCACCAGGCGCTCGCCTTCGAGCCCCACCACCAGGCCTGGCTCCAGTGGGGGGCCCCGGTGGCCCGCGTCCGGGCAAGGGAAAACGAAATCCATTGTTTGTCGTCATCATTAGGGGTCTTTGAGCCGTGCTTTGTCTGGTCCCTCACCTAGGACCTGTTTATACATTTATAAAATATGAAAGTTTTATTAATTTTCCCTTTTACCTATGTACTATATAATGCGCACTTTTGACTTTCGAAATTTTTTTGGGGGGGAATGCAGATTATATCCGACAAATTAGGGTATTCTTAAAGTGCTTGCCTTGTCTCTTGTCTATGAAAGGGTTTAAATTTTACCCTTCACACGTCACTTCGATGAAAATCAATAACTCTTAATAACATTATTAAATGTCTTCTTTTCCTTTCGGCTTGTCCCGTTAGGGGTCACCACAGTGTGTCATCCTTTTCCATGTAAGCCCATCTCCCCCATGTCCTCTCTAACACCAACTGCCCTCATGTCTTCCCTCACTACATCCATCAACCTTCTTTTTGGTTTTCCTCTAGCTCTCTTGCCTGGCAGCTCCATCGTCATCATCCTTCCACCACCTCTGGATGTCTCCAAATGATCGAAGTCTGCTCTCTCTAACATTGTCTCCAAAACATCTAACCTTGGCGGTCCCTCTGATGAGGTCATTTCTAATCATATCCAACCTGCTCACTCCTTGAGAGAACCTCAACATCTTCATTTCCGCCACCTCCAGCTCTGCTTCCTGTTGTCTCTTCAGTGCCACTGTCTCTAATCCGTAAATCATGGCTGGCCTCACCACTGTCTAAGAAACTTTGCCCTTCATCTTCACAGAGACTCTTCTGTCACACAACACAGCTGACACCTTCTTCCAACCTGCTTCAACCCGTTTCTTCACTTCCTTACCACACTCACCATTGCTCTGGACTTTTGACCCCAAGTATTTCAAGTCCTCCACCCTTGCTATCCCTTCTTCCCGTAGCCTCACTCTTCCCCCTCCACCCATTTCATTCATCCACATATATTGTCTTTGACTAATCCTCATTCTGTGGGTTTAGTTCCCACTCAGTGACGGTGTGAATGTAAATGCGATTGGTTGTCCGTGTCTATATGTGCCCTGCGACTGACTGGTGACCGGTTTCGCCCGAAGTCAGCTGAGATAGGCTCCAGCGCCCCGCAACCCTAACCAGGATAAGCGGTTTTGAAAATGGAGTGTCAATGGCAAAAAAGATAACTGACCCTCTATCACAAGGGTTGTC
This sequence comes from Phyllopteryx taeniolatus, assembly GCF_024500385.1. Lineage (NCBI taxonomy): Eukaryota > Metazoa > Chordata > Actinopteri > Syngnathiformes > Syngnathidae > Phyllopteryx > Phyllopteryx taeniolatus. The sequence continues at coordinate 4,874,888 of NC_084504.1, read as the reverse complement.
AAGTCAATGTCAGCTGAGGTCCACACCGTGGTTTGGTGGAGAAAAAGTAGTTTGGTATAACGGTAGATGCATAGTAAAGAATATCGGACCCGAGAAATAGAAGAAAACTGCAGGAGGACAAGAGCGACCTTATCTTACTCCACAGTATGAGCGCTTGGCTGCTATAATAAAACACTCAGCCAACTGTGGAATATGTGAACAGAACGGGAGCGAAAGTGATGACTTTCATCTGTCGCTTACAGCTTGACTTCTATTTGTTCTAATTTAGAATTCTTAATATCTTGCAATGAACAAATGACTGTTTTATTTCGCTTACATGCTCAAATGTACTGTACATTAAGTGTTAAATTGAAGATTTAAGATTGAAATACAATATATGAACGGCAGAGAAGTCTCCATTTCACAGTTATTTACGACATTCATTTATTATCATTATGTTTTCTATGAATTAATGTAGTTTCAATATGGTGTGCATCTTCAGTCAAAGATGTATCTTTATTCCCCAAGCTGATCCTTCATTATTTGTGGGTACGCATGCTCTGAAGAGGGCCTACATTTGTTCATCTAAGAATATTTTCATGAATCACAGATGGGCGTCAAAGGTTCGTAAAAATAATAATCACAATTATTTTGATCAACATTGTAATTAAGGCGGCATGGTGGTCGACTGGTTAGAGCGTCAGCCTCACAGTACTGAGGACACGGGTTCAATCCCGGCCCCGCCTGTTTGGTGTTTGCTTGTTCTCCCCGTGCCTGCGTGGGTTTTCTCCGGGCACTCCGGTTTCCTCCCACATCCCAAAAACATGCATGAATTGGAGACTCTAAATTGCCCGTAGGTGTGAATGTGAGTGCGGATGGTTGTTTGTTTGTATGTGCCCTACGATTGGCTGCCAACCAGTTTAGGGTGTACCCCGCCTCCTGCCCGATGACAGTTGGGATAGGCTCCAGCATGCCCGCGACCCTAGTGAGGAGAAGCGGCTCAGAAAATGGATGGATGGAACATTGTAATTATGATTATGCTTCTTCTTATCCTTTCGGCTTGTCTCGTTAGGGGTCGCCACAGTGTGTAATCCTTTTCCATGAAAGCCTATCTCCTCCATCCTCCTCTCTAACACAAACTGCCCTCATGTCTTCCCTCACTATAACCTTCTCTTTGGTCTTCCTCTCCCTCTCTTGCCTGGCAGTTCCATCCTCATCATTCTTCTACCAATATATTCACTCTCTCCCCTCTTGACGTTTCCAAACCATCTAAATCTGCTCTCTCTAACTTTGTCTCCAAAACATCGAACCTTGGCCGTCCCTCTGATGAGCAAATTCTATGTCTCTTGTTTGGCCTTATCCACCTCTACTTTTGCCCCTGCATCGCATCTCAATGTATTCCTTTCACCTCTCCTCGGTCCTCTCAGTTTCCCACTTCTTCTTAGCTAACCTCTTTCCTTGTATGATTTCATGTACTGTGAGGTTCCACCACCAAGTCTCCTTCTCTCCTTTCCTGCCAGAGATACACCAAGTACTCTCCTGCCTGTCTCTCTGATCACCTTTACTGTAGTGGTCCAGTCTTCTGGAAGCTCTTCCTGTCCACCTAGAACCTGTCTCACCTCTTGCAGAAAAGCCGCACAACACTTCTTTTCTCAGCTTCCACCACATGGTTCTCTGCTCTGCCTTTGCCTTCTTAATCTTCCTCCCCACCACCAGAGTCATCTTACACACCACCAACCTATGCTGTCGAGCCACACTCTCCCCTACCACTGCCTTACAGTCGGTAACCTCCTTCAGATTACATCGTCTGCACAAGATGTAATCCACCTGCGTGCTTCTACCTCCGCTCTTGTAGGTCACCCTATGTTCCCTCCTCTTCTGGAAAAAAAGTGTTCACTACAGCCATTTCCATCCTTTTTCCAAAGTCTACCACCATCTGTCCCTCCAAGTTCCTTTCCTTGATGACGCACTTGCCCATTACTTATTCATCACCCCTGTTTCCTTCACTAACATGTCCATTACAATCTGCACCAAGCATGACTCTCTCTCTGTCTGGGAAGCTCAGAACTACTTCATCTAGCTCCTTCCAGAATTTCTCTTTCACCTCTAGGCCACTTTCTACCTGTGGGGCATAGCCGCTAATCACATTATACATAACACCCTCAATTTCAAGTTTCAGCCTCATCACTCGATCTGACACTCTTTTCACCTCCAAGACATTATTCGCTAACTCTTCCTTTAAAATAACCCCTACTCCATTTCTCTTCCGATCTACACCATCGTAAAATAATTTAAACCGTGCCCTTAAACGTCTAGCCTTACTGCCTTTCCACCTGGTCTCCTGGACACACAATATATCAACCTTTCTCCTAATCATCATGTCAACCAACTCCCGAGATTTTCCTGTCATAGTCCCAACATTCAAAGTGCCCACATTCAATTCTAGGCTCTGTGCTTTCCTCTTCTCTTTCTGCCAAAGGACCCGCTTTCCACCTCTCCATCTTTGACCCACAGTAGCTGAATTTCCACCGGCGCCCTGCAGGTTAACGGTGCCGGGGGCCGACATTTGTTAACCCGGGCCGAGACCGATCCGGTATGGAATTCTTTAGATGAACGCTCATATTTGTTTGGCAAAGTTTTAAGCCAGATGCCCTTCCTGACGCAACCCTCTGCATTTATCCGGGCTTGGGACCGGCCTACAGTTTGTACTGGCTTATGCCCCCCGTAGGGCTGCATTGTAATTATGATTATTAATCACGATTGACCTCATGTGAGGGTAAAATCTTTCTTTTTAATGCACTACTTTTCAACAAACAATATGTAAGACTTTTCAGTGAAAAATGAATCTTTAAGAATAAATGATAGATAATAACAACAATAATAAATGTAACCAAAGATTTCTACTTTAGTAGGGGCTTACTGAATAAATATGGTATTTCAAAGTGCAATCACGAATTGCAACTTAATGGGAGCAAATACGGTTAAGGCATAAAATGCAATAACATTAGGCTGTAAGCACCGACTTCTCATTTGAAAATCCCCATCAATATAGCGAATTGTCATGGATGGGTACATCTTCGTTGTTCTGCTTGACCATTAATCAGTGGTACACGGTCACAACGTGCAAAGAACTCAGTTGTGATTCCCTCTCTATTCACTTCTGCCATTTTTTCATTGCGGTCAGGCCAGCCTAAAAGTTGAAGTCAAGGCAGCCGCTACGATTGTTAATAGTGTCTTACTGTGATACGCTGCCTCTCCGCCAATGTGCTGAAAGAAATAAAAGCTTCACATATTACTTTGTATAGGTGGAAGGAACACATCTCTACTATTGGATTTCATTACATTGTGGAGGAGTACAGTATATATAAGTGGTAGAAGAAGAAGTAAAAGGTGACTATATGTGCAGCCTATTAACCCTAATTTCTCATTATTTAAGTAGCTGCAATTAATATATTATTTCAACAGCCAAGTAATATTTTAGTTATGGTCTTTTTATGGTTTGTAAAATGCTAGAAAGTTGTTTGAACATCTTCTGTCTCAACTACTTAATGACTAAGACATTACTTCCATGATAACCGTTAGATGATGCCAGTAAAATAAAGACTTCCCCACGGCAGATGGTTGTCCCTAGTTAGACCAGTTAGATAATGATAGAGGGATGGAACGGTCTTCCCAAATAGATGCTTTAGGCTTGAGTTTAACTCTAACACTGATCTGACATCTGTGGGTCAATCAGAGTACACAGACACTCTACCCTTCATCTCATTCCAAACACCAACCTCACTCTCATATCCATTGTTTTAACGAGAATAATTCACAAAAAGAGCTTTTAAAATGAGGAGGAAAAAATTACTCTACTACAGGGTCATAACATATTTAAATTCCATTGATGTTTTTTTTCTTTTCATTATTTTTAAAGATCTAAAATCAATCAACGAAAAATACAATATACATCAACAGCTCATAGAAAGGTTTGTGCGTGTGCATGTAGGTGTGTGTGTGTGTGTGTGTGTGTGTGTGTGTGTGTGTGTGTGCGTGCATGTGTTGCAGATGCAGCAATAGAAAATCTTTTCGGCTCACTTTGAAAGCTGTGAGCTTATTGAATATTTAAAAGGAGGCTGATATCTGAACTGAAGTTTTCTCCCCCTTTTTATTCTACATTTTGCAGAGGCCACAGTTTGTGTCAGCGCCACAGTATGCAAATAAATAGTGTTTGAAGCTGTGATTCTTACTGGTTTTAATCCAAGCATTTGTTTGATGATTTAAGAATATCAGGAGCACTGCATTTTAAATGATCATGCGGGCACTTTGGAGAGAATATATTATGAATGCAGAGCCTTTTCACTGATTCCAAGGTGAAAGAGATGCGGGCTGCTCTGCTGTATTTGAGAAGGATGTGGCAGATGACAATGGTAGTCGATTTTTGTATCTATTTTATTCTGTTATTCTTATATGTTTGGTGGGTGCAGTGAATGTGAACCTCCTGACTTATGGAGACTTACTCTAGATTTGAAGAGGTCCCACAGGTGTCAGTATGTAAAGCCGTCTCGTTCTTGCACTCTAACCTTAACACATATGTTAATTCTGTGCCATGCAGAATTCATGCTGTGTGTCTGTGTTATTCTGCAGGTAGAATAGGAGGGAGAGGAGGATGCAGACAAAATATGGATAATCTGCTCTCAATGTCTGGCTAAGCCCCACTTTGCGGCAAGGCTGCCTTTCAGCATCGTTCCACCTCCTGCACAGCCAGGCAGCAGCAAGCCTAGCATCTGGCCACAAACCCCCTGTCCAGCCTTTAATCAACCAAACAAATGCATATCTGCCAATGATAAACCACCCTCCACTGCATCATCCGCTAGTGCCTTCCGTGCAACAGGAAATGCCGAGTTCAGAAGATTCAGCAAGTCAGTAAACAGGATCTTGACCTAAAATAGCCATCCGTGATAACATCATACCAACTCCAAACTGTCATATGCTGGCTGTCATCGAAAACCTGAGATGACAACCAGCATCCCAACTAGAAATGGATATTTGTGCGAACCGGGGGGGGGCGAAGCATCAAATAATATTTGTACTTAAGTTAATATTATGTATGTGTGTAAGATTTTAAAATAAATATAGAGTGTTGGTGGCTAATGACCAAGATGACTGACCTTTCCAAAAGCAGTCAATAAAGTAAAATCAATTTTGTACACATATTCTATATTCCAAGAATAAAATGAATTTGAAAAAATGCTCATGACAATTAAAAACTTTCACCTCAAGCAAAAGGGTGGTGGGCTGCTCCCACTAAGGCTTCAGAGCAAAACTGTACACGTGATATGAAACAAAATAATGCAACTCCGAAAAGCTGAAAACACTTTAAAGGCATTGTGGGCAGGCATACTGTAGGTACTAATGCACTGCTGTTGCTCACTGTCAATTATAAAGCAAATTTATTGGCCCTTGATGATTGAAAATCCATTTGGCCTACTTTGCCTCAAAACAAAGGGTAGGCCTACCATGTAACATAACCTTAACATTGAAACCTAATGTTTCAACACTGATTAAATTCAACAGAATCAATAAAACAGTTCCTTTAAATCCTTAGCAAATAGGCAATCAGCAACAAAACATTCCTTTCCCAAACTGCCACTTTGGCGAAGACATGGAACTTAACATTTAACAAGTAGAGCAGGTCTGGACCAATTACCCATCCATTTTTCATAGCTTTTCCCTTTCAGGGTGTCAGGGAAGCTGTAGCATGTATCCAAGAAACTCATGTAAGAAAAGCAAACGAATAAAAGTTGAACACGGGCCAAATGAAGATGAATGTTTGTTTTACTCCCCAAAAGTATAGGACCGGAACAGACAGAGATACTCCACACTCGCAGAGGTATGCTGATGTTATAAATCCAAATAAAAAAAATGCTTTTCAACTTCTAAAGTTAACCAATTCAATACAATGATGCTGGGATAGCCACGACAGGCAGTCCTTTCCTAGAAGAAAAGCAAACTTGAATGAGCATCCTCTTCATGCTTTTGGTGTAGCCAGGGCAGAGTTGTGGTAAAGGCCACACCATATGGGAGATTATCTCTGCTATTACCTTTGCACCAGCTGGTAGGAGCTGCCTTGAGTACACGGAGGCCCACGCTCTAGCCCACACAGAGACCACGGGCCACTCAAGCGGGAGTGGGCCTCTGTTTTAGGGCTTAAAATAGAGCGGAGGGTGTGTGGTGACTGCAGCCAGACCAATTCTGTATAGAGCTTTTGTCAGAAGGCGCGTTTGTCAGAAGGAGATGAGAGGGGCCAGCAAAGGATTCAACAACTGCTGTGCAACAAGTTTGAATGTGTGCAAGACAATCCCCAAAATAGACCGTTACAATGTTGGATGAGGATCCACAAAAATGTTTTGGGAGTATACTCCCAAAAATAGTCCATGTATTGTTCTCTGGCAAAGCTAAGATTGCATCCCCGAAACTCAAGTTCTTCATGTCGCATAATAATTTGCGGGGCAGTATACAGTATATAGTTTTGTGGTTACAATAAATATTATAATCATTGGGGCGGGGGAGAGAGTTTGTCACAGTAACAGAGAGAGAGTTTGTCACAGTAACCATGTTTCCTTATTAATAATGTCATATGCCATTATGTCATAATTGTATCTTCGGTGCAGTACATCAAGTAGGATGAAAATAATAACAGAATGTGCTTCAATGGTGTGAACCTTTATTTTATATGTTGTCAATATTATGTATGTTTAAGAGTATAAAAAGTGTTTAAGAGTATGGGAAATGTTTCAGTATGGGAAAGGTTAATAACTGCGTGGAAAAGATTAATAAGTTTAAGACTGGGGAGATTTATACATCTTAAAAATATATACTGTATTTAAAAAAAAATATGGCTGCCAAATTGCGGAATTCACCTATTGCGGGGGTGGTCCGGAACCTAACCCCGTGACAAATGAGGGCTCACTGTACCTCTACTGTAATACCTCCAGACTGCATATCATAGTGTCATTAGCAAGATGAGGAAGGACGACATTTACACTTTTTTGTTCTCTCACATAAATAAATGATGTCTCTTAAAGACTAGTGTTGTGGAGTCTTCTCTCATGTATAGCTTTAGCTGTAGGCAAAAAAGAAAAGAAAAAAGAAAAATAGCCCGTGGCCTGAAAACTATCTGGACAGTGAATGCAATTCCTTTCATTGTCAATTAGAAAAGAGCTTCGATAAATACAAATCTGTAAAAACACATTACATTCACATTAGACTGCAGTGATAATAAAGATATGGCATGGGAATGACAAGACTGGTCACAACAGCATTAACTAAAAGACATAGTAACATCCTGTGCTTTAGTGGCCTGAGCTTTTTCCTCAGTAGGAATGTGAACTTCATACAAAGGGGCTCAGAGGGAACAATCACGTCCTTTGTTGTGTTTTTTAAGTGGAAGTCATTGGTCAGTATGCAGTGTGCATAAATAATAGTCTGTGACCGTCTGTTAAAAATTATTGATAATTTGATAACTATGTAAAATAGGGAATGAATCTGATATCTGAGTATTTATCACAAATAAAAATTACAATTTGGAAAAAAATGCTCCGGTTAAGGGATGGATGTCATGGATGAATAAACATAACGGTTCCCGTTGAATAGACTGCTTAAATTGAAAGAATACATTTCACATTGTTGTACCATCTATGTTGCATATACAGGCTAAAAAAAAAAACGTTAATCATAATTATTACGATATAAAAAAAGAAAAAAAAGAACCTGCTTCACATGATAAAGTGCGCAACCACCGGAGCTAAGTTGAGCAGTGCACCCTTAGTGAGACTGACAGACCAGCATGCTTAGTTTTTCTACAAATAGTTGCTATAGCAAAAAAATACACATTGCAATCTTTCACCTCTGATTAGCGTCTCCGTGGGCACAGTAATTTCATTATGCTGAAATTCTGATTGACAATGAGAAACAAGACTAAGCTGATGGATTGCTAGATGGATTGCGTGCCAAACAGTGGTTATGAACTGCACAAATCAATCCTATTTTGGATTCCCTGGAAGCATCGCAGTTATGTATTTTTTTTTTTCCTTCAAGGCATTGTTTCTAATCAAACCACTAAACTCCAATAAAAAGATGGATTCAAACAAACATCATTAGCAGCATATCAAATTCACACACCAAAAAAGTATTTGCGTTTAACTCTCTCTCTGTACATCATATATTTAAAATGCAAATCTGTCACAGATGACTTGTGTTGACATTTGAGAAAGGCATCTCTGGATTGTATTATAAGTTATCACTTCATGGCAAAGAAAATAGTGGAATACAAGAAATGTGATTCAATGTTCATGGGCCTGCGATTGGCTGGCGACCAGTTCAAAGATAGCTGGGATAGGCTCCAGCACGCCCGCGACCCGAGTGAGGATAAGCGGTACGGAGAATGGATGGATGTTGATAGGCATCATGCATAATGTTTTACCAGTAACTTCACTCATTATGTTGCTTATATACTGCATACATTTATGGCCTTAATCTTCATCAGTTAACACTTTTTTGCATTTTTTTTTTAGGTGTAAATTCTTCTATGTTGTAAAATTAAATACTAAAGGACAACACATTGTAAAATACTCAAATGTTCTGTCTGTAATTCATATCTTTGTTATTGTAAGAATTAGTGGTCCAAAAAATAGGTTATTTTATTCATTAACTTATGTGGCCGATTAATCAGCTATCGGAATATATATATCGAAATGGGCATCGGCCTAAAAAAAAATAAAATAATCCATATCGGTCGGGCCCTACACATAATAATTGTTTACATTTATTGAACACCTGGGGGGGGGGGAAACATATACAGGAATGCACGTGAACAACTACACAGGGGTCAACACCATGCAACAAAAACAAGTTCTCAGCGCATTGAATCAATCACAACTGTCTGTGCCACATTGGGTTGACTGGATTTGAAAACTCAGTAGCCTCAAAAGAAAAAATCTATTGATACGTTAATTTGTACATATTTGAGCCTTTTTTTAATGAAAAGTATTAATACAAGGTGGGCCGTAAGTTTCCTCACATATGGTTTTCAGATACCTTACAATAATTTTCATTGATGTTATATATGGTCCACCTTGTATAAATATTTTTCAATAAAGAAATAACAGGCTAAAATATGTACAAACCTTTCCATAGCCATGTGATACACATACTGTATTGCTATTTTTGCTGCTAAACACAGGCTCCAAATTCCCAAGATGCTGTGGAGATTAGAGAGCAATGCTGTGGAATTCCAAATCACATGTGATGACAAGGTGGTCCTGTTTCCTCAATTTAATGCCATTACTTCCTTCCTTGCCAGGATTCTAGTGCTTCCAGTCCTTGCTCTACACCAATGATCAGAATGACTTCCCATTTGCTCATCAATTGATGCAACAGCACCTGCTGAACTATTAAACAAAGTCTGGAAAGAGACAGGAGGGACCACTATCATGCGGCTCATGACTCATTTGAGATATTGGTAGTTCCAGCTTCACAAATAGCTTCTATGCACTTGTGGGAAAGCACACAATGAGTCAGGACACTTTCAATGAAATCACAGAGGCATTGGCAAATTAGTCCACAATGAAGCCAATGAACGAGCAATAAGTGTGTCTATTATTCAAATTCCTGGAGTTTTCCAGGAAAGGGACCGCCCTGTCTGTATCCTATACAGGATCATTCACCTGTGTAAATGCACAATGATACCAAAGAGGATTAGCGCACATGATCACGTTTACAGAGTCAGCTTCTAGAGCGTAGAGATAAACACAATGAATGGCCTGTACTGGGCAACCAGCTGAGCGATCTGTGGTGTCAAAACAGATTCATAAACAGACATACTGGTTGAATGAAGTGTCACAACTTCAGAGAAATTACTCTGCAACAGCCTGAATGACAGGGCTGTCATATTTCATCACGCAACTTGTGGCCAACTTGGCAGCACATACCAAAACAGGCTCAGCAGACATGAACATGAAACGCCATCTCTGCAGGATTCCAGTATAAGATCACACAGCCTGAGAGAGGTATGCAAGATATTTATTCTATTGGGTTACAGTACGTGGCATCAGCAAAGTAAAGCAATACAGCATTTCACATCATCAATGATGGCCTGCTTGTTCATGCTGGGATAAGAGAGAAAAAAATATATATATATTTCTGGTTGACACTCGCTTAGAATCATCAGTGAGGCAGTCAAACATTTAGGTAACCCTACAGAAATGCTAATGTTATATAAATCTCAAGGCAAACAATCCACATAAAACGTATACTGAATACAGAAGTACTGTCGCAGTTTTCAGATTTCTATCTTGTCAATGAAAAATGCTTGGAGACTCCCAAAATCAATATTCTGAATTCAGACTCACATTCTAAGTCGCTTCAATAAATTGGAGCTACTACAAGACAGGATATCACAGCAAAGTAAACAGGGACAAACATTCAACTTTTACATCTGCAAGCATGCTGGAGACTGATACTGTATATTCCCGAACAACTCACTAGGGGAGAAGTAAATCCAGTAAGCATGTATATAGATCTTTCCTTTTCAAGTCCATAAGGAACACAGATGTGTTTATTTAGCGTGACGCCTCGCCAATGGCATATTTTTCTTTGTCTTCCTTCCTCACACTTTACTCTTTGAAAGCTGCGGTACTGAAGTAATTTTTTTTTCACCCATTCCGAACCCCACTGCACAAAACTGCAGTTCTGACAATGGCAAAGCTGAAAAAATAAACAATAACATTATTCAGCCCAACTACTCATTACCAGTAATAGAAAATATGTATATGGTACATCATCAGCAATGGGTATTGCACACTTTTTCACTGCATTATTATGTATGACTCACTTTAAAATGATCGAACAGCCACACTGAGAAATTCAAACACAGGAGGGGGGAAAAAAAGGTATCCAAAGTAGTTTCGACAAACTGAAGTGGAGATGCAGGAGAGTTGAGAAGGAAAGTGAATTAGCTTGATGAACGGAACACACAGTAGTAGCTTGTCCAGAGTCAGAGGGCTGCAGACATCGTGCCAGTCCTGCTGCCTGTAAACTTCTGATTCTGCTTTGTGGAAGGCACTGTTGTTCCAGATCACTCTCTTTGCACAGGCCCGCAGTAATTGTCACATCACAATGTGGCAAGGGACAAAATAGCTTTCCCTTTGAAGGATTTCCATTTGATATAATATCCAACTCCCAGTCCATGCTGCAATAACCATATTTCAGAGAAACGGCTTGCAATTGTTCTGCACCGTTTAGAATATGCAGGAAATGTGTCTTTACTAACACAGCATAATGCAAACACGCACGATATATCAATAGTAAATTCGCACGACGAAGGAAACGCAAGCATAAATGTATTACCTGCAGCCAAATTCACAATAATGAATTGTTAAAACGAATAATAACTGAAGAAACATTGTCAACCTTGCCAACAAAATTCTGAAAACTGTGACCAAAAAAAGAAAAGGCAGCCAAATGTTGACCACATACATGTGGACCAAATTAGTCACGAAAATAACGAGGGGTGGGTAAAAATATTGATTCATCAATGCAATGCAATTCTTCCCCCTGCAATTCAATATCGCTTCAACAAATCCTCTGAATCGATTCATCTCCTTACCAGTCAGGTGCGCTTTGTGTGTGATTCACGTTGTATGGACGAACGCCGCACTCGACCAAACGTCATCAAAATAACGACTAAAGCAAGCAGCAGCAGCTGCTTTGTGAAGCCAGCGACTTCTACTTTTAAAGCTGACGTTTGGGCTCATTTTCCCCTGTAAATCCAGAACACAGGAAATGGGCAAGACACTCGAACCTTGATACACAATATCAGCACCAAAACATGTTAAAAGTCGTGCGTCCCAAAGCGGTACGCAGAGTTAAGAGAGCGGTTTTGGACTTGTTGAAGTTGGCAGAGGGAGTGGCTGACCCCTACGTACATAAAAATCACTTCTCCTTTCATTGCTGATGAGTGGGAATTAGTATCAAATGTTTTGCAGATGGGAGACCTGCACAGAAGCTACACAGGGAGCAATATAGTGAACTTGTTGAGAAATGCAATAAATCAAGGGTCACCAACAGGGTGCCCGCGGGCTGTTCTAAAAATAGTTCACCAGTGCCAAGCTTCTTAATTTGTTTTGTGTTGCTATTCAAAAAAAAAGGGAAAAAAAACGGCACTTAACAATGTGCTGCATCTAGCTTTTTTTGTTGCTATTGACAATTTAAAAAAAAATAAATAAAAATAGGCGAGTTCAAAGGTTGTATTGTAGCACGTGACCAAACTGTAGCATTCGTGGAGTTAAGGTAGCAGGCACAATGACAATGTTGAGATGATTTAACACCCAAAATACAACCCCAATTCCAATGAAGTTGGGACATTGTGTTAAACATAAATAAAAACAAAATACAATGATTTGCAAATCATGTTCAACCTATATTTAATTGAATACACTACAAAGACCAGATATTTATTGTTCAAACTGATAAACTTTATTGTTTTTAGCAAATAATCATTAACTTGGAATTTTATGGCTGCAACACGTTCCAAAAAAGCTGGGACAGGGTCATGTTTACCACTGTGTTACATCACCTTTTCTTTTAACAACATTCAATAAACGTTTGGGAACGGAGGACACTAATTGTTGAAGCTCCGTAGGTGGAATTCTTTCCCATTCTTGCTTGATGTACAGCTTCAGCTGTTCAACAGTCCGAGGTCTCCGTTGTCGTATTTTAGGCTTCATAATGCGCCACACATTTTCAATGGGAGACAGGTCTGGACTGCAGGCAGGAAGGAAACCGGAGTGCCCGGAGAAATCTCACGCAGGCACGGGGAGAACATGCAAACTCTACACAGGCGGGGCTGGGGATTGAACCCTGGTCCTCAGAACTGTGAGGCAGACGCTCTAACCAGTCTCCCACCGTGCCGCCACCTGTATGTACCTTTCAGCATTAATGGTGCCTTCACAGATGTGTAAGTTACCCATGCCATTGGCACTAACACAGCCCCATACCATCACAGATGCTGGCTTTTGAACTTTGCGTCCATAACAGTCCGGATGGTTCTTTTCCTCTTTGGCCCGGAGGACACGACGTCTACAATTTCCAAAAACAATTTGAAATGTGGACTCATCGGACCACAGAACATTATTCCACTTTGCATCAGTCCATCTTAGAAGAGCTCTGGTCCAGAGAAGCCGGCGGCGTTTCTGGGTGTTGTTGATAAATGGCTTTTGCTTTGCATAGTAGATTTTTCAAGTTGCTCTTCCGGATTTAGCGCCGAACTTTATTTCCTGACATTGTTTTTCTGAAGTGTTCCTTAGCCCATGCAGTGATATCCTTTACACATTGATGTCGGTTTTTGATGCAGTGCCGCCTGAGGGATCGTAGGTCACGGGCATTCAATGTTGGTTTTCGGCCTTGCCGCTTACATGCAGTGATTTCTCCAGATTCTCTCAACCTTTTGATGACATTATGGACCGTAGATGTTGACATCCCTAAATTTCTTGCAATTGTACGTTGAGGAACATTGTCCTTAAACTGTTCGACTATTTTCTCATGCACTTGTTCACAAAGAGGTGAACCTCACCCCATCTTTGCTTGTGAATGACTGAGCAAACCAGGGAAGCTCCTTTTATACCAATCATGGCACCCACCTGTACCCAATCATCCTGTTTACCTGTGGGATGTTCCAAACAGGTGTTTGATGAGTATTCCTCAACTTTCTCGGTCTTTTTTAGTTAAGTTAATGATTATTTGCTAAAAACAATAACGTTTATCAGTTTGAACATTAAATGTCTTGTCTTTGTAGTGTATTCAATTAAATATAGGTTGAACTTGATTTGCAAATCATTGTATTCTGTTTTTATTTATTTTTAACACAACATCCCAACTTCATTGGAATTGGGGTTGTACATGGCAGACAAAAGAACAAAAGCATAATTTTCACAGTGAATAGGAGGATGAATTCTTTGTTACAACTGTGAAAAAGTCCTGCATGTCTCTCATTCATGGAGCGACTGGGGCGCCGCCAAAGCGACACATGTGGAGAGACATCTCAGAACGTGCCACACAAGCTTTCATGCTAACTACCCACTTGGCAGCACACTACGAGCTGAAAAAGTTTGTGTGTTGAAGGCAGCGTTGTGCAAAGAGCAGTCTTTCACGAGATCGGTGAAAATTATCCAAACAATAACCGAAGCTACATACAGCGCGAAGAAAAATAAGCCATTTTCAGATGGGGAGGTTTTCAAAGAAGCAATATAATTGCAATGATAATCACAAGAACAGTCCTAAAACGAAAGAAAAATGGAACCGATTTAATTTCCACTTGCTCAGATGTCCAGTTGGGGACAACTACAATGGTTAGACTGGTATCGGCTATGTCTGGGAATTTTGCCAATCAGCTGAAATGGCCATAATGCCAGGATCTGGCAAAGTGCAGGTGGTTCAGCATCCAGTGTGACGAGTCCGTGGACGGCAGCAGTTCAGTGCAGTTAATTATGTTTATCCGGAAGGTGTTTGATGACTTCTCTTTTGACACTACTTACCTTTAAGACATCTATAACAGAAAGAGGTTCCCTTGGAAAAACTCGCATCAGTGACTACACACGGGGCTTCTGCTACGATCGGCCGACATACAGGATTCATTGCTCACTGTAAAGGTGACATACAGTTCCCAAAGTTTCTGCAGTACCACTGCATCATTCACCAGCAGGCGTTATGTGCAAAAGTGATCGGCTTTGAGCATGTGATGACTCCCTTTTGGTTAGTTTTTTTCACTTTTGAGAGAAACAAAAGACTTCGTCTAATCCAAAGGCAAAGACACCTTGCTACTGGAGGACACTAAGTAGACACTTGACCTCGCATTTTTAACAGAGATTACTGTGAAACTCAACCATTTGAACTGTGCGCTGCAAGGCAAAGGTAAGACTGTTGCTGATAAGTGCTCCAAATGCATTTAAAGCTCAGAAAAAAATGTGCTGTACTTTCCTTCTGTGCAGATGGTGCTGACAGACAATGCTTATGCATCTGAGACTTTTGACAAAGTTATAGAAAAGTACTCTCAAGTCATAAACAGATTTGGCCAAGAGATTGAGAATAGGTTTTGTGACCTTTATCATCTTGAGCCTTGTGTGTCGTTAATTTCCAGCCCTTTCATGAATGTGGACACAACATACATTGCTGAGCAACTAAGTGCAATGTTCATCTTGGATGCTGGACAGGTGGAGATTGAAGTAGTAACATTGCAAAATGAACTCAACCTCAAAGCCTATCAAGCTGCACCAAACCTTTGGTGTCTTGTTGTCACAGAAAAGTACAGTGGTGTATGTACAGCAGCTATGAAGGGTGCCGTCTTTTTTTGATCAACCCATCTGTGTGAATCTGCCTTTTCTGACATGAAGATTAAAAAAAAAAGAGAAACACCACTGATGGACACCTGCAAGACTCACTCAGAGTTGCAGTGCCAAATTACACCCGGGATTACAATACACTGGTGCAAAGCAGTACCCTACGATTGGCTGGCGACCAGTTCAGGGTGTACCCCGCCTCTCGCCTGAGGCCCTAGTGAGGATAAGCGGTACAGAAAATGGATGGATGGTGCATAGCATGCAATGCCAGGGTTCCCACGAACAGGCAAAGAAGCAGAGAGAGATGTCCTCAGAGGCAACATGGCAGTGCACGGCAAAATGAAATTCAAATATTTAAAAATTTTGAAAAATGCATCAGATTTGGTTACAAATTCAATAAGTGATACGATTTAAGAATCTGGAAGCAGCTCTTTGTATGTTACATAATTCATAATACATTTGTACAATGATGGTGCAACAGAGTGCATGATTCGTAAACAAATAGCTGGTGATGAAAATGTGACATAGTGATTTCCTACACTTGCAGAAATTTAAAGAAATAATGTGTTGAGTATTGATATTTATTTCATTCCTAAATGTGACGAAATACGGTGAGAAATCATATGATCAATGTCTTCAATAATAATAAACATGAATAATTATTATCAGTTATTTATTTTTTATCAGTTTATTTTTGAAAGGGGACAATGCAATTTCATAAAACACATGCAGTACACATGGTTAAAAAAGCCAGAATTAGCCAGAAGGCTAGTTTTCATCTGTAGTCCCCTGGCCATGATGTAAAAAAGCAGTAAAATACATCTACAAGACAATATAATATAATTCAGGATACATAATCAAACTATACTATTAAGAGAGAATAAAACCATAATTTTTTTGATCATAACAAAAAAACAACATAACATACTTGTCTTTTAGTGTTGGCAGCTATAGGTGTTAACTAGCCACATTTTCAGTTTTTTTGTGAAGGCCTTGTATGTTGTAAGCAGTTTAACCTCCTCAGGTACTGAGTTCCAGTATAATAGACATACAGTATATAAATAAAGGTAATTTGAGCAAAATTGTTATTTCATGAGTTTGTATCAAACTGGTAGCCCTTTGTATTCATCAGTACCAAGAAGTAGCTCTTGGTTTCAAAAATGTTGGTGACCCCTGCAATAAATGAATGAATGGGGTTTGATGAAGAAAGTACCGTCAATTGTCACAATGTCGCAAACATGCTACTTAATTAGGTACAGCGGCTGAAATAAGTATTTAACACGTCACCATTTTTCTCACTAAATATACTTCCAAAGGTGCTATTGACCTGAAAATATAACCAGATGGGAAAACCCCAAGTAATCCATACATACAAAGAAAGCAGAACAAATAAACTCAGAAAAATAAGTTCTGTGTAACAATGTGAAATGACACAGGGAAAAAGTATTGAACACATGAAGAAAGGGAGGTGCAAAAAGGCATGGAAAGCCAAGACAACACCTAAAATATATCAATAATCAAAAAAGCAATACAGCCGCTTGTCAGTCCAAATGAATATCAGATTGTTCAGTCTTAATTGATGGCCTACAAAAAGGTCTCAGAGCTGAGGTGTGAGTCAAGACACAACTCATGATGGGTAAGAACAGAGAGTTGTCTAAAGGCCATCACAAACTATTGTTGCAAAACATAACGATGGCATTGGTTACAGGCGCATATCTAAGTTTCTGAATGTTCCAGTGAGCACGGTCGGGGCATAATATGTAAGTGGAAAGACAATCATACCACCATAAATGTGCCTCGATCAGGTGCTCCTCGCAAAATGTCTGGCAGAGGAGTGCAAAGAATAATCAGAAGAGTTTTACAAGAGCCATGGACCACCTCAGGAGAGCTTCAAAAAGACTTGGAATTAGCAGGTACTGTTGTCACAAGGAAAACAGTGACTAATGCACTCCGCCGCCATGGCCTATATGCACGCTCACCATGCAAGACCCCATTGCTGAAAAAAAAAAAAAAAAAAGCATGTCAAAGCTCGTTGAAAGTTTGCTGAACAACATTTGGACACGCCAGGACACTTCTGTCAGTCTTTGTGCATGTAAAACGGTATCAATTCACTTGCATGTATCCGCAGACACACACCCCTAGGACTCTTTCACTGGGTGTGGGGTCAAATAACTAATGAATATGCAAATCGCTTGTGTATCCCCTCACTTATACTCTCGTCCTGTAGACTTTTATAATATACATAATTAATGCCACCACACTTCAGTTGTACAGTCGGGTTCACGACCCTTGTCCTGCATGCTTCTTCTCCTCTCCTTGTCCTGTTCTAGCTTGTCCTGTCCTTCCCTCACAGGGTGTAGCACTACAGCCCCATGTAACACTCATATTTAATGGTTCATTGTTGTAGATAATGTAATGATTTACTTCTCTCATCCTGTTGACAATTAGTGCTTTGTCTTTTGTCTTTGTTTCTCTCTCCCTTCTAGAAACTTTGTTCTGTTCGACTGATCACGTCTGATTCTCAATAAACCTCAATTATAATACCACAGCGGAAGCTTAAAAACTCCACGGTTTATCTGCACTTTACCTTTTCAGTGTTTACGCACAACTGCCATGTTTTTTTTTTTACTTTTGTTCTCCATGTGCACAAATAAGTTATTTGCTAATTTTTATTTTCCGATGTTTTATTGCTTATAAAAATGTGACGTGACATACGACATATTTTTACATAGCATCGAAAATAAATATTTCAAAATCGTTTAAATTTACTCTTAATTATTTGTGTATTTCTACTTATTGAATTAATATCGGAACATTTAAATCAATATTGAATTGAATTGCAAGCTAAAGAATGGAAATCTAATCAAATCGTGAGGTTCTTAACAATACCTAGCACTATAAATGAATATAGTTTTAATATGTTGTGCTTCTTTTTTTTTAAAGCTGATCATTATTTGTGCGCAAGCATGATCTGAGGAGGTTCTAAGTTTGTTCACAGAGTAAGAACAAATTCAAGTAAGAACATTTTGATGAATTACAGATTTTTGTGTCAAATCATCATATGCACGATCTCAGCACAAATTTGTGCATACACACTGTTTGCAAATGAAGCCCAATGACACTTGTGCATGTGTTAACATGTATTTTGGGCCACTTCACAGGCAAACAAGTCTTCTCCAGATTGCATGTTACACCTCCTTCAACAGATGTTCAAAAGGATTTAGATCAGGGCTCATAAAAGGTCGCTTCTGTCTCATTCTTAGATGCTATTCCGTGTTTTTAGCTGTGTTTAGGTCATTCTTCTCTTGGAAGAATGTTTAGCTCAGTTGTTTTCACAATTTTGTCCAAATTACTGGCAATGCAATTCAATCCTACATTTCATTATTCACCAACACTAATCATTTTTAGTGCTAATAGTTATTTCTAGGTAGTGTTTCCACAGTGTTTTAGGTTTGTACCAGTGTGAGTGGGTTTTTGGATATAATTTATTTTTTAAATGTTTCTGTGGAAAGGGTTTGAAAAGTCTTCAAAAATACATAGCAGTTAAGCAATAATTTGCAAAACCAATTTAAGCTTTCCTTATTGAAACAGAAATTGGGGGATAGACTTTCTCATTCTGGACTCTCATGACTTTTGGCTTCACAATATTACAGTATATGTTTTTGTACAGACAACAACAGTAGTCATGTCCTGTTGTTAGAAATTAATTACCTTCTGTGCTTCACAAACACACAGTTAAATTAAGGTGGATATTTTAGACAATCAAGGTAAATCATAATTGAAAGCAGATGGATGAAGTTCACCTGAATTTAAGTGTGGACTACAGAATGCAGAATATTGCGTACCCCAAGTGCTTGTGTTCTTTTGTGGCCTGAACAGCTGAGGTTGCAGCTGGTAACTTCACTCACTCACTCTCACGCTCACACACACATACACACACGCACACACACACAGTTGTATTAAGAAGTGACAGAGCACAAAACAGCAAAGAAAATGTTTTATTGGATTAAGCCTCTCCTAGCTGTCCCAGAGTATAATGGAAAGAATTTAGAAACTCAGGGAGGTCTGTCTCAACAGCCTTGTTTGTTCAACTCAGGCAACTTTGGGGTATTCAGTGCACTTTTGTCCTATAGCTACTGACCAACTAGAGAGCGAAATCAAGACCCCTCCCTGAAATTTTCAGGGTCAAACTATTGATCTGAAATTGTGAAAGCATCCAGTAGCCAATGTAATTACTTTTACAGATGTAATACAGAAACTCTTGACACTATATAAAGGTGTGTGTTTGTGTGTGTGTGTATTTATTTTTATTCACACTATAATCTGTTATTTAGTTTTTATTATAAGGCTCACACATAACTTACAAAATGGTGATGCTTGTTTTACAAACTGTAGAAAAAAAACTTTGCTCTATGTTTGAGGGCTACTGGGACTCTAGTGACCCGAGCTCAGTTCCCAACCCAATCTTTTGTTCTAAACTTTTCAAGGGCACCCTATAGAATTACAGAAAGCTGACACAGCTGCAATGTCCTATTACCAAAGTAAACGCTGGCTTGGCTGAAGCTGTAGGGTACAAAGAGCTTAAAAGCAGACATCGGGATTTTGCACCCTTTATCCCGCCAAAAGAATTTTAAGTACAGCACCTTCTACGGGTGACTAACACTTGTCCCTCCATATTTATGGCTCAGGTTGACACTCTTCACATCCTATTACACATTCCATAAACAATTGAGAAACAAGAAGGTGTGATGGGACAAGATGGTATTTTATTCATTTACAGTATATATGAACCCCGTGGAGTCATTTTGTAAGCTCAGTCACATGCGGTACAGATTCACTGGATAGCTGAAAAGAGCCCATGGAATGTGTGAGGAGGCGCATCATTCCATTGTTCACAAGTGGCTCCTCTGGGAATGGGAAGAGCACATATCAAGAGAAGATGAGAAGCAAGACTGTGCCATCCCATGTAATGGCATATGACAACCACCACTGAACGTCTAAATGCCTCCATTAAACTCTACAATTGGCTGTCTGCATGGAGAGTCGGCAGCACAAAGAATGCAAGGAGCAGATTTGTCTTTCCATTTTGGGGAGTTCTCGTCCTGGTTTTGGCTGAACTCTTGCCACTGGTTAGCATAATGTTTGTGTGCAGCTGCAGCTGCTCCAGCAAAAGCTGCAAGTAGCAGGGGTTGTCGTTGAGCCAATGTCGGTCAACTTACAGTGGTTTGGACTTTGATTCTACCTCTAACGCTCTCTCTTTTATTTTTCTCCCTGGACCCAAGCCATCAGCAGTAACAGCAACTGTTGTGTGTAGTGAGGTTCGGAACAGCATTCTAATGAGGGGCCGGACCTCGTCAGAGTTCTTCAACCACCCGCGAGGTCAATAACCGCCAGTCGTCACTGCAAACCCCCAACCTGCTTTGTGACTGAGCTCTAAGTAAGCAATAAACAGACTTGTTGGAGTTTGACACAAACACTTGCTCTGGTTATCTTGACCAGAAAAAAGGGTCAAAACGGTACAGAATCCAAATGCAATTGCAATGTATACCTCTCTGTCTGCACATCACACCACTGTGTTTTTAACTTTGTATGATTGGAATGACTCGCATGTAAGAAAGAAAACAGCAAGGATGTCCTATGCAAAGTCCTCGCACTGCCACATGTCAGAGTAATCTGAATGGCCAGTCAACTCTAATAGAGCCCCACTAAAGAGCTGTCAGAGGGAATCATTAATCCCAAAAGGCAGCCAGAGACAGATGGTACCATGATGGCAGATCGATGCTCTCCCTGACATCTCACCGTTTCCAGTGGCAGGAAGTGGGCTAATCCTTCAAAAGAAAGTTCCAGACTAAACACGCAAGTGGAGCCTGAGCCATGTCTTCCCCAGGCCCCGACATTACCCTACATACACTGTCTCATACATTGGATGGAAAAGAAAGGGAGAAGTAGAGAGGCATTTGTTTTTTTTCTGCTTGAGGGAAGCTTCATAAAAATTCTGACCTTCCCCCGAAGGGCCTCTCTCAGAGGTCCCAAGATGCAAAATAAATGGGGTGGAGCATATATGAACCAAAGATAAATGCCCCCAAAGTAGGCCCCAGAAGCTGAACCAACCTGGAGGCATGCAAATAATCCCAGTATGAAAAGTCCAGAAGATCATCACACCAAATTAACTCCTGGCAATTGATCTTTAATGACTTAAAGGTAGTCCTTCTTTACAGGTGCAAAATAAAACTGTCTGACCATGTCTTCTGCAGAAACTGCTGTCAGTGATTACAAGTCCGCCAGCAAAAATGCACACCCTTAGCCATATTCCCTTTTGGAAAACCAGCAAAATGATTGGGATATAATTTACAATTGTTATGGAGGCTTTCTATTACATACACCTAAGAAGAAGTGAAAAGCTAGGAGGAAATATGAGATGGTTTCCCCTTTGCGGCTATAATGCCTTTCTGGGAAGACTTTCAATGGATTTTGGAGTGTGTGTGTGTGTGTGTATATGTGGAATTCTTTCTTCTATTCATCCAGGAAAAAAAAACATTTTTGAGGCCAGAGGTCACTGATGTTGGACAAGAGGGCCTGGCTCACAATATTTGTTATAGTTCATTGGTTCAAATGTAGGGCAGGGTTTGTGTGTTATACCGATAAAGGTGCAGTATATACTAGCGTTACATATCTAGGCACGATGAAAAAGTAAGATTCCAGGAGAATTAAAGGGACCCTGGCCAAATCCTTAGTGATAAATTGATTAGATGTCTAAATACTGTTCCTATAGTGCCTGAAGTTGTCTTTTCCTCATCCTTTATTTCTGTTGAACCACATCAGTAATGATTTGACTTCAATAAATCACATCTTTATCCGAGCATAGTGATTTCTATGTCTTAAAATTCGAGCATGATCAAACTGATACATTACGTAATCTTACCACCATTTGTGTGTCAGAGTATTATGGTAAATAAAGTAAACATTGTCACTACAAGTTAAGCTGCTTTATTGCAGCTCCTAGCACAGATTTTATGCAAAACTAAATGAATGTCAGATCCTGTCTGGTGTAACTGTAGCACAGTTATTTTTTGTAAGGCTAGTCGCTTTCTTTATCTATCTGATCAAAAACAGGATTCCAGTTTCTGCCTTCCTGCAGCAAAGATAGGGAGGTGTTCATTGGAAACAGTCCGGGAAACTATGAATCCCACTGTCAAGAGCCTGCAAACAAACACTGAACAAATAGCACTGGGATCAAATTGATTTTCTTTTTTAGCTTGTGTGTGTTGAAGGGTATGTGGTTTGACACGTGTCTACATGTCATCGATGGCAAATTCAACAAATTTGGCCACAGAAAAAAGCTCAACTGCGCTGAAAAGTCCTCGTTACGAACTAGTAGGGGCAAGTGATAGTGTTATCAGGCAAAATCTTGTGTGGACTAAAGCAGCTGCACAAAATGTTGGATAAAAGGCCCTGAATATGCAAAGAGAAACAGCAGCTGAAGCATGATAATAAGACTGCCATCTCATGAATGCACTGCTACTCTCCTCACTGCTGTTTTCTAACCTGGCTGTGTGGCAGCATCCACTCCAGCTTCCCAATATACTGTCCCTCAAATTACTTTAATTCCATCAACGCGATGATAAAAGGAGAGGGATAATTATTATCTTTTCCATTCGTCACACAGTGAAGGAACGAACTTGCGGCTGCATCAGTCGAGGCGGGAGCCAGCAGTGACTCAGGACAAAGTAAGGGGGGTGCAAAAGAGAAGGGGCGGGGGGGGTATTCTAGGGGTTGCATGAACACCTGCTAGTGATCCACAACTACCACAGACAAAAACAACCAAAAAGCTGAGGGGTGTTCATGCGATACACTGCATGGACATACAGTGCACTATCTATAGCCCAGTCTATTACTTGCCATTTGTGCGTAATTCTTAGTATCTGTTTCAACCTACTTAGAGCACAAATGTCTGTGGTTGGGTTGCATTGAAATATTTATCATAAAGTCAGTGCCGCCTTTCAAAAGGACGGCACTGGCAGACTAAAATGACATACTAATAGAAAATCCCTTTACAGGATATGAACTCAAACGTGCACTGCAAGGGAATTGCTATACAACTGACAATGACATAAAAGTTGATTTTAAAGCTAAATTGATGTTAGCGTGTTGACCTAAAACATTAAATTGCATATTTAGGAGGACATAATACATAATGTAACACGACATATCATGTACAACAAGGAGGAGCAACGGGACTTGTATGGCAAACATTGACATGCTGCATGATGAGGAGGCCATTTGGTATGACCCACCACCATATGATCATGTCTCCTCCAAGACCTGCTCACCTTCAAAACACAAGACCAGCACACACCCATCCCAACCCTCCATTAAATGTATCTTCCATTGATGCACTCTCCTCAGCTAGTATGTGTTCATATGTTACCGGTCAGAGTCATTATTCTTGTATGACCCCGAAACAAAGGAATTTCTCATGCTCTAAATGTCTTCAACTATTGATCCACGGATTCGCATAGGGGTGCCTGGGGAAAGGAGTGAACAAAACCCTGCCACTGAAAAACATTCAGAACTTTAATTTTCTTGAGGAATGCAAACAGCATGTAACAAACGCTCAGTTACTGCAGCAGAAAGCCCCGCTAGCTGTCAGGAAACTGGCAGACTGAAGACAAGCCCCCTTTTAGTCTTTGGCTGGATCATCATGAATTATTTTGCTATGCAGATGGGTCCTCCTTGCTGAAGAGGAAGAGTGTCGTCTGGCTTTTGATAGACCTTAGAAAGATGGTGACTACTGGATTATTGATGTTTTCATTTCTTCTCTGTGACATACCTGTTTTTCTATTTTTCATGATGTGAAGTTGTTACAGCAGCAGCACCTGAACTTTGAGGCCTTGGGCACTGCATCCTTCTGCTGTACAGATTTCAAATTTAACTCAGATATGGTCTGCTGGAGTTTTCCCCCACTAATTTGGAGGCTATGCAAATATATCAATTGGGCAAAAAACTCATTTACACTCTGCGGGCCAGCCGTTGTCTCATTTCTTCCTGGGTCCGAAACTAATAGAAGACGTAGAATAGCACAAAGTAGAGCAAATATTTCAGAATTAACAACTTCCTGTTTTGAATTTAGCAATTTTTTTTTCCTACTCTGCAATGCTACAACAATTCATTTAAAAAAATTATTGCTTCAGCATGCCATTTCATCGGAATTTTTCATTTCATTGCACGAACGCCACACAGCAACAACAACACATTTTGCATGTTATTTGGAGAACAACGTGTATAAGTGCATGTTTTAAAGCCACGGCTGTGAGGAGTTTGAATCCCTTTTTCTCCACAATCAAGACTAAAGAACACAAACAACCAGATGATTGGCTTAAATGTGACTAGGACTTTTAGCAATGGAGAAGCAGGTCCTTCCAGCTGAGGAATCGCCAGCTAAGTTGAAAAGGTCACGCCATGATGTTGGCCTCGCCCAAAGTATGCCAACCATCTTGGACCCGTAGAGGTCACAGATGCAAGGTCCATCCTTCAGCTCTCTGAGCCATTTTAGGAAAAACGTGGCAAGGACATATTCTTGGGTCGTCGACACGCATTCCAGCACGCATACACCCAAGATAGGAGCCCAACAAGTGGTGGCCCTTGAGAAACAAGCCTGGTTTGACTCCATCAGCACTTAGAAGCTTCAGCGTTATCACAACCAAAGGGATGGGATAATAAAGGGGTGCCTTTGGGAGGATATTCAGCATCCATTGCTTATAACTAGCTATTAGGTGACATTTATTTACACAGGGAAACGCAACCCATTATTACAGCAAACTTTTTTTCTAATTAACCACTGGCGGACTTGATGTTGGCCTTATTCACTCCTTCACTTTCTGTCTTTTTTTTTTTTTTTTTTTTTAGATGTCTGTCAATCTATCAGGCGAGAGCCGCCAACCTCGACGGGAAAAACCCCCGGAGCATCTCCAATAATGCATGCACATCATGCCCCGGTACGCACAAATTCTCACAAGCACTAACAAAAGCACATTCCAGTGGTATCTACGTAGGAAAAAGACAAAAGCGGTTTAATGTCGTGCCTTTCACACAATTTGCAGCACAGCCCATGCTATAAATCTGGCCTGGATTCAGTCAAGAGCCTTGCAAGCGATAATCAGGGACAAACTTTGCGCTGGTCCCATGAACGCACTACTGCGAATTCTGTCTAGTATTGTCTGGGAGCCCACAAAAGTCCAGGTTCAACGTAGTTGATGATGAGATGTTTCCCGGATGGCACTGTGTTCACCTGATGCTGCCATGCAGCCTAAGGTACCAACAAGGGGGGCGGGACACGCCATCGTCCGAAATGACATCTCGTACGACAGCAGAAACGCAACAGAGACTGTGAACTGTCTAATAAAGACGAATAATTAGCTCTCGAGGGCAAATAGAAGACGAGCGAGAGAAGCTCGAGATGAGCCTCAGAACAGGCACCAGTACGAACCTGTTTCACTTCAGCAGGCATGGTCCAATTTCCCTCCCGTCGCTCCCCAAAATGGGAAAAAGAAAAAAAAAAAAAACGTCTCAACGTCTGATGGCTATTTCCAACAGTTGGGAAAGTTCTGCCTTTGCGTCCTCTCCTCCGCTCGTGTCCTTGCGTTAACCTCGTGTATTTACGTGGAGTTTTCCCTCCGAGAGCGCAGAGGTAGCGGCTCAGAAGCGGTCAGCCATCCTCAACTAGCCGCGTCAAGTTCAACCAAGTTAGCGATAACTACACCGGAAGTTGTGCAAGATGCCCTTCAAAGTCAAACCCGCAGTGGCGCTCATGTCGGCCTACAGATCTACTGTACAACAACACAATATTAAAATAGCGCTTGTATAAAATCTTTACATCAAACTTTATGGACCTCGGCGCTAAAATGTAATAGACTACACGTGATGAAGATCAGTGGTTCTCAAACGTTTTACACTAAGTACCACCTTAGAAATTCCTGGTTCTCCAAGTACCACAACAGCAGACCCGAGATGAAAATACAGTAGCAGAGTAGGCGTAAGTGTTCATCCAAAGTGAGGCAGAAATTGGCAGTAAAAAGGCTATTGTAAGCCACTGTAACATTGTGCACTGCACTTAAATATAGGAAAATTAAAGAAATGTACTTAATTAATAATTCAATTGAAATGTATTACACATACAAAAAAATAGCTACATAAAGGTTTGTTAAAAAAAACTATTCGAAAAGATGAAGAGCAAATGTATTGACAAAATATTTGCTCAGTTTTTGTCACTTGAGTGGATACACTTTTACAGTGAAAGTGAAATAATACGACATTTAGGATCTGTTTGAACTGTTATTGTTCTACTCACCAAAATTATGTGCTGGGGTATTCCAAAAAAAGTGGCATAGGCCCATTATGTATTTTTTGTTTTTGTTTAGTTGTTGGTTGTTTTCTCTTTTGTTTCTGCTGGTGTGGCATTGTCATTATTGGTAATCTAAGACTAACAACATATGCAGAACTGTCACAAATTAGAGGTTGAGAATAAATGTTTAAAATTTCACATTTAAAAAAAAAAATGAATAACATACACAGAGAGAGATTTGTATGAATTTCATTATTATTGTTTTACATTCCTGTATCTTCATTGAAGTCATCACCATGTTGAAAGACTGACATAAGTGTGATGCGTCTGCAACTGAAACATATGAAAGAGCTTTTATTTTGAAATTCATAGCACGTGAAATCCAGTCTCTGTTCAGCTGTGTTTATTGTATTTGACAACTTCTAGTACGGGAAAGACTGCTTTGCAGAGATGATGTATTTATAGAATGGAGGGAGTATAGAAGGAAAGAGAAACATACTGTATTCGTCTGAGGAATCTTGCTCTTTAATTCATCCAAGTCCATAGCGGCTGGAGCAGAATTGTGTTGACATTAAGACAATGTGCATTAGATTATGTATGTCTCAATATAAGACACATGCACACATGCACAAACTCACACGCGCACTTTAGGCTTCCTTTTTGGGTCTATCTCTAGCACCTTGCTGGGGTGGGACCAGCACCTTCTATACACCCCAGCTGCCTCTGTCTTTCACCCCAAGGACCCCCTCCCCCTTTGTGGCCTAGAGGGACACAGAGAGGAAAAGGAGGGGGGTGTCAGACACAAAACGAAAGTTGCCCCCATTGAGGCAAAGGCACGCCCGTACGCTGCAAATTTTTACACATGCACGCAGGCGGCTGCTTTTCTCTGCCTCTTTGTCCCGTTCCCCTCACTGCTCTGGATGTGAGGGAGGGTTGGGTCGTACGTGAAAGAATTCACACTCCGATATCAAGTACTGTGTCCACGACTACGGTGGAATGTTAATCTAATAATGTCAATGAAAGCTTAACCGAGAACTTCGAGAGACGTTTGGACAGTCGAGAGAGGCTGAAAGGGATGACTGGACTTAAAATAAACACCGAAAGGAGAAATCCCAAGCAGAGAGGAAATGCCTGAGGTTTAGCATTCCACCAGCCTGGCAGTGCTGTTTCATCTCCCTAGTGTTGCCGATTCAATTGTTCTTATAAAAGAGCTAGCCCACCGTGCGCCACTGGTTTTAGTTCGAGTTACAATCCACAATACCGCCAAAATAGTGGCGTTTATAGTTACTATTTGTTTCAACTCAATATCTTTGAATGATTACATTCAAGCAATTGAATCTTTGATTACATTTAGCAATTGTTGGTCAAAACCTGTTAAGCGCTTTGGAAAACTCAAAAGCAGGAATTTTTTTTGCAGAAATGTATTTCAGCTACTGAATGAATTCAAACATTGACCTGTTGGAAGGTGGTGGAGTAAAAAGACCTCAGGGGCTAACAGGTTATACCTGTATACATATACAGTGGAACCTTGTTTTAAGGGACCCCGGTTTAACGGATATCGGAAGTAACGGGCCAGCAGCATGAGGCACATGGCTAATTTGCACGCGTCCTGGCTCGCCGCGCTCTTGAAAACAGCAGGCCTGGGTTCAAATCCTGGCTGAAGGAGTAAAGTGTGGATGAACTTTTCAAACACTTTCAAGTTGTTGTTTTTTTTTTAAATATTTATTTGCAGTAAATTAGTGCTGTATTGTTTGTTTTATGCCACGTAAAAAGTTTACAACTAATTTTGTACCGTACGGTACCTATGGTGGTATTTAGGCCATGAAAAAAAGTGCTGCAATATAACGAACAATTGGCTGTAATGGACGACCCCCCCCCCCCCCCCCCCCCCCAATTAGTCCATTAAATGGATGGTGCAGCTGATGGTGTAGTGGTACACTCACCTGACTTTAGTGCAGGCAGCGTGGGTTCAGTTCCCACGGTGTGAATGTGAGTGCAAATGCTTGTCTGTGTCTATATGTGCCCTGCGACTGACTGGCGACCAGTTCAGGGTGTAGTCCGTCTTTCGCCCAAAGTCAGCTGGGATAGGTTCCAGCACCCCGCGACCCTAACCAGGATAAGCGGTGTTGACAATGACTGGATGGAGATAAGTGCTGAAAACGTGCAAAGACTGGGTACAATACCGCCGGGCATCGCACTGCTGAGGCATATGGTTCACCGTTCGGCAGCCACGGCAGCGCGATTAACGGCCCGCTGAATTTCACCGGAGGCAAAGGAGGAAATTGTCCCAGCGGTGCGGCTCCAGGTCATCGTGCATCGCTGGGTATTCTCCTCCCCCTGCTTAGGAGCCAGGAGAGAAGGCACGTATTTGATTGAAAGCTGAAAGTTCTGGGGAGGCTGGGTTTTCAGACTGTTCAGCGTTACACCCACAGTCTGTGGAAGCTGAAAGAACATCTCAATTCTTGTCCTTTTTAAAGCCTCATTTCATATACTTTGCCATTTTTTTATTCATTCAAATTTGTCCAACTTGTTAAGAATACTCTTCTCAGTGGTGTGTAAAAGTTACAAGGCATTTTTGGGGTAACTTTGGGGGGATGGTGGCTGCTATCGGCAGCCTTCACAAGTAGCCTATAGCTTGAAATAAGGCCAGTATACGCCCGATACTGATACCTGGTATCGGTAGCTTTAAGCATGTGGGTAATGGGACTGCAGTGGAATATTGTTTAAATCTCTACCATGCAAAGAGAAAGCCATATACTGTATCAACAACACCCAGAAACTCCACTGGCCGGCTTCTCTTGGTCCGAGCTCATGTGTGCTGTGGTCTGACGAGTCCAAATTTCTAATTGCTTTCGGAAATCATGGACGTCGTGTTCTCTGGGCCAAAGAGGGAAAGGACTATCCAGATTGTTATCAGCGCAAAGTTCAAAAGCCAGCATCTGGGATGGGTGTGTTTGTGCCCATGGCATGGGTAGCTTGCACATCTGTGAAGGCACCATTAATGATAAAAGGTACATACAGATTTTGGAGTGGATAGTAATAGTAATAATAGTGGGAAAAAACTGCACCAAATGTGAATAATAAAATTCAAATTAAATACCTGGACGTTTTTGCTTAAATTTAGTATAACATTTTTTAAATCTTCAAATTATTTGTTGGGGAGTTTGGTAATATATAAAAGGTTTTCTCGGGGGAGTCAAGAAAAGTTTGAGAACCGCTGGCAAAACAGCAAAAACATGTTTCTGCATCGTAACATGCATTCATGAACAGGATGTGAGACGCATCTTCAAACAACAAAAGATTAACAAAGCGGCAGGCCCGGACCATGTGTCCCCATCCTGCCTCAAAGTCTGCGCGGACTAGCTCGCTCCAATCTTCGCTCAGATCTTCAATAGATCTCTGGAACTGTGCGAAGTTCCATCCTGTTTCAAACGCTCCACCATCATTCCAGTCCCCAAGAAACCTGCAATCTCGGGTCTGAATGAGTACAGGCCTGTCGCTTTGATATCTGTGGTCATGAAGTCCTTTGAACGTCTCGTGCTGGACCACCTCAAGAGTGTCACAGGTCCCCTGCTGGACCCCCTGCAGTTTGCCTACCAAGCAAACAGGTCTGCGGATGATGCAGTCAACATGGGACTGCACTTCATCCTAGAACACCTCGACAGTGCAGGGACCTACGTGAGGATCCTGTTCGTGGACTTCAGCTCAGCGTTCAACACCATCATCCCTGAACTCCTTTCATCCAAGCTTCTCCAGCTCAGCGTCTCACCTGCCATCTGCCAGTAGATTTACAGCTTTCTGACAGGCAGGACACAGCAGGTCAGACTTGGGGAGGCCACCTCATCCACACGCAGCATCAGCACTGGGGCGCCCCAAGGTTGTGTCCTCTGTCCGCTGCTTTTCTCTCTCTACACGAACGACTGCACCTCAGCGCACCTGACTGTCAAACTCGTGAAGTTTGCAGATGACACCACTGTCATCGGCCTCATCAAGGACGGTGACGAGTCTGCATATCGACAGGAAGCGGAGCGGCTGGAGCTGTGGTGCGGCCGACACAACCTAGAGCTGAACACACTCAAGACTGTAGAGATGATCGTGGACTTCAGGAGGCATCCTTCGCCACAGCTGCCCCTCACGTTGTCCAGCCGCCTTGTGTCAACCGTCGAGAACTTCAAGTTCCTGGGAATTACAATCTCTCAGGACCTGAAGTGGGCGACTAACATCAACTCCGTCCTCAAAAAGGCCCAGCAGAGGATGTATTTCCTGCGGCTTCTGAGAAAGCACGGCCTGCCACCGGAGCTGCTGAGACAGTTCTAGACAGCGGTAGTCGAATCAGTCCTGTGTTCTTCCATCACAGTCTGGTTTGGTACTGCTACAAAAAAGGACAAACTCCGACTGCAACGGACAATCAAAACTGCTGAAAGGATTGTCGGTACCCCCCTACCCACCATTGAGGACTGGCACGCTGCCAGAACTAAGATAAGGGCGTGCAAAATCCTCCCGGACCCTCCGCACCCAGGTCACCAACTCTTCCAGCTCCTTCCCTCAGGTAGGCGCTACTGATCAATGGAAACTAGAACTAGTAGACATTCCAACAGCTTCTTCCCTCTTGCGATCAACTTCTTAAACACCTAACCTATAATTCCATTACAACAAGCTGGCAATTTTTTTGACTTGAGTTCATTGTCACATTTCTGTGGGCCAATTATGTATTACTCGTGCACTCACTGTAGTTGTCTCGCCATGCTGCACTATTTGCATATACTGGCCACTCATGCCAGAGTAGCATCTGCTCCATTGCACACTGTTTGAGGAGTATCTGTAACATTTGCAAGACCAA
Source organism: Phyllopteryx taeniolatus (assembly GCF_024500385.1). Lineage (NCBI taxonomy): Eukaryota > Metazoa > Chordata > Actinopteri > Syngnathiformes > Syngnathidae > Phyllopteryx > Phyllopteryx taeniolatus. The sequence goes on along the minus strand of NC_084504.1, from coordinate 4,843,351 downwards.
CATTGTCCCAGATTATTGCACTACTCGTCACTTTAAACCGCATACACTCCTTGAAGTCTCAGCGCCCCTTGCACAATGGTCATTGCACCAGTCTATTGCAATATTAGTCATTCGAACTGCTCTAAATGCTAGAGGACTCTGCATCTTTTTGCACAATTGTTTTTTGTCAATGTCTCTGTCCCCAAGTGTTCTGTAAATTGACTGTCTGTTGTACTAGAGCGGCTCCAACTACCGGAGACAAATTCCTTGTGTGTTTTGGACATACTTGGCAAATAAAGATGATTCTGATTCTGATTCTGATTTCAGGTAAATGTTCCATCTGAATGTGGAGGAAGGCGATCCACAGTTGACTAATTCTCTAGGATTATGTGAGCCCCATGGGAACTTTTCAGTCCATCCATCCATCCATTTTCCGTACCGCTTATCCTTACTGGTGGTTTGGAAAGCCTGAGTCTTCCCATGTGTGCGTGCAAATTTAACAGCCCAACACTGAACATAATCTCAAATGTGCCATTGCAGTTTTTAATCATCGCCAGGGAAAATTGGGTAGATGAATGGACAGTTAAATTCTGCAAAGCTCCAAGGTGACAAGCAGCAATATGTAGTTTTCATTGAAAAACTACTATGCAAATCGCACTCTCAGAGCAAAAAAAACAAAAACAACAACAATGTGCCCGTGTTAAAAATGTCAAATGAGTATGTAAACTCACGAGGCTTGTTAAAAAAAGGCTTTGAAGAACACCTTCGGACATAGATGAACCTTGAAGACTGTTTTCAATTATCGGTAGTCTTTTTTTTTTAATGTTAAATACCGTCAGCACCCAGCCTTGTTTGGTGGACACGAGGATGGGTCAAATTCCACACGGAGCACTGGGGTCTTATGAAGGAGAGGGACTTTATTTTAAACATATGAGCTACAGTTTAGGTTCCGTATCAAAAGACCGCAAGCATGTACCACATGAGAAACTACACCGCGAATGGGGACACTCGCAGGGCAGCGACAATGGGTGAGTGCAGAGGGACTGCAAGCGAGGCAGTGGGCTTCATGGGCATCTCGGTCTCCCTGTGCAGTGGCTACCATGGTCTGTCAATATATATCTTTACATGAAAACAGTCTATGGTGCAAAAAAGATCGGGGACTGCTCCCTGAGAGACCGAGGTTAAATGTATCTTTGGACTATCTTGGTCTCCCTCAAGGATCTGTATGCAGGAATTGTAACCACTGACACAGTTCATCTATGTAAAGAAGATTTGAAGTAAGGAAAATTGGAGCAGCTTCCAGATACCCTTCTTAGAGATTTTAGTGAACTTAATGCTTGATTGGATTGTGATCAAATGGCAGGGACTTGGACTACGGCAGTCATTAAGTCCGCTAGCGGACTGATTCGAAGGCTGAAGGTTTGAAGCCCCTCATAGAGGAATATAAATAGCTCACAATATAAAAGGGATTTCCACTGCTAGCCATTCTTTCTCTATATCTGTGTGAACTACAAAAATATGTCCAACCCAGGGTAAAAACACTTTAGCTTCCATGTGTGTTCCGAACTGATCCACAAAAAAATGACCTTAAACAGTTAGCAGTGTGATTCATGGGCCATCCCAGCTGACAATAAACCTACATTTGCAGATTCTTAATGTCTTTATAATTCCCCTGCTCTGCACATGTATGGGTTCATAAATGTTATGTTTTGGCGTAACGTGACGCTGCTGTACAAAGTAGGGTCTACACACAAAAGATAAAATAACTCTGTAGTCCATTATTGTTGTCATGGTGCTCAGGTACATGCACAAGATTAGATCAAACAATTCAAACGTGCATGTCCTCTGTTTTCACAAACTACCATTTTCGGTGTTTAAAGTTAGAATATGTCAATTATGTCGGCCCCTACGCTGGAATTACACATTACAACAACAAGGCTGTCCCTCGCTTCGATATGATGTAGGCCACCCCTTGTATGTGATGATCCCACAAGATTCTACATTTTTATTCTGTTTTGAAGAACAGCCAGTGAGAAAAAAATAATTAGTTGGAAGGGGCAATTGTTCTAAATTCACTATAGTATTTTGTGCATGCCTGGCTTGGATGTTGCTGAACTTTATTATTATAATTTTTATTTACTTTTTTTAATTTTTTTTACCACAGGCACCTTGTTGGGCAGCTCAGGGGTCTTGGGAAGAACACATGAATTTCGGTCACGTCAGATGGCTACAATACAGACAGAGTGAGTCTTTCCCTATTATTGCTGCGTTTGTTCAGTGCATGCATTTTACATCAGGCATCTTGTTGGGCAGTGTAAGGGTCCTCGGAAAGAGATTTTGTTTATTCGCGGCAATTAATTATTCTTTTTGTTTACACTATAATTGATGTATGATTATTTTCTGCCACAGAAACACAAAATAATATGTTTAGTGAACTTTTTACAAAAGACAAGGGGCCACGCTCCGCAGACTGCTCGGAAAAATGCGTCATTTCCACTATGTCATTTTCAGTGAGCCAGCGCAGAAATGTCTACGGTAGACACTACATATATTTAAAAAATCTAATACTGAAAAATAGAGCAAGATGTTAGAGGCAGATAGGCTTAATCAGCATTTGTCATCTCCTCTAGTAGTGGCTTGGGTGAAAATGTTTTGTTTTTTTCTTTTTTAAACAAAAAATCATTACATACTGCAGGTTTAAGCCTGTTTTACATGGTGCTCCAGACTGCCTCTAAATGGTTGCCCCTAAAATTTGAGACAGGGCGAGTAAATTTGTCATCTACTCGCACGTGTGAAAAATTAGAAATGTGCAGATTTTTACATAAAAATTAAATGTTTAAATATTTTTTTGTTGCTGACGAATGTCTGCTCCACACTTGAACCCAGTTGTTGTCAAAAATGCACAACCAAGTCAGGAACTCTGCACTATGCAAAATTGTGGCGGAAAAATCAGTCACCATAATGCAAAAAAATTACTAAACATTCACTATAGCAAGTGATAAATGTCAGCTCCCTGAGCCAACATCTTGACAGTACGTGAGATGGAGGCTATGATTGCGGCTGATGACGCAACGCAAGAATGTTTAACTGCCATTTTCTAGAACTTTCACTGTGAAGTATAATGAATTTGACTTGATATCTATTAGTTTTTAAATGCTTGCATTTTCAAGCTTCCAAACACCTTTCAGTTTAATTTAAACAGCCCCGAACTATTTGAATTAACAGTAACAACTGATGAATGACATACTACAATGGACACTCAGAACTTGACCAGAACTTGTAAGGCTGCTCTTGTTCGGGTTTTGAATTTAAGAAAATTAAACCAAACATTACTTTGTATTTCATTTTGTCATGTCATGTAACTGCAAAAAGATTGTATGCAAGTATTTGTTGTTAATTGTAAGATGAAACCCCCCCCAAAAAATCTTTGAAAATAAGTAACCTTTTTTAGATCTAGTGTCGTCATGAACATTTTCATCTTTGCTATGTGATAACTGATACGCTTTTAGAAAGGATATACACCCCTGCCTCTCCCCCGAAAAAAACCTGGCAGAGAACAAAAATATTTAAGAGTCAAGGGAGTGGGGGAGATCAGCTGATTCCAAGCCACGCTGTCTCATTTTTGTACCGCATTGCCCTGTTTTCATCCACATTCTTTAACTTTTGGACCATAATTTACTTTAATAGTTACAGTATTTTCATTGTTATATTTTCCAACTGGTTTAAGTTCTGAGAGTCCACTGTGTAATACTTTATTAATTGTTTACGACCAAAGGGACTCAGGTTCCATTTTCCCAAATGGCATTGGCACTCATAGCCCAGGTTCCCTTCGACAAGGCACCTACTGAAATTGTGCCGGAAAGCTGCTCACTGCTCTATTTTGTCACTAAAGCGATGTGCTCATTGTATTTACTCTTTTTATAGACCAAATTCATACTTCAAATCATAATTTTTTTTTTCTGTTAAATTATTGCTGGCAGAGCCCATTTTACTGGAACTCATCACACTAGCAACTAATCAAACCTTGTTCACCTCTCTCACTTTCATTCGGATCTGCCTCTGAAGATGATTTGATATACTTTGAACTACTATGGAGACATAAGTAGGTCTTTTGTTTCGAAACATGAAAAACAAGCAGCAACATTCTTGGCATTCCCTACTGGCTACTCCACATAACAACAGTATAGAAAAAAGTGGTGAAGGAGGACCTTGGGAACAGTCTGAGGTGCAAAAATAAACAAAGGAGCCACTTTCACACTAAGGTAATTAGGGTGTTTATGGAGGGCGAGAAGGTTCCTGATGGCACAGTGGGTGGAAAACACCGGGTCGAGATAGAGGAGGAATAGAAAAGGAGAGCAGGGGGAAACTAAGGTTCATTGTTAGGAAGCTGATTTATGAGGGTACAAGGTCTCCCAGCCCCAGCCAGTTGAAGGATAGATCTTCTGTCACTATATCACCCTCAGCCCTTTGTGTGCATTGTGCCTAGACAGGGCTGGGAGCTGTGTGGAGATGAAAGTGGGTGGAGGGCGACTGGGCCGACTGTTGGTGGAGTACTGCAGTGCCATCGCAGGGTTAGGGCCTGTACATCCTCACCACAGACAGCAACACTGATCAAAAGCTGCACTGTTCCCTCCCGTCTGAAGCTGTAAAGTCTTTGAAAACTTCTCAGAACATTCAGACAACAAGATGATAGAGGTCTGCAGTGTCAGAAGCCTGCTGAATAACAACACTTAAAAAATAAACCAACAGTTTATGATACCATAATGCATGAAATTATCCTGTTTTCTTATCAATGTGCACGGCACGAGATGGGAGATGAGTCGTCTGGTGAAATGAGGTCACCTTTCTCCCGCAGCCTCGGAGGGATGGGGCTGTCTGTCTCTTGTCTGTCTATCTCTACACGTAGAATTTCGCATAATACATTACTTGATCTTTCAAAGCCTTGATGAGGACGTACCTTCGGGCAAAAATCAATTTGCAAAGGCGAGCGCAATATCAAATGAAGAAAGGGCTTCTTAGTATGAGTGGTCGCATGAAGGGACTGTCAATGGATCAAGATACAAAACAGTTTTCGATCTGTGTCACTGAATCTCTTTTGGTGATTAAGTGAAAGAAGCGAACGGAGGGTCTGACAGAAACGTTCTAATGTTTTGCACTGAACGGTACAGCATAAGCATGTTCTTTGCATTGATTCATAAAGTGCTAAATTGATATGAATGAGGACAAGAATTAATCACAAAAATTCCTGAAAAATAGGCCATTATTATTAACACACTATACGTTATGTACAGGGGTGCACATAAGTGATTTTCAGGTGTGCATGCGCACGGAAAATACTGAAAGCGCACCAGATTCAAATGTGTCAGTGTGCATTTGCATAGCAAGCATTTTGCATGTTTTTTATTTTTGGGGGGTGGGCAGTGAGGTAGATGGGGCTCGAGCAGCTTTGTCATTCGCGAATGACTTGTTCAAATAAACTTTTGAGTGAACGTCCTGAATGGAATCATTTCATGATCTGATTAATTCCTCTTTCAATTCAGTTGAGCTCAGCCGCGAGCTTGTACCACATGAGAAACCCCGCAAACGGGGACACTCGCAGGGGCAGTAACGGTGACTGAGTGGAGAGGGACCGCCAACGAGGCAGTGGGTGTCTTGGGCATCTCGGTCTCCCTGTGCAGTGGCTACGATAGTCTGTCAAAATGTTTCTTTACATGAAACCAGTCTGTGGTGCAAAAGCGATCGGGAATTGCGCTTCTCGAGAACTGCGCCAAACCAGTTGATCGTGTGGTCCCATACTGGTCCTGCAGGAACCCAAGTGTGCTTCAGCTTGAGGTCACAAAATGATGGCTGAACATTCTCCTTCAGGATTTGCTGTTCAAGTTCAAGAGCAGAATTCATGGTTCCATCAATCACAACAATTCGTCCAAGTCCTGAAGGAGCAAAACAGCCCAAGACCATCACACTACCACCACCATGTTTGACTATTGGTATGATGTTCTTTTTCTGAAATATTGTGCTATATTTACACCAGATGTAACACCTTCCAAAAAGCTCCACATTCATATCCTCAGTCCGTATAACATTCTCCCAAAAGTCTTGGGAATCATTCAAATGTTTTATTGCAAAAGTAAGACGGGCCTTTATGTTCTTTTTGGTCAGCAGTGGTTTTCGCCTTGGAACTCTGCCATGGGTGCCATTTTTGTCCAGTCTCTTCCTTATTGTTGTGTCATAAACACTGACCTTAACTGAGGCAAGGGAGGCCTGCAGTTGTCCTGAGTTCCTTTGTGGCCTCCTGGATGAGTCCTTGCTGCTCTCTTGGTGTAATATCTGTAGGCCGGCCACTCCTGAGAAGGTTTACCACTGTTCCATGTTTTCTCCATGTAAGGATCATGGCTCTCTCTATGGGTCGTTGAAATCCTAAAGCTTGAGTAATGGCTTTTGTAACCATTCCAATCTGATAGATGTCAATTACTTTATTTCTCGACTGTTCTGGAATTTCTTTGGATTGTGTCATTTTGTTACAGCTTTTTTAGATCTTTTGTCCAACTTGATTTTGTCGCAACATATTCTGTTTAAGTGATTTATTGATTGAACGGGTCTGGAGTTAATCAGTTCTTATTGCCCTTTAATATTGTAATGAGCTGTTATATCTGTTTATTGTTGTGTGTTGCTGTTGGGGGATTGTGAGACCAAGACGTGTTCTGTTGTACTTACCGCTGTTAATTCCGAGGGGCTTTGAACGGATCGCTCTGCTCAGTGTAGGGAAAATCGGAGAAAGCGAGAGCCTCGAGGTGAGCTGATTTCAAAGTACTGTACATAGTTCATCTTACTCCTCTTCTTTTATTTAACTGTTTATGTTGATTTCAATTTATTTTTCTTAATGTAAAAACATGAAATATTAAATTAAGACTTAATAGTTATAATTGATTTCAATATATATATATATATATATTGAAGGTGGCTTTTCAACCTATTTTTGGCACCCCCTTGAGGCAGTGGTACCCTTAGAATGTGTTAATCTTGCCCAATGGGCGGGGCAGCCTTGAACACATGTACACATCAAAACAAAAAGTTCCATCCATGAGGTCGGTGTGTTGGGAGAAAAAATGAGAATCGACAACCACCACTGGTGCTCCTTTGAGAACCAGACCCAAATTGTTACATGCACCCCTGGCTATGTATAATGATACAGTATAATGCTTATGAAGACTCAATTACAATAAGACGGTCACATGGTCCAGTAAAAAACACCAGCAGATTACCAAGGAATCCGACTGGCCTGCATTGCATGTATCTTCAACCCACAGACAACGGCCGTGGATAGTCGCTACAGCAAAGGGCAAAAAAAGAGGACGCAGGTCAATGCAAAACATTGACATCAGACCTACAAATAGATTGGAGCCACTCTTACAAGACCTTGGCCAAGAATGCCCATCCCCCACCAACACTGAAAGGTATGAAACCAAATCATACAAGAAAAAAATAGGACCTCAAATGTTAATAGTTGGTGATGGAGCTGTCAAGGATGTGAAATGTTTTTGCAGTGAGAAGAACACCAAAGTACTGTGTTTTACCAATGACATGGTGTCTGATATTTAAAAAAAATTAATAAATCCTGGAGATCACAAATGAGCACCCAATTGTGAAATCTGTCATTATACACACAGGGGCCCTGGATGTTGTTAAGCAATCAGAGGTACTGAAGCGAGATTTAATTGATCTAACAAAAGTGCAATGTCTAGATGCTGCGGTTTTCATAAGTGGACTTCTCCCAATGCTACAATTTGGAGATGAACATTCTCCCCGTGCCTGCATGGGTTTTCCCCGGGTACTGCGGTTTCCTTGCACATCCCAAAAACATGCACGGTAGGTTAATTGAAGACTCTAAATTGTCCAGAGGTATGAATGTGAGTGCGAATGGTTGTCTGTTTATATGTGCCCTGCGATTGGCTGGTAGATCATAATATGGTGCTGAACAGGTTGGAAACACGGGTAGGACTAAATGAAACAGTCCTTAAATGAATCAGGTCCTACCTGGAGGAAAGGAGTTATTTTGTAACCATTGGAAATGTTCAATCTCATCAAATGGCTAAGGGTCTTAAGGGTCAGTTCTTGGACCCCTCCTGTTCAGCCTGTATATGCTACCCTTGGGTCAAATTCTTCAGAACTTTAATTTTGACTATCATAGCTATGCGGGCGGCACGGTGGTCGAGTGGTTAGAGCGTCAGCCTCACGGTTCTGAGGACCCGGGTTCAATCCCCGGCCCCGCCTGTGTGGAGTTTGCATGTTCTCCCTGTGCCTGCGTGGGTTTTCTCCGGGCACTCCGGTTTCCTCCCACATCCCAAAAAACATGCATTAATTGGAGACTCTAAATTGCCCGTAGGTGTGACTGTGAGTGCGAATGGTTGTTTGTTTGTATGCGCCCTGAGATTGGCTGGCAACCAGTTCAGGGTGTACCCCGCCTCCTGCCCGATGACAGCTGGGATAGGCTCCAGCACGCCCGCGACCCTAGTGAGGAGAAGCGGCTCAGAAAATGGATGGATGGATAGCTATGCGATGACACACAGTTGTATCGAGCAGTGTCTCCAGATGACTACAGTTCAATTGAGGTGTTGTATCAAATAACTGGATGAGCCAAAACCTTTTTCAATTAAACCACAACAAAACCAAGATAATTGCTTTTAGCAATAAAGAGGATTTCTGTTCGTAAATACCTAGTCACTGTCTTTAAAAAAAACAAAGACCAAGTCCAAAACCTTGGTATACTGACAGATTCCGACTGGACTTTCAACAGTCATATCAAATCAATTACTAAAACTGCCTTCTACCATCTGAAGAACATTTCCAGAGTGAAGGCTTGCATGTGCCAAGCAGACCAGGAGAAGCTCTTCCATGCTTTTATCTCAAGTCGACTTGACTATTGTAATGCTCTTCTGAGTGGACTCCCCCAAAAGAGCATGAAATAGCGGCAGCTCATTCAGAATGCTGCAGCTTGGGTTCTGACCAGAACAAAAAGGTCAGAGCACATGACTCTAATTCTAAAGTCTCTACACTGGCTCCCAGTCAGCTTTAGAAAAGATTATAAAGTTCTGCTACTGCACTTATATAGCACTTTATCTACAGTGCCCAAAGCCCTTTAAAAAGCCTCACATTCACCCACTCACACACACATTCATATACCAATGGGTGGTTGCTGCCATGCAAGGTGCTGCCAGGCCCACTGGGAGTAAATTAGGGTTCGGTGTCTTGCCCAAGGACACTTCTACATGGGGACAGTCGTAGCCGGGATTCGAACCAATGACCCTTCGGTCACTGGACAACCTGCTCTACCTAATGAGCCACAGCCGCCCAGGTTAATGCCGTGAACACATGGAAGAAATGCTCATGGAATATCAACCCAGTTGGACATCTACAGACTCAGGTCAAATAGTGGAGCACAGTGTCCAAAGCAAATATGGTGAAGCAGCATTTAGCTATTATTCTGTGAAATAAGTTGCCAACAGATGTGATGTCAGCCCCAAGTGTGACTGTTTTTAAGCCCGGGTTTCCACTTTTAAATATTTCTTGCGCTGTACGCTGTTTTAATTGTACTTTGTTTTAAATGTTTTTCAGTTGTTTTTTCATTGTTTTTAAATGTTTTTAATCATGTAAAGCACATGGAGTTTCCTTGTGTATGAAATGCGCTGTATAAATACATTTGCCTTGCATAAGTTCCTCACAAGGAATATGAATGGATTCCAATGAAAGAAAAATGGTGCTATCTTTTCGGTGGTTTATAAGATCTTGATGTATAGTACATAATTGGAAATAAAATTTAAAAATGTCGATCCCTTCTCTCCTATTCATTTTCCCAACATTTTCTGGTCACAGCAAAACTAATGGATTTGCCTCAAGGTTCCACAACTTTTGGAGGGAAATATATTTTGCACTGCTGGAGAACTGCTCTAGACTACATACATACAGCGAGGTCTTTCTAATTCCAGTTACCTTGACAAGGGCATAACACCGTATTACAAACACTACAGTGTTTGAAAACTTTAAAAAAGCTGGTGGGTAAAAACTATGTGCATCCTAGCATTTTATGTTTTCGGGTTTTATCTGACCTATATGCATGCAACATCTATGGAACACTGGACAACTCGTGCTGAAGGCGTCAGGACCTGTATGCAGCTCATACAACCCCATACAAACATACTGCTTGAGCAAGTTTAGCCTACAGGGTTTCTAAAATGAGTGAGAAATGCCTGTTGGCCAACTGATATGTCAGTGTGATGTAAAATTATTAATATTTATGTGATCAGTCCCCAGTTACAGTCAATTTAACGTCCAAAGTATGTGCAGTGTGAGGATTGAGTTCCACAATGTGTGAATGTGTATGATAATGTGAGCAGGGGGGATAATTCACAAACTGTTATTCCTATAAACATGTATGAGTATATATAGTTCCTCTTTCAAACACAAGTACTGCACATATACACATACAGTACAGAATTGGTAGTTTACCATAGAAAGGATTCCAGGAGAAGGGTTAACGCTTTCACCTTTTCCTTCCTCCCTCTGTGAGGCCCCTACAGTGTAAACACTGACACAGACCATTAACAAAATGTAACCTCAGGCACAGGTACTGTAAGTATAATCATTTGTGTGGGTTTTACACCTTATTAAAAATAAATGCCCTTTCCACTTTTACCGTGAATAAACGTGCTGCATCTTAGCATTGCAGGTGCTGCATGAACAAATTGCTTTCGATTTCTAGTTATTAAAACGTGCAGTTTGAAGGGCTCTGTTCAAAAATTCATTTTGAGTGAAAATTGGGATGTCCAAAGTAAATTTGTACAAAAGAAGTACATGCCTCAGGAGTATCCTCAGAGAGGAAGGTCTGAGCAAATATATCCTATGTTTCTTCACCCTGGAAGTCATCAACAAAGGTAGATAATTTTTCACGGCAGAGGCTTGAAATGTCAAAATCAATCGGCTGATGTTTCTGTTGACATTTTTAGAAAATTACAGATGTCTCATTTGTCCATTTTCTGCTATTGCGGATACAGTCAGCAGTGAAAGAAGCCCTGGCAAGGATTCCTATATCTGGATGAAAGGCCACATTCAATCAAAACCACCACCAGACAATATCAAAGACCAGAAGGTGAAAGAGGTGAAAAAGGTAATTCACAGAACATCCAGGACAGGGTTCAAGCAATGTGAATAGGTGTCTCAAAATGCCAGAACTTGAACTTAAAATGCTAGAACTAGAATTGTGATTGATTCCCACCGATGAGGAGGACCTAACATGATGATGGAATGAGCTTGCTCAGATGGAACAACTGCATAGGAGAACAAAATGTCTCTAGACGAGTTAGCTGGGATGTGAAGGTGTGGTTGATACACACAAGAGGGGTGGGCCAGCATGCTCACACAATTACCTGCATCACCACTTGCTGCCATGCTAACGGTTGGCTGGTGGGAGGGTTGGGAGGCACATTGGCCCGCCCAAGCTGCAAGGTGCGTCGCTCCTCCTCGAGGGCTCGAGTCAACTGCTCAAAACGGGCCTCCTGTTCTTTCACTGACGCCAGGATGCTGGAAGCTGAGCGAACGTCATAGTCCTCCATGTCCAGTATTAGTTGCACTTGTCCTGATCCTCCAGGTTAAGGAAGGAGAGGAGAGAAGGGAAAGAGGGGGTGGGGTACCAGGTCAATAAAGACACCCAGACCCGGAAGAAAGGGCAACTAGCAACTACAGGATGTCTTAGCTTTTCATCAAATACAGGAAAGTTTGGCCATTGGAGCGTTGACTTTCTGTGCAAGGCTTTAGCTAAGCCCCACGCATAAAAAGTACCAACATGACATAAACTGAAACAATTAAAATGTCTGACTGCATGACCTGAGTGGGTCATAGCAAATAGAGTGCCATTTGTGCTAGTTTAATCTCTTTCATTTGCGCTTTTCCAACACCAATGCCAAAAGGGAAAAGCCTAAATTCTCCTTGCAAAGGAGAGGCCTGTGAGGGGATATCTAGGATTCACAAAGCCCAGAACAGCAGACACATTAATGAGGGTACTCTGCAGGGTGCCAATTATATGTTTGTGTTTTGAAGTTTGAGGCCCATTTGCTAATTAAGACAAACCCTGGTAGGAAGGATGGCTCTCAGTGTAGGTTTTGACAAAACATCACTTGAACAAATGGAAGCATAATTCACCAATTGCTGGCAAATTAAAGGGAATCAAACATCACACACTTGGGTCCCTTTCACACATGTACAGCAAACCCAAACTTTATGTGAAGGATATTTTGGATACTCTGGTGAAAATAGTCTCTGTCTAATAATTTGTAATTTCCAGATCGTTAAATGACCTCTCCTCTTTACAGCTATAACAATGTCCATTCTTCTTGGAAGACTTTCTATAATAATTTGGAGTATGTTTGTATTTTGTCCATTCTTCCAGTAAATGATTTGACAGGTCAGAGGTCACCGACGAGTACCTGGGTTCCAATCTTCATTGTAGTTCCTTCCAAAGGTGTTGGTAAAGCGATGGCTCTGTGTGGGCTAGTTAAGTTCTTTCACACCAAATGAATCCTTCCATCCTATATAATGCAGTGTTTCTCAACCTTTATTGAGCCCAGGCACCCATTTTATATAAGACAAAGATGTGGTCAAAGGCCGGATCACAGTGTGGTATTGTAGCTGTACATTTTAAATTTTTCATAAAACAGCGAGCAAAATGAAAATTAAGGGGGAACACAACTTTATACACCGATGCGGAAGATAAGGTTCCATTGAAATGACAGAAAGATTCAATAACTGAGTTCTGTCACAATTACCAAAGAAAACCGAAAGGCAGCATTCGCTGTGGTTTGTGACTGAATCACAAAACAACAACGTGACCATATTTGCACAATGCTGTATAGAATGTCATATCTTTTCTGTACACCATTATTATTTAGATTTGAGAATACGTCTGAAGTAGCTCCTGCCATGTGCTGCATGTGTGAAAAGGCAACTCTTGACAATACCTAGACAAAGTTTTTCTCCAGTCATTGTCCAGAGTCAAGGTGAGAAAATCTTGAATTAACCTTTTTTTTTTCATGGATCTCAAAAGAATTCATTCTACCATGGAAATGAACAATCATCACCGGAATGAAGAAATGAAATTGTCTCATGATCATGCACAGAACTGTAATGCATTCTGACATGCAAGCAATACTGCGGGCACAAATCAAACACATGGAGGCTCCCCACAGCCGTTCTGACAAACATCTTTAAATCACAGTCAATATAACAGTTGCAAGCATGAGTCCATATCACTGTCACACACGCAAACACTGATATGGAGGTTGCAATAAATGGGTTTGGAAACACCAGTCCACAACAATACACACCTAGTAGATACGCAGGCTGATAGCTGTTAGGCAACAGTCATCCCCAACTCTTAACAAAAATGGAGGGATGACACAGCTAGAATGAGAGAGAGCTGAGAAAGAAGGAAAGGAACAACAAAGGGGAGACAAAAGAAAAAAAGCCAGAGGTTAAATCAGATATTAACTGCAACAACACAGTACTTTTTATAAATATTTCATACAAAAGCTCTGGAAACAGGAACATCTGTTTTTTGGCAAAACCCTTCAACATACAGTGTGCCACATAAAAGAGTACACCCCAACAGATTTGTTAGAAAACCTTGAGTTTCCTTTCCCATTGATTGCAAATGAGATTTGTTAAGGTGAACACAAAGAATGCACTTTTGAAAACAAATCCATTTTACAGTTTGTGCAAAAATTACGTCATAAAAATAGCTTACTTGAAGTGAGGGCATTAGTTGAACACTAAGTGATTGTTACTTTTTGTTTGCAGAAGGACACAATATCCTGACACAATATCCCAACCCCACACAGGAAGGCTGTAGCCCGGACTCAAATCCCCAACATCAGAACTGTGAGGCAGCGCTAACCACCCGATCACCAAGCCGCCATTTGGTTAAATAAGAAGTGTAATGCACATTTTATGAACAGCGATGGACACATACTGGTGGATGTCCAAAGTTCAGTTTAGTTTATTAAGGCAGTTAAAGCCATTGTAATCTCAACCAGGTCTGTTTTTTTTGTGTTTTTGTTTGTTTTGTTTTTTTGCGCGGTGGGTGTATGTGTTTCTATGCCTAAACAGGATTCATTCTTTACTGGCAGCCACGGTAAGCGCAAAGTCCATTTTCCTTTAAAGTGCCAAATCCTGCTTTGATGTTTGTTGCTCACTGTTTTTTTATTTATCTGTTCTCTCTTTCTTCACGCTCCAAAGCAAATCATGTCGAGAAGCCCTGATTTTCAAAAAAAAAAAAAAAAAAAAGCCAACACTATATTTTCAGGTGAATTAATTAGTTTTACATCCTTTCTTCTAGTTAGAAACTGTTCTTTCACCCACCAGTAATAAAGTACCACAGCTATTGTTTACTGCAAATATAGTACTTGAGAAACTGTAGTAATATGTTGTAATATTTTTAAAGCTTTACATTATCAGATGTACAAATAAACAACAAATGTTCTGCACAGTTAACCCAATTGTAAACTATACTAACCCTCTTTAGTTTCAACCTAAAGCGGAAGAAGAGTATAAAAGTGTAACACAGATGGCATACATGTCTTTGTGGACAGTTTGTGTGTAGCAGGAGTAACAACTAATCAAAGGAAAGAAAGAGCAGATTATTTCCATTACAAAGGGAAGTGGTTTAGTTATAACTGGTCTCAAGGCATAAATACATTTGATGAGTATGGAATACAGCAGAGTAGCTGCACCTCTATATTTTTAGTGAAAGATAAATCACATCTATAAAATAATTGAAACACACTGACAGTCACAGATTTAAGTATGGCTTTGCAGATGATACTTGGAGGAAAAAAATACAGTAGCATTATAAAAATTAACATTCTATTCAAGGATAATAGATCTTGATAAGATTCTCCGTCTTCACAGCTCTGTAGTAAACCAGCAACAATTTTATGAATGTAATTCTCGTTATCAGGTCTCATTTTTCTTGCCAAAGGAATTTAGCAATGAATAACTAAAACTGTTCATCAAAATTTGGAGTGTGTGGTATGGGATGAAACAGTGAACCTATCATTGCCATGTCAATTCATGTTTCTTATACTGTATTATTGTCCCCACCCCGAGATATACATTGTATATAGTACATATATAGTATTGCTGGCATTTTCCTGTTTTTTACCCGGGTTGCTGTCCTGCGTGTTAAGTACCGTTGTGGTATAGGGTGGTTAAAGTCAACACACGAAATTTGCTGCCTTCCTAGGTACGACTACAACTTATGCTCTTCAGGGTCACCGCCCACGGGGCAGCTGCGGCCTATCCCAGCTGACTGTGGGGCGAGAAGCGAAGTACATCCTGGACTGATCGCCAGTCAGTTTCAGTGCACATGTAGACAATCAGTCATATTTATATTCAACGATGCAACCATGTACATGAGAGTGACAAAATGCAAGCGTCACACAGAAAGTCTACATTAAGTCCTTTATAATATTACGTTCATATCTTATAAAGAGCCAAAACGCTTTGCATCCATTTTGATTATTCTGAGAAAAATTCCATTTGTTTACTCGGATCTGCGCTATTAATGAATTATATGATTAACTCGACTATTTTATTTTTTCAATAATAAAAAAAAATATTTTTCTTTTCTTAGTGGCTTCCATCGTTCAAACTGTGTCTCTGTTGAAGCACGCTATTTACACTTATGACCAAAAAGAATGCTTTTTTAAATGTACTGATCTTAAATGATCCAACATTTCCAACATTTTATTAAAATTTATGTTTAAAAAACCACATATTTCAAGTGGAGGCACTTTTATAGCCACATTGTAAAGAAAAAAATATTTCTATCAAAGTTCACAGTTAATATTGGGGAAAAAACAAAAGAAAAAAAAAACTGTTTCAAAGCCTGTGTTAGTTTTCAGGTTAACAAAGCCAATTCCAGTAGCCAAAAAGCAAAACTTTGAATAATGTCAAGGTTATCGAAATAATAAGACATAATATATATATATATATATATATATATATATAAATAAAAATATATATTTTAAGGCTGTTTCCCACAGCCCTACCCAAATCTGCAATTTTAAAATTACTCTTATGCTGTGTAACAATTTATTGGCTCAGTCTTAACATGTGCAACAATTAATAGATTGTTGTATGGCAGTAACTGAGCGTGCAACATTACATTTCGTTTAAATTTACATTGTGATGCATTCAAACCACGCCAGAATTTGTTGGCAAGTTGACTGGTCTGTTTAGTGCACACAAGGTATTAAACAGGAGTATTTACTCTTGACCAAATAAATTGTAGTATTAAAAAAAATAAAAACGGGTTCGGGGATTGGCGTCACGACAGGCACTGACCACCTTACGACCACAGCTCCAGTCGGCCGCCTCAGCAATGGAGGCGCGGAACATGTTCCACTCGGACTCGATGTCCCCTACCTCCCCCGGAACATGAGCAAAGTTCTGTCGGAGGTGGGAGTTGAAACTCGTTCTGACAGGGGATTCCGCCAGACGTTCCCACCAGACCATCACAATACGTTTGAGCTTGCCACGTCGGAGCGGCATCTTCCCCCACCATCGGAGCCAACTCACCACCAGGTGGTGATCAGTTGACAGCTCCGCCCCTCTCTTCACCCGAGTGTCCAAGACATACGGCCGCAAGTCCGATGACACGACCACAAAGTTGATCATCGAACTGCGACCTAGGTTGTCCTGGTGCCAAGTGCACGTGTGGACACCCTTATGCTTGAACATGGTGTTCATTATGGACAACCCGTGATGAGGACAGAAGGACACAATAACAGAACACCGCTCGGGTTCTGATCGGGGGGGGCGTTCCTCCCAATCACACCCTTCCAGGTCTCACTGTCATTGCTCACGTGAGCATTGAAGTCCCCCAGTAGAATGATGGAAAGCCCAGCGGGAGCACTCTCACCAATATTGCATTGGTGTCGCCAGCACGGTGATCGACTGGTTAGAGCGTCTGCCTCACAGTTCTGCGGTCCGGGGTTCTATCCCAGATCCCACCTGTGTGGAGTTTTCATGTTCTCCCCGTGCCTGCGTGGGTTTTCCCCAGGCACTCTAGTTTCCTCCCACAGCCCAAAAACATGCATGGTAGGTTAATTGAATACTCTAAATTGCCTGTAGGTGTGAATGTGAGTGCGTATGATTGATTGTTTATATGTGCCCTGTGATTGGCTGGTAACCAGTTCATTGTGTACCCCGCCTCCAGCCTGATGATAGCTGCGATTGGCTCCAGCACGCCCGCGACCCTTGTGAGGATAAGCAGCTCAGAAAATGGATGGATGGATGCATTGGTGTCTCGTAACCCTCAAATGCGTCTTGTTTTACGATTCACATTCATATTCTCCAAAAGACCATTCAGGCTTTGGCGTCAAATTTAGTTGATGCAACACTTGGTAATGAAATTTCAAAAGGTGCAATCGCTCATCAAATGAGATTGGCATATCTGTCAAAAAGTGATGGCATAATATACTGTCTTTGAAGAGCCTCGACTTTTCACTATAAAAAAACAGTGGCAGTGCATCCATTATACAGCATAAAATGCTGCAGGAGCACAGCTTCAAAATCATTGAATCTACTGATTTTGAATGTGTGTTTTTCTCATTGGTCAAAGCATAATTCCCTACATGTTGTTTGCAACCTTATTATATATATATTTTTTAAAAACTAATAATGGAGACATTATCATCATTGTTAATGTTGATACATGATTGACTTGATTGACTACCTATCGCAGCGGTGATTGTTGAGAAGTATCCTCACTACACAGTTTGGTGTCCGTATATCCAGAATTGAAACCGGCAACATATTTTGCATTAAAATTGCAATCAAAAGCGTCTCTAAATGTTTGACAGTTGGGCATATTGAAAAGCTTATCTCATTATGAAGAAAGAGAGCCTAAATATGTTTCAAATGATATGTACCACATTCTAATTGTGTAAAATATTCAAATGAGACCATGTTTCTTGTAGGGGAAAAACAAACTTGTTGAAATAACAATCAACAAGCACCTAACTAGCAAAGTGAGTCAATCCCCAGAGGAGGCATAACAAAGAGAGGCAAGTGTTGGATGTTTAAACCAAAAACACTGTCAGGAAATATAATTGCTGCAACGATGAGCTGAACAAAGTGATTAAAGGCAGCTGGAGGTATGAAGCGAGAGGCGGGAGTACCTTTGATGTTGTCGAGTGCCGTCACACCACAAGTAGAACAAGGAAAGGCGAGGCTCTGATAGATTGGACTTGATTGTTCCGTTTCTCAGGGGAGATCTGTGACTAAAATAAAATGACATTGGAATTAAGTATGCAGCCAACTTGCTGACTTGACATTATTAATATATAGCTCTTACACAATGCAGACACACATACACTCACAACTGGTTTATCCCAGCACAGTACAGTATACTCACCCCGCCACGAAAGAGCTAGTGTACATCTAAAACAAGAGCTAATGTACATCAAGAATAGGGTTGGGCATCGAGTATCGAGAATCAATTGGAATTGGGACTAACATTCCGATTCTCCCGGAATCGTTAAAATTTTAAAATTTCGTATGTCCGCGGAGCCAAAGACGAACGCGCCGGAAACCAACAAAGAAGTGTGTGCAAGTGTATACTAAAAGTGTGTCTTAATTTTGTTAAGAAAATGATAGGTCGCCGAAGTGCAACATTTGCAATAAGATTATATTGTGCAAAGGAGGTTTCACAATGCATAGAAGTAAGAACTGTTTTTGAGTTTATACTGTAGCTGCTGTTATTCTGGACTGGCTTCCCAAGTTTTTCTACTTTTGTCTGATATAAATATACACCAGGTTAGCCCATCAGTGGGAACTCACTAGCACAGTAACATGTTTAAGTAATGACAGCATTAGACACTCATGTATACATTTATTTTCATGAGGTTTTCAAAAATAAAACTCTTGTGAAAGTGTAACCTATATTCCTGTTAAAACAAAGTTAACATAAAGTTCATAGGTTTGATAATATACTGGTTAAAAATAACCCTGTGAGAAATTCTGAGTAAATGTTCGTACAAACGTTAATAGAATAAAAATTTATACAGACGTTCCGATGATTTAATCTGCAAATAACTTTTTTAAGCTCTCTAAAATAAGTCTTTTAAACCTGGTATGTCCAAACCTTTTCTTCCAAGGGCCATACACAGAAAAATCAAAGGAGGCATTTAAGACCCACTTTGACATCTTTATTTAAGAATCAATCATTTATTTATTTTGTATTACCGTATATTTATTTTCATATATACTGTATAGTTTTTAAAAAAAAAACAGCTCGGTAATACAGCAAAACTTTTAGTCTATGCTGCGGGCCACAAAAAAGGATGGCCATAGTTTGAACACCCCTGATTTAAACCATACAAATATTTTTGACCCTGTCCCCTTAAGAATCGGAATCGACAATCATTTAAAAATGGAATCGAAACGAGGAACCTGAACTGGAACCGTTCAAATTCTAATGAGGCCAAAACCTAATCAAGAATTAAGCATTTGCAATGATAATAATGCACATTTTTCATTGATATTTGCAAGTATAAATGTTTAATTATAGTTCGCAGTCTTCTTCTTTTCCTTTCTGCTTGTCCCTTTAGGGGTTGCCACAGCGTGTCATCCTTTTCCATGTAAGCCTATCATCTGCATCCTCCTCTGTAACACCAACAGCCCTCATGTCCTCCCTCACTACATCTATCAACCTTCTCTTCGGTCTTCCTCAAGCTCTCTTGCCTGGTAGCTCCATCCTCATCATCCTTCTACCAATATACTCACTATCTCTCCTCTGGACGTGTCCAAACCATCAAAGTCTGCTCTCTCTAACTTTGTGTCCAAAAACATCTAACCTTGGCCGTCCAACTGATGAGCTAATTTCTAATCCTATCCTACCCGGTCACTCCTAGAGAGAACCTCAACATCTTCATTTCTGCAACCTCCAGCTCTGCTTCCTGTTATCTCTTCAGTGCCATTGACTCTAATCCGTACATCATGGCTGACCTTCACTTCCTTACAACACTCACTATTGCTCTGGACTGTTAACCCCAAGTATTTAAAGTCCTCCACCCTCGCTATCTCTTCTCCCTGTAGCACTCTTCCACCTCCCCCTTCTCATTCATGCACATATATTCTGTCTTACTTTGGGTAATTTTCCTTCCTCCCCTTTTGAGTGCATGCCTCCACCTTTCTGTATGTTGCTCCACCTGCTCCCTGCTTTCACTTGTTCACAAAGAGGTGAACCTCGCCCCATCTTTGCTTGTGAATGACTGAGCAATTCAGGGAAGCCTGTTCACCTGTGGGATGTTCCAAACAGGTGTTTGATGAGCGTTCTTCAACTTTCTCAGTCTTTTTTGCCACCTGTCCCAGCTTTTGTGAAACGTGTTGCAGCCATAAAATTCTAAGTTCATGATTATTTGCTAAAACCAATAAAGTTTATCAGTTTGAACATTATCTTGTCTTTGTAGCGTACTCGATTAAATATAGGTTGAACATGATTTGCAAATCATTGTATTCTGTTTTTATTTATGTTTAACACAACATCCCAACTTCATCGGAATTGGGGTTGTACATTTGCAGTCTTCACAGGCAAAACCCAAATCTGAAACTAAGCGGACATTCAGCGCTATTTATCATTTGTATAATTCATGTAACAGGCAACAAAAAAATCCTGTCAGCCATAAGTTCTAATGCTACTATGCTACTGCTCACAAGACAAACTGGTAGATTCACACAAAATGTGCTGTGTCTTAAGTTATGTGTCTGATCCAGATGTAAATACCTAAAAATGAAAGTTGAATATATATACTGTACTGTCTCACAGCAAGAATGTTGTAGGTTCAAAACTCACACAAAGCTGGTGTGGGTTTTTTATCTTCACCCTCTTTGAACTCCTTCTACAGTACATTATAAAAAAAAATATATGTTGACTTACTGTAATTGAAGACTAATTTGTATGACTGGTCTCTTAGTGTCAACCTTGTGATTGACTGGAGATCAGTTGAGGGTGTATGCAACCTGGCACTCCAAAGGCTACATTCATACCGCAGGGCCAATTCAGAGTTTTTGTTAAATCCGATCATTTTATGTAGTCGTTCACATTACAAAAACAAATGCGGCTTCTACTGTGGACAAAACGCATCCGTGACGTCACACGCATGCACACAAAACAGGACGTCACAATGCAATGTGAACATAGCCTAATGCCTAGATCAGAATACAGGATTTTAGCCCCGTTATTAGCCCGATTTGCTATTGTGGCCTATTTCCCAGATCGGGAAAGACAAAACTTCTTGTAGTGTGGTATAATCCATGACCAACGAGCTGGCCCTACGACACCAAAATGAAAAGTCTGATTGGTTGATTGCTTGATTTTTGGGAAATCTTCTGTGTAGTCTGTCTTGTAGTCTGATCCAGGCATTAGTCAGTTTTGGAAAAGCACTCCCAACCTCTACATTGCTCAAACCTCCCAAAATCAAGTACTTACAGCTCGAACCACTGGCAGTCCAAGTTAAAATTATTCTCTTGAGCATGCTTTGGTATGAGAAAAGCGTTCTCTTCTCCAAGGTATGTTTGCCTCAATGACAGATCAACTGTGAGCACATTGGATTCTAGATACACACATCAAAAGGGGAAGCATTTCTCCCTATTTCACCATAAGCCTTTGAAATGCCACTGAATACTGATTACTCACCATAATAGTGAAATTCATGGACATTTCATTGTAGATAACTTACATGATGCGATGCTCTTGGAAATGACTGTTTTAGTTTGGCAAGTGAATAACTTGAACATACTGGAGGTCATTAAGATTGAAAGACAAGTGACGTGACAGTGACAAAGCATTTCTTCAGGAAAGTGGTGACAAATATGATTTGGCAGGTCTCAGGGACTAGGAATATCACACTCCCAATACCCATATCCAATCAGATTTATTTACACGCAAGAAAGATTTGATTCTGTAGACTATTACGACAATGGCCAGATGTGGTCAATATTTGTAACAGAATCCTCAAAGCAATATTTGTGTTAGACCTCACATGCCAAGCAGACAATTAAATATTCTGTCATGACTTGTCCCCACATTGTTTGGAGAGTGCTCCTGAGTAATTCTGTCATTAATAATAAATGATGAGTGGGTGCTGCAGATTCTGTCTGAATCTCCACAATCACACATCCTGTGATACCGAAGAAAAGCCGTCTCTGAGAAATATGTGAGGTGAGGTATATATTAGGAAGAAAATAAGATGATGTGCATGACATTCTTGTAGAGATACTTTTGTCTTTTTAACATTTTATGTGTAGTGCTGGCTGATATTTCTATACCATCCTCCCACTCGCTTCTTGGGATGGCTTTTTTCTCTCATACGGAACACCTACATGTTATACTGTCATAAAACTGAATTTCATGCAATTATTTCAGGCAGTTTGAAGCACTCCTCATTCCCTCCAAAGCCCCAGACAGCGCAATATTGCCAGGTAATGACTCAGCTGAAAGCAGAGCAAGGAAAAACTCTATTGTAAATGCTGGACTTTCTGTGTGCAGCCTGCGTCTGGAGAGAGCAGCAGCTAATTGCTTCTTCCAAAAGAACATTAGAGACCATCATCATTAGTCCACACAAACAGAAGGGATAGTGTGATAAGGGGGAAGAAAAAGGCTTTGAATTGTATGGTCATTCTTGACAGCTGATATTGAATAGTATTATCTGCATATTTTAAGAAATACATCATACTGAGAACTTAGTTTTTTACTCTCATGTAACCAAAATATTAAACATGATTACGTGTATGATACAGCACAGTTCTACATGACTCCAAACTACACAGTATGATACAATATAAAACGATAATGAATAATGTTCAATTAATACCTCTGATTGTGTTAAATCGTTGAATAAAATGTTCATGTTGTAGCGGACATGCGCTCCGCAACTTTGAGACGCCACAGAGACTCGTGACCACCTGAGAACCCCCACTCCACCACGTTGCCCTGCTGTGAGACTGCGACTAGGACAGTGCCTGGTATACGTCAAGTGGACCTTAACCTAATTAGCAGCTTCCCGTCAAATCTTGATTCCTGTCTTCAAAAGACCCCCAAATGGTTGGGTAAGACTATGTGGTAATATTCACCCATGCGCGTGAGGCCCCACCCACTGGCGTTGAGAGGAACTGCAAGCGCCAGAACTTGTGGACGTGTCTTTGATGTTTGTTAACGGAAGATAAAATTTCCGTTTTTATATCTTGCAAACTCTGTAGAAATATTCCAAATGTATGCCTTGGTGTCTGTGTCCCCATTCTCACTTTGACAATCTCTGCAAGATTTTGAAAGCCGTTCATGATTTGAAATCAAACAGTACGTAATGTTGTATTGAACAATAAGCAACCCATCTGCCACGACCAAAGTTTAAACAGTGATTCTATGCGTGAGAGTACAAAGTTGGGAGTGTTTGAGATTAATATTATTTTAAAAACCCATTTACTAAAATTTGCAGACAAGATTCAGGTTGGTGGGTGTGGTCTTCTCCAGGTCGGCACTCCCTCTTCCTACGCCCCGCCCCTGGGATATTTAACTCTAAACTCACACCTTTCTCAGTGAGTTGGAGAGTTGGAGTTTGGTTGAGTTGAGGCTTTGTTAAATATATTGTAGAATTTATCATTTATTTGCTTTGCTTGCATTAGTATTATGGACGATTCTGAGAAAGGGAGCTGTCTCGCCTTCAAGAAGATGACTCAGCAGGAATCATCAGAGAGAAGGACGTGGCCGGGACGTGGCAGGTGTTGGTCCCATGTTTTCACCTTGAAACCCTACCTTTAGTGTGTTGTGTCTTGTAGCTTAGTACGTTATGTCTTGTAAACTTAGAAACCTCCCTATTTCAAATAAATACAGGAGCGACGGGAGAGATTGTTTAGAGCGTACTGAGAGGCTGTAATCTGAACAATCTCCCATACGCCCTCCTTATGAGAAAAAGAAACCAGCGTCTTCATTCCTTTTGTGTCTATTTTTTATAATGTTGGGTAAGATAAATCCAACATTAAACCAAGCTGGCGGCGTTTTCGATCGAAGGAGTCGACCATGCGGCTCCGATCGCTTTCCCTAGCCACGATCGGTAGGCAGGGCCTCAACGAGCAGCGTCCGGCATCCCGGACGGATCCCACACGGCTCTGAGGGCCAGCGCTCGGCCCGCCACTAGGTCAACCGGCAGGGAAGTTATGAGCGCATCCCAAACAGGACAACAACTTTCTTTTCCTATTTCTGTTTATTTTTGTGCATCTGTTTTTTCTTCAACCAAACCTTCTTCGTTTCCACCTGAGGTCTGGAGGAAGGCCACCCCAAAGACCAGCTGATCTGCGTTCGTGAGTCGACACTGCAATCCTTACTATGATGTACAACATTAGTGCGTATTAATTGTGGAGAAATTACTAGCTTCATACAAAATGCCAACTTTGCCTTCTCTTGCTCTGACTCAACGCTGCTCACACGCTCATTTAGTTTAGCCTGGCAACCACACACGTTGTCCTCTTTTCCATTTTCGAAAGCCTCATTTCCTTTCTTTCATTTGCCCTTAGTGTTATGTTCTTGTTGTAGTTGTGTGTTTCATTAAATATACCATAAAATTCCACTCGTGGTTGTATTTTGTGTGTGTTCTGAATTTAAGTAAACCTCTGTAACTTTGGACTCAAAATGTTGTAGAGTGTAGCAACCTCCAGATTATGAGACTGACCAAAAAGGTTTGTCGTCATTTCGCCTAAAGTTAAATTTGAAAAAATTGACGTGGTGCCCTTTTCGAGACATTAGTTTTATTTTAACAATTAAATCAAAATTACGATAAACCGGAAGTAACACAAATGTCGCTCCCGGTTTATTACTTTATCCTAAATTAATTACAATTCTTATTTCATATATAATCGCTACAATGTCATAATATTTTTCAAAAGAAAATACAATTTTAACCAATTTTGCAAACACACACGAAATGCAAACATTTTTCCAAAATATTTGTTTTGCACTCAAGAAATTTGGAAAGACGAGCAGATAAATTCCTGAAATCTTTGTCCTCTGCTTCTCTATAGTATTTTCTTTGCAAAGAATATTTTAAGCATGGCATGTCCACCGTGTTTGTGGAATGTGTTGCATGATTGTTTTGTTTAAGACTGTTAGGGTTTGCAGCGTGGCAAGTGTAGGGTTATTTACTCTGCCGAGTAATCTAAAAGTTATTAATTGCAACATCATTTCAATGTCACTAATTAAACCAGAGTGTGAAATAAAAACATTTAGAGAAGCGAGTAAGTTAGTCAGGTACAGTAGCTTTTAAAGATGAGGACACCTGAAACTAAACTACTTCATTTACGTGTAAAACCCATAAGCTTAACGAGTCAACTGAGGCTAACGTGTTTCCAAACGGAACTAATTTTATGGGGGAACGAGATCTTCTAACTCCTGCATGACATTTGTGCTATCAGCTTGAGCTAAGCTTAGAAAGAGTCGCTAAGTTGGTAACAAAAATGTTTGTGTTTTTTTTTTTGTTTTTTTTTACACCATGTACAGTATGTGCACATAAACAGATACACACATACACAATATCAATCCTCGATTTGATTTACCATCAATGACGGTTTTGGTTAATGATGATTTTCAAAATAAAGCCTTTGTATACGGCATATTCTTATTCTCACATAGCAATGAGATGGTAAAGTATGTAGTTCATCCTCATATACTGTTGCAACATCTGCTTCCATAAAAAAAATGTCAATCTTTAATTTCTACAAATTGTTCCTTCTTCTCACATGTCTCTGCTCTGCCCATCAGCAGGTGCCAGTTGCCGGTGTACTGGTTGGTGCAGAGATGTTAATAAGGCCACATGCATTGTGTGAAATCTTGTAGCACCTGAACCTTTTCAGTTTAAGTGCCTCACCTCTGTTGCAGAGTTACCATTCTGTCAGGGACAAAATGTCAGAACAGGAGTGCAAAACATGAACCTATAAACTCCTGTTGATGTGTTGTTTGGATGTTGACTTTTGGGGATTTTATTACCCTTACAGCTATGAGAAGCAAGAGCAAGCTAATACAGAAGTAGCAGTGCTGTTAGCAACAGTACGAATTGTCTGTTTTCTGACTGATCCACCAGATCAACTGATTTTCTGAGTTTGAAGACATCCAACTTGTTTCCTGTTTAAATGATT